>NW_008239080.1:1805850-1838667 GCF_000691975.1 Corvus brachyrhynchos | reverse complement strand
GGTAATTAAATAATATTCATGAAAATATTCTTCCATCGGCATATATTTTGACTCAGAAATTAACTGTGTCCAAACGGTCTTCCAAAAGTCTTTGGTAAGAATCAAGTCCCAAGAAACGTAGAAAAAGTTCTTAAACAACCATGAAAGGAAGTGTTTCAGTTCCTTTTGAGCTTGAATTAAGCAAAAATTTACAAATCATTGTTCAAGAATCTTTTCAAGTTTAAGATAAATGTCCATATGCGGCTCTGAGAGCCAAGAGTCTTTCCACGGTTCCTCCATAGTTTAGAGATGGAACAGCAAAATGAAAACAGGAAGAGAAATCCAGAGTTTACTCACAAATCAGTCGCTGTCCTTAGGGATCGGGGATCGTTCTGCTCGCAATTCTCTACCATATGTTGCAATGGGGATGTTGCAACACGCGTATCAATCAATGAGGTTTGTTGAAAAGAAATATAAGGACCGATTCTTGATAGATGTTTCAGAGAGATGTTTATTTCTCCAGCTGCATGGCCGGGGCTCTGCCGAGGAACTGCCGCAATCACAGGACCTGAGGGTCCTTGCCCGCGCAGGGGAGCGCAAAACAACCAATGGGGAACAAGGTTGACCGGGGAGTAGGGAAACCCCATGCCTCACCCCAGGGCCCCTCTCCCAGGACCACATGGCAGGGGGGAGGGACCCCAACAACTCTTCTCCAAAATATTCCATTGGCAATCACAATTGGTGCCAATAGCTTCATGTCACAGGCCTGCCTCAGTCCCTTGCCACAGACAATGTGCCACATGTCCTTGTTTGACAAAGTATCTGTCTGAAATGATATGATTGTGGCCTTCCTGTCTCACATTTGCATCAAGATACATCAAACTCATGTGAGAGAAAAAGTAAAAAACAACAAACAGACTAACAGTCAAAACACACAGGATTAGAACGGTAAAGACAGGACAATGTGGTGAGCAAGGACACAGTGGGCATGTGCTGTAAAGCAGTTACTGTCATAGTATGAAGTGAACTGCATGTGAAATGGGCAAGAATTTAAAATTAACACCTATCCATCCCCTTAAGTGTAGGACTTGGGAGGTCAAAGGCTGCTTCCACATGTTGCGGGGAAAAGAATAATTTAGCTTCTTGATATTACTTGATATTTCTTTTGCATCTCCACCCCATCAGCGAAAATTGAGTGAAAACAACTGATGGAGCCACACAAATAAAGCGTTACCCTGAATAACACACCATAATTTTGGTGCCACTGCCCAAAGCAAAATAAAAAAAAAAGTTTGATCTGTGTTACCTTAGTTACTTTCATTGCCTTAATTTTCTAAATAAAGTAGTAAAGAATATTCCTCTGAAGAGTCTTCTTGGTTACTCGGTTGTGATGCCAAAATTATTTTTGCTTTTATATTCCCTTCATATATATTCATAGCTCTGTAGATTACTGTTGCATAGTTATATTGCTCCTAGCTAACTACATTACTTTTCCTACCCTGATAGGCAGAAAGACAAAACACATTCCAAAGGCTCCTATCTTATCTTCCCTCCTCTGGGAACCAAGGTTAAAACCAGCTTCTCGAGATACTTTCTTATAAACAAAGTACAGCTAGTATAGCTAGTAGCAAGAACGGGGGACTCCAGAATAGGTGGAACCAAGAGGGGGAATTATCTCATTACTTGTGCTTGTAATTGGGAATTCTTGTTAATTATGCTAATCTGTCAAACTTATAAAACTGTATTCGCCCTATGTGGGGCAGACATTTTTCCACATCTGGCCCTGGAGGCCTCCAACTAAAGACCAGATTTTATATTATCTCCTATAATAACATTGTCTCAAAAGTGTGTTGTTTATTTCTAGGTCTTTAAGGTCTTTAGAGCATATTTTTATGCATTATTCAAATTTACATGGCAGGAATTTTGCTCGGACCTTGCATTAAAATGCTCTTGGTCTTGACTCTTAGACCAAATAGGGACACAGCCTAAATTCTCAGGGTGAGATGCCTTCCCAAGCAAAGAGTGGGAACTGGGAAATGAGGAAACAGGGAAGTCTGCCATCCAGAAGCGAGAGAGAAGGGCTCCCAAACAACAGGGGTCTCCGTTCCATACCACAGAGGGGTCGTCATCCTGCATTTTAGGTAATCAGATACTTTCAATTGCTCATAACCCATCAAGACCTTCAGTTGGTGCGTGAACATAGCCCAGCTGGGTTCAGAAACAAGGCAATTTATCCAGCTAAGGAACTGGCTTAAATTCAATCCAAAAGGAGTTTTAAACAAGTCCTCTGATGATATAACAGGATAGATAACAAGAAGAGCCAATTCCTTTGCTCTAAATTGAAACTGTGCTTCTGAGTGGAGTGAGAACACTGCCTTTGTTCCAGGACAAATGCAGACCTGGATGCAGCATTCTAACTCTAACTTGTTTCTTACAAGCTTCTGGGTTTGGAGGTCATGTCTAATTGCCAGCCTCATGTTCATGTAAGGGTGAGATATTTTAGTTATAATTAGCATAAATAATTACAGGCACATAAAAAGGCAAAACCCACAAATATCTCATAAGAAACCATTCTTTGTGCCATGTGTTCCTGTGCACCAAATTGATTTTCCATTCACACAACCTCTTTCATTTTTCCAATTATGAACCTCAGCCTAATTTGGAGCAAACATAAACAGCAGGTGAAGATGCAAAAAGGGCACTTGCTTCTGACAAACATTGTGAATCTCCCTTTTATTTTTAATACCGAACCATAATCTGCACAGATGATAAGGTAATTAAAGCATAATGGATGTAGGGTAAATTATAATGACTTATATGGCTTAGGAGAAAGATACTTCAGAGTAATGTATTAATGCTTGAGAACCGAAAATAGTCATTATGCATTACCAGACCACTGACAGATGGCTACAAATTAAAAACTGTTAAGGAATTTTTAAACTGAATTGGACATAGTGATCTTCATAAAAGAACCAACAAGAAAATTCTTTATCACAATTAAAACAAAGGCAAACTTGTGACTTAAACTGAGAGATGCAATTGCCTATGCATGGGGAAAATTTAATCTTCTGTCGAAACTCTGAATCCCTTCCTAAATATGATCCTCTGTATACTCAAGAATATACCAGTTTCTTTAGGGTTAATCCCTGTCATGGTGGCCATTAAATTTCAAATTAGTTTTAAACAGCCATCCATTTCCTAAACTCGACAATGACTCAGAGCAAACAGCGTGTGACAAACCAAGCGTGCATGAGACAAAGCATGAGGACAGCCCATGTGTGTCATGCTGACACTGCTGTTGCTGTCTCACCCCTTGTGCAGACTGAGAGACGACCATATCCAACTCCGAATCCATCCTCTGAGAGGAGGCTTGTAGAATAAACATAGAAGACTTCAGTTTAGCAAACCTAATGGTGGAATAAAGTCTCAGGAAGTGGACAAGGGAGTTAATGCATCTGTTCGTTCTTATTCATTTAAAACTCTGGTTCAGTGAAGAGCTCCACAAAATGGTTTCAGATATGCATAATTGAGCCTAATAAATGCTTTAGTGTTTTATTAGTAATTCTTAGAGTAGAACTCCACTTTAATGTAATATTATAGTCTTGATTTTATAATCTTGTCTAGTAAAATTTAGCTGACAATTCTATTTCATTTTTTCCTTTAGCACCTTGTTTAGATTTCCATCTTAAGTAGGACTTTAAGATACACTTTGGCAGAAAGCTCCTTCACACAGAACATCCCATTTAAAAATTAATACCTTGCTGGCTCTGCTAATCCAACCTGGAAGAGTTTACATTAGTGTTTTAAAACCAGAGTGCATGGTTCATTAAAACCCAGCTTCACCAAGCTTAAAAGAGAGGTGAGTACAAATGGGTTCAAGGGAGACTGACCTGCTATTACTTTTATTTCTTTTCTACTCCTGCAGAATCTGATTCATTTACACTGCAACCTTTGAACCTGACCTTTTTAATTTGGCCCACAACATGTAATAACAAATTTACCTCTGCCGGTTTATATGTTCCCATGCTAAAGGAGAGTACAAGAGACGCAAGGACCATTTTTTTAAATTAATGCCATTCTGCTTTGGCCGTCTCACACCATTCTGCTAGACTCTGAACAAGTAAATTCTAGAACTCTAGTGCAAGCAGTGATCCAATTTAAAAAATGGTGTAAGACAAGGTTGTAATATACCTAGCCTAAGAGATAGAGATCATATACTAGAGAATATTATGAAGATATAAATTCCCCCACTTAATCTTCAGCAGATCATTTCTGAATTGTCTCGTAAGTCCAGAAATATCACTCCTAATGTATAGATCTATGATACTACTTTCACCACCATAATTATCTTTATTCAGTTTCTTCCGCATATTTCTAACGCACTACGTGAAACTCCAGTCTACATATGTTAAAGCTGAAATGATTATTCTTTGCAAGCATCCTGTTGACATCAACCAAGGGCTCAGCTAAACTACCTAGAGATTGCCTCTGAAAACAAAATCAGTACAGACCATGACTGTTTATTGCTCTAATTTACCTTTGTCAGTGGAGTTATCTACTTCAGAGTCCTTGTCCATCCTGAAAGCATTCCACCTCTCTAAGGCAGCATGCAATTTCCTAAACAAGGATCTTGATTGGATCAAGTCACCTCTACACTGTCCAGCCCCTCAGAGCTGCCTCCACAGCCAATCTGTCACCACCCTGTAGCTCCTTTAGCTATGCAGATTTACTTACAAGACCAAGGATGCTCCTTCGGATTAGAGACTCTTTTCTGGTGTGTTCCAACTAGGATGGGATTAGACAGGGCTCATGCAACATTGGTTACAACAGATGGATTTGTCACTGACAGGGCAGAATAAAGTTATTGCAAACACCACAGGAATCAAGTACCTAATTTACTGCTCAGTGTCTAGATCTGGCTCCCTAGTTTACTTTGACATGTTCTAGCAGAAAGAATTCACAATGTCCAGGAGCACTAATAATAGAAAAACTCTTTTAAACCACCTTATTTTGTATCGTTTTTCATTTTAATTTGTCTACCAAATGTGTTAAATTAAGAATTATCTGATTAATTATGGAAATTGTCTTCACCAAGCTGGTGAACACATTAATTTGTTGCCATGTCAATATTCCCTTTGCAATTTCCCATAGGCAAACAATTCTTACAAAATAAAACACAAATATATTGGTTTTGTCTTTAACTAAAGTTGCCAGCTTATTCTAGAAGGCAAGGTGAATTATGCTTCATCATACTTAGTCTGCAACTCACTTTGGGTGTGGTTCTCAGGTCTACATTTTTCCTGGTTGCACTTCTGTAAAGACTTGAGTTTCTCATTTAAGCTCCCTGACTCAATTGGGCAAATTGTGATAGAGACCCTTTGCCGGATGAACATTTTATTCTTTTGATAACCAGCACGAACAAAAACTACTTTATTACTTCAAAGGCAAAACAAACTTGTAACAAAACATTCTAAACCTTACCTAACTGAACTTCAAATGGGATTTGTGCCATCTGTGGCTAGCAGAGAGTTCCCTCTCCAGTGAAAAGTGCCTACTTTGAATGCTCCAACAGCTTTGATCCTCTTTCTTTCCGTAAAAGAAGTGCTGAACGTTTGTGCTGCCATCCAGAAGGACCTCAACAGGCTGGAGAAATGGGCTGACAGAGGTCACCACATGAGGAACAAAGGGAGATACAAAATCCTCCAGCCAGGATGAAACAATCCCAGGTACCAGTGTATGCTGGGGAACCACCAGCAGGAAAACCACCTTGCAGAAAAGGATTTGGAGGGCATGGTGGACACCTCACTGAACACAAGCCAGCAATGTGCCCTTGCAGCAATGAAGGCTGGTGGCGTCTGAGCGGCATTAGGAGTGCTACCAGCAGGTCCTTGGAGGTGATCCTTCCACTCCACTCAGCACAGGTGAGACAACAGCTGAGATACTATGTCCAGTTGTGGGCTGCCCTGCACATGAGAGACATAATGGAAAGTCCAGAAAAGGGTTGAAAAGATGATGAAGGGACCAGAGCATCTCTTCTGTGAGGAAAAGCACAGAGCTGTGCATGTTCAGCCTGGAGAAGAGGAGCCTCAGCAGGGAATCTCATCCATGTATATGAATGCCTGGAGGGAGGGGGTACAGAAGATGAGCCAGGCTCTTTTCTATGGTGCCCAGAGACAGGACCAGAGGCAATAGGCACAAACTGAAACACAGGAGGTACTGCCTGGATATAAAGAAAAAATTCTCCCATAAGAGTGACCAATCAGGCTGCCCACTGAGGTTGTGGCATCTCCTCATATTTGGAGATATTCAAAAGCTGGCTACATACAGTTCTGGGCAAGCAGCTCTAGGGGACGCTGCTTGAGCAGAGATGTTGGACCAGATGACCTCCAGAGGTCCCTCCCAACTTCAGCCCTCCTATGATTCTATGAAAAAAAGTCTCAGTAACCACTTCCCTTGCTGCTCAGAATTCAAACTGGATTTCCACAAACAGTCACAACAAACTGATGGAGACGTGAGATTAACAGAGCTTTTCCAGGACAGCAAGTTCTGACTCCAGCTACTGAAGGTAAGAAAGTACTGTTAAAGGAAGGTATGAGATTAATCTGTGTGGTGGATTAGCCTTGGCTAACAGCCAAACCTCCACCCAGCCACTCATCCTCTTGCTTCCCCTCGAGTCAGCAGGACAGGGTGAAAAACAGGACATTAAAACAACACCCTTCCTCTAACCCCCATGCCCCCCATTCCCAGACTGACTCCAAATCTAGTTACTTCCTTCCCTCTCAACTTTTCCACCTTTCCTTCACCCTGAGCCACACAGGGGGATGGGGAATGATGTTTGGGGTCAGAGCCTAACAGCTTCTCTTAGCTACTCCTTCCCTGTCAGTTCTCTGCTCCAGTGTGGGCTCTGCATGGGTTGCAGCTGCTTTAGGCCATATCCATCTGCTTTGGCAAGAGGATACCTCATGGACTGCAGCCTGGATAACTGCTCTGCCATGGAGCATCTCCTCTTCCTCCGACCTCATGTTCCCTCCTCCTTTCCCTGGGGCACTTTTTGCCCTTTCTTTTTGCCCTTGCCTTTCCCTAAGGCACCAGCATCTCAGCTGCAGGCTCAGTCATACCCAGCAGCCCCAGCCTCTCCTCACAGGGGCCCCACCACAACCCCTGCTGCTGCCAGTGCAGCTTAATCTACCTCATTTTGGATTTTACCCCTTTTCACCTCCAACTTTTCAATTACTGTTTTCATCAGAATTACTCCTGAAGTGTGGCACACTGTCGAAGCCAGACATCAGGGTTTGTAGTTGTCTGGTTCATTTGTTTCTCTTTTCTTTAACAATAGAAGTTCAAAAGCACATGAGATACAGTTATGGAATAGCTGTAAGCAACAAGGGACAGAAATAGCATTTACAAGAGGACACTCTTACAGAGCTCAGACATCTGTCATGGTGCTATCTTAAGAAGCTAGGACAGACCGTCAGTCTGTAAGCCCAGAGCATCAGCACTGTGAACAGAATACAACAGAATGCTTTGGGTGGGAAGGGATCTTACAGATCATCTCGTCCTAACCCCCTGCCATAGGCAGGGACACCTTCCACTAGGATCACGTTGCTCAAAGCCCCATCCAACCTGGCCTTGAACACTTCCAGGGATGAGGCATCCACAACTTCTTTGAGCAACCTGTTCTAGTGCCCTACCACCCTCCCAGTAAAGAATTTCTTCCCAGTATCTCATCTAAACCTACCCTTACTATAAATGTACAAGTAAGTCAGAAATAATTCTTTGCAGAAAAAACAACCCATTAGAAATGGATGTTATTTAACTGCATAACACAGGAGGAGAAAGGACAGTTCTCTGTTGCAGGAAGAGATTAATCCTCTAGAAATTGACAGCTACAATTACTAGTTTCATTTCATAGTAGTCTTGTAAAAATCAATATAACTATTTGCACAGGAAAATGAGTAAATTTTGTTATTAAATCTCATTTGATTGTTCAGGTTTCGCTCATTTTTTTTTATATCCATCAGTGTATTTTTTTCCACCCAAAACACAGAATTCCAGGGCTCTGAACATTCTACCAGTTACCAAAGTCATTAATCTGCTCTAGCAAGATTAACAATGAAGAGAAATCAATAATTTAAATTATCTGTTTTCAGTTTAATCCCTTTTTATTTGGTCACAGAAAATTGTTGATACCAGAATACATGTAATTTATGAAATTAGTATCATGTAGATCAAGAAAAATGGATGGAGGTTCTTTTACACACCATATATATATATACATATATACACACCTGGGACTGATTTCCATTGATTCAGGTTTGTGATTTCTGATGTTTATTACATATTTCTAATAAGCATACTAAAAATAACTACCTCTTTATGTGTCTATAGCTGTCTCTATTAATTTCATGATGAATGTTCTATAAACATATTACCCATTCAGGTGCAGAAGTCAAAGCTAGGCCTTCTCCCATATACAGGGAGCTGTGAAAAGCAGGTAGGATCCACTAGGAGGCACAAGGATTCGAGTACTTTATGTCAGTGTCAGAACTTCTAGGGCAGAAAATTGAATTCCTTTTCTCATCCCCCAACAGTTCAGCAGTGAGACATTCTCCAAGGAGATGGGACTGAGAAGAGATGGAATTGAAATCCTTTTCCTTGAGAAAGTAGAACCAAGTCTTCTGCATCCTGGATGAGTGCCTTATATGCAACATTGAATATATGAAGGAGGAAACCTAGTTAGGTCTTTCTCTGCCATGAAGCAGACAAACCTTTAAATTATCTGTTTTTCCTAATTTGGAAGAAACTAATTAAGCACCTCTCTTCAAAACACAGTTTCCAAGTCAGTGAAGTTTCCAGGAAAGGCAATTTAAGATGCATATTGTTACATTCAAAATCTTGAGGATAGGAGAAAACACACCCTATACATGGAACAAAGGGTTTTTTTCTTAGGCTAGAAAGGGCAAAGAGAGAATTTTGAATGTTAACATGGTATAAAGGGCTGTGTCAATCCTATTGTAGGAAATAAGTAGAAGGGTAAGCTCAGGTGATAACACTTGTTGGCAGGAGTGCCTTTGGAGCATCTGATAATGTCCCTGGAGTTGGACCCTCAGGGGCAGCACTGGCCAGTGCTTCTCATCAGGCCCAGTGTTCTTAGCAGCATCTTTGTATCCCACCTTCCTGCACTGTGACAGCAAAGCTCAAAGATAACCAGAGCCTTTCCCTCGTGTGAGACCTGCTGCAAGCACAGGTGAGGCTTTGAGGCTCTACAGCTATTTCAGTGGCCTCCTGTCCAGCCTGGCTCCCTGTAATGCACCCAGCTGTCAAATGAAAGCTCCTGATGAGTTTTGTATTCCACTGAAGTTTTCCCTAGACAAAGGACATGATCACTACCTGTAAGCAACTTTTATTTTGGGGGTGACAGGAACTGAACTGTTCATGTTAGAAACATGATCTTTAGTTTTTATGTTATGGATATCACTTGTCATATATTGTTAACTACCTAAGCAGTGCTTGTGCTTTTCAAGCAAATCTTGACAGTATTTAAGTAGGACAATGAAATAAACATTGCTGCTGCCAAACAAGAGACTGGCCAGAAGTATAAGCTTAGATCTGCAAAACCTGAATTAATCACAAATCTGCGGCTCAGTACCAAGTCTACTAGCAAAAAGCTAGAGAATAACATAAAATAGAGAGAAAGAAGGAGACCCTGATCAGAGTGTTGCTGGTTTAAGCCTGGTTCTGGGGCTAGTGACTGCTGCCTCCCCTGCTCCAGCTTCAGCCCTGGGGGTAGCCCTGCTGGGGTGGAGGTGACACACACAGAGCCCCTCTCCCCCAGCCACTGCCTGACAAACCATAGCCATTTGTGTGTGGCTGGGGCCCACTGCTAGGCTGCAGTTGGCAGATCAGGAGAAGGAAACTGCTGAGGAGAAGAAAGCCCCACCATGAGTATCACTCTCCTCCTGCTGAGGACAGCAGGATGCTGGCACTTCATCACAACACATTCTGCCCCTCCACTCCAGAAGGCAGGAAGTTGTCAGCCTGCATTGGTCAAGATACAGTGGAAGGATAAGCATGACACCCAAGGAAAAAGATCCATATTTGTAGGCTTTTCTTATGTAAGTGTGTTAAAGAAGCATTTTTTTTAACTTTTTCAATCAATATGGACAATGAGTGTCGGTATTCCTGCAACTGGACTAATAATGAATGTTTGGTGTATTTTGATTGGGTTTTTAAAGCATCCACTGGCCTAATAATAAATTCTTAGTTCCATGTACATATATATGTGTGTATAATGTCTTGTTTTTTGGCAAAAAAGAAAAATAAATTTGAGTGCATCATCTGCTGCTTCTTGCTTGGGGGAGTTTTCTGTTAGCTTCTTGGCTATAAGGGATCTTATTTCATCTTCCTGACTGCTTCTGTGAAGAACACATTCATGAGGGCAGTGGTCTATTACAGGGACCAGACACAAAGACCTGAGTCTAAATAAATTACCTGTAACTACTTGGGAAGGGTCCAAAAGAAGCAGGAATTGAACTGAGATCATGTCTGCGTTCAACATAAATTCACCCTAACTGTCAGAGTAGTACTTCTCCATAGTACTTTTCATCCCTGGGGTTTCCAAGGCACTTTACCTATGAAATCTGTGTGTTAATTATTCAGTAAATTCTGGATTCATCTTCTTGATCTTTGATACACAGTAGTTATTCTACAGGACACAGCAACAGTCAGTAGAGAGCAAGGGTAGAGAAGTAAATTGTTAATTGCACTAAAAGTGAATCATAAGGCAGAACATACTTACATGGCTGAATGTATTTTCCAGCTTAAAAAACAGCACCTTCAGCAACATAATGCCTGTGAAATTGCCCCATGTATCAATTTGTTAATAAAAAAGTGTGTCTTATTGAATCAATGACACTTTCTACAGTACATTGTACTTGATAGCCATAAAGCTCTTAAGGGCAATGACCTACCAGTAAAACCCTTCAATGAAAATAATCTTTCCCTTAGATTAATTCATAATGAAACTCTTCTATTTTGATGTTTTGAAGTAATTTTGATACCTGGAATTGGGAACTAACTGAAACTTTCTCAGAGGCCACAAATTTCCATTAGAGAGACAAATTTTCAACAACAGTAATGAGTCCTTGGCATTTAGTACAACTGCATTTTAGTATGATTGGACATGCTCTGGGAGAAGAAAAATATCATTTTTTCCTCCTCAGCTGGAAGAAAAATAACAAAGGAGAAAGCTGCAAAAGAAGCCCACAATGCCAGCTTTGTCAGGGAAAATTTACATCTCTACAGTTTTAAAGGAAAAGGCTTTCTGCGTTCTTCCATTTCTGACTTTCATGTCTGAGCTGGCAATTTGCCTGAAGGACTGATCCTCTGACAGAATTATTGTCAGGGAGGTCAGCTGTAAATTTCAATCAGTCAGTACAGGGCACAAGGAAAACACTGTCAGGAGTATTTTCCTGCAACTTGGCATCAGATATAAACACTGAATGTACAGCTCTAAACATAAATCTTCAAATAATAATTCACCCTGAAAATCAGTAATTTTAAATTCTAACTACTGTCTACTACTTAAGTACAAAATCTCCACTGATAGAGCTGCTTTTCTGTGCTTTGGAGAAAACTTTGGCCACACTTACTGGAGCCAATGAACATCTCAGAAAAGACAAAGCAAACATTATTTTATTACAGATATTAAAGCCCAGGAATTACTGGGATAATCACGTGCTAAGCAGCAAATTAAGAGGAACCATGATTACAGACACAAGAATTATATTTGACACCCATATAAATTTTATCTAAAATAAGACTAAATTACAACATTTGTATCCAATTTTTGGTGTTGCCAGCTCATAGATTTTAATCATGGGGCTTTATCTTAAAACTTTAGAATTGTTATTGTCTGAAGACACCAAAACATTACTACCAATTTAAACTAAGTTTAAAAAGCAAAGCCAGGGAAAAAAACCAAAAAACAACAAAACAACCTCCAAAAATCCCAACAAACACACTTTATATCACTTTATATTCCTGACCCTTCTGGTTACAGGGAGAAGCTTGAAAATGGGCCACAAAAGCAGAAAGGTCAAAAGGATATTGTCAGATGGCACACATATAAATGTGTTCTGACACATCTAAATGTATCATCATAAGTAACTCAATACCAGACTCATGTCATAATTTTCTGAGTCCTGTTCTGCTTTCTGCAAGTTTCCAGACACCTTCAGTGCCAAACACTGTGTGTGCTGGCTGAGCTGGGACTTTGGTTCAGCCATGCAGAGTTATCTCTATGTGCCTTTGGGAAGACAACCTCAAACAGGAGAAGTGGAACTGACAATTGTGGGTCAAGTTGGGCGAGAAATTCTTACAAAAACTTTCTAGCACAAGCCCCCACTACAGGCAGCAGTACATCCCTCTGACCCCTGTAACTTTGAGGGTACAGGGGTACCCTCATCTTTTAGCTGCTTATACACATTCTCACTCAAAGACTGAAAGGGCAACCAGCTCAGGCAGAAAGCTAAAGGCAGCACACGTAAATCATCACAGGTCCAAACACAGCTCTCCCAGTGCAAGGGAGCTCAGCATCAGGTTCGCACAAGGTCTGGATGCCAGCATTTGAAAGAAGTTCTCATAGTTTTCATATGAGTTCCCACGGCACTGTACAGTGACCTTCAGTCCTGCTCTGCTGACACAAACCCAAGTCCTATGTTAGCAGGATAAGCAAAGTGTTTTCACTTCTACTTACTGCTTAAGACAAAAATAACTTCTGTGGTCCATTCTGTCCTCTGGGTACAAAAGTCTTGTCTTGCTTGGTGGTTTGAGGATCCAGAAAACACAAACTGAAATGGAAAGACTGTTGCTATTGCAATGAAAGGTCTTTTACACACTCTTCTCTTTTCTAGAATATAAGCAACTATTATTGGATATATACAAGAGCTAGGACAAAAGCTGCAGACCTAAGTTTCCCTATACCATGTGCAAAGAATGCACAGACAGGATGGAAAAAAAGGAGGTACTTTCTTTAAGGATCATCTTCCTCCTTCAGGGCTGGGGACATAGAGGGGACTTTGCAGTGTTGGGACAGGATCTTCAACAGGCCAAAGACTTTGAAATGAAATTATGCCCTTTCTTCTACTCTGCACCTCCTTTAGACACAAAATCTTATTAGGACACAATTAAAATATATTATATAACTATTAGTAGTAAAAATTCATCTGGAAAGGAAAAGAAGATTTTTTAAAGTCTGTTAACAAGTGTATTCCTGCCAACAACGTATTTCCACAGAGAGCATAAGCTGCAGGGTCCTCATGTAGGTTCTTCCAGCCCATCCTGCCCTACACTCCAAGTGTGTTCCCTGAGAGTGCATGGCCCAAGCTGTTCTTCAGAAAGACACATATTATCTCTTCCCTTCATAGGCTTCCCATTTGAAAACAGGCTGCAACAGCAAAATACCTTTTTCTCCCCCAGGTACATCAAGGAGGGTGGGTCTGGTTTTGTTTGTTTATTTCCTTGTTTTCCTTTAAGCAAAACAAAAAGGAGTTTTTGCCATTACCAGAAAACACAAAGGGGAAGAACTGGTACCTCTCACACCAGGAAGAGTTAGTGGGGAGACAGAGGTCCCAAATAATTACAGTCTCATGCTGTGTCCCAGCCTCAGGACATCTTTTAAGTAGAACTGGAGTCCATTTTTTACAGCAAGGTGCTACGGATTACTAGTGAAAATATTGCTATATGCAGTACTTGAATTAGGAACTAGAAATAAATTAAACTGCTTCACCCTTTGTGTGACAGAGTTCATGAAAAATCACTGAAAAGGCTACCAGAAAGCAAGCACTTTTTCTGAAGAATGCTTTCCCTGTGCTTGCAAAGTGAAAGAAAACTTGGTAACAAAATAATATTTATATTATTTTCTTATTGCCAAGGGGCCCAAGCATTGAAGTTGTGTTAATAAAGTCCACCTCGAACATTTGGTTAGTCTCCTAATAAATCCATTAAGGGACTAATTTATCACAGCACCACTTTGCCACTTGGCCAAGTGTCAACAGGAGACAAAAAATTTTCAATGAATAACAGTAAAAATCTGTAGCACTGACTCCCTTTTGTTTTCTTTACATCACTATAAAGATGACTTCATGTATTTTAAATGAGGTTAATTTTAAACAATTTTCTCTCTTCTTCTTACCCTAAGTGCTAAGCAGTTGTGATGAGGTTAAATCCCAAAGGACGAGATGAGGTTCTGCTGTTAAACTTCTACCGCAGTATTCAGGCAGTCAGGGGTGCACAGACTATGATCTACTATTAATGGGCCACCTGAAAAAAGGTTAGTTTGAATCAAATATGATTTGGAGAAAGGAATCAAGCCTACTGTGTTCATTCCTCCTTCAGTAGTAAGTAAACAGATCAGCCAGAAACAGAGATCTGGCAGGATATACCTACATTGAAAAGTAGTGCTGTGCAACAGGACAGATTTATAGAATCCTACAATTCAAATTTGTAGAATTTTAATCATTTGGTGCTGAGAACATGACATGTGTCCACAGTATTTGAATTTTGAAGGTTTTGATTGTGGTCAACAGAGTGAACATTTCCTTATGGCTGGAGCACACCTTGGATTTCATTTCAGTTAACACAGGCCAAAACTCCTCCACGGTGTGACTCCAAGCATGGTAAGTAATAACTTAACACATTTGGATTCACATCCAAAGCCTGTTCCTTGTTTGAACTCAAACATTAATACAGTTGTTTTCTTTGAGTCTCTCAGCTAAGAGGTTCTGGCATGCATGGGAAATTCTTGGCCATCTTCATGGCATAGCCAATGCTGCTTTCTCTTTGGAAGTTAGTCTTCCCACCATGCTGGGATTAAGGGATATTAAAAAATTGTGCTTGCAAAGATCACAGGTGGGTTTCTGCATCGGTGCAACACATTATGTTCCTGAAAGAGAGAATTTACAACCAGAGCTACAGGATTGCAATGCACAGGTGTAATAAAACAGCTGTATCCAGGGTTCTAGAAATCTAGAATGTTGTTTTAGACAATGAAATAAACAAATTGAGTATCTAAAGGTCTCACATTAACACTCCTTTGGGGAAAGTACAAGTTATGAAGCAGATACAGCTGAGAAAATTAGTCATTGCAAAGTTTAAAGAAACAGACTAGAAACACAATTTCAGTATTTTTTAAATATAAGAAAACATAAAGACAAAGAAAACACTTTAGAAATTAAGTGTTCCAAAGTTGGAAAAAATTGAGTCATCTGTAGTGCTTCTATGGCTGTTCTGAAAAAAAGAACAGCAGGTATTTTAAAATACTACCTTAAGAAGAACTTTCTAGCTGCCTTTTTTTTTTTCTTTTTTTTCCTATTCTTTTTTTCTTTTTTTTTTTAGTTTCTAAGATAATAGGGAAAAGACATCAAAACGAAACAAAAAAAGCAGCCCACGCCCTTTGGGATTTTAAGCATAAGGCATCTCTTTACTGGACCGGTGCGCTGGTCCTTGTCCTAAAAAAGAGATCAGCTTTCATTTCTATCTGAAATATTTTTTTCTGTACCAAAGTCCAGGCCTCAGCATTCAGTGACAGATCATTTAAATCACAAAAATTCAATTAAATATTTTTAACTTCTGCAATTTTACATTGCCTGTCATTTCCTATTTCTGTCCACACTGCTCACCTCCTACGTGCTGCACATTTTGCTTTTGAATCCTCCTAAAAAGCTCCGATTAATTTATTCATCGTTGGTAGTACTGTATCTCTCTTCAGGTTTAAAATGCATGAAGGCTCAAAATTTAATCTGAATTTGTCTTAATCTTGTCATCTGTGGATCTTATAATCAAGCTACAGAGTAAAGATATAATCAAATTTTCTCTAGCTTCACTAGAGAAGTAGTCTTGACTGTAGGAGTGTTGTCTAACAGAGAATACTACTTCTCTAAGAGAGAAGACTCCTACACTTGTGTCCATCACTAATGCCCCTTTTCCCTTTCTCTTCTCCCTGCTGTCACAAAAGTGATGGTATCTCTGAGAACCTCTTTTCATGCACAGTTGCTACAGAAGTTGGGTTATACAGCACAGGATTTGTTGCAGAAATACACAGTTTGGCTTCCCTGACATGCATGCAAAGATAAAGAATACAAATCCAAGGTTACCCCATTTGAGCTTCAAGCATTTGCATGTACTTTGTCCATTTCTTTTTGATCCATAAGAAACTGTGGAGTTTTGGCTACAGGCCATCAAGAATGAAAAAAGAACACACCTCTAAGAAATAATCTAACTGACCCTTGAAGCAGAAGATAGATAAGAAGACCCCTCAGGTTTCCTTCCAGCTCACATTCTGTGGTCATTGCAATTTTGCACTGAATACTCAGTTCTGGAAAAATTGCCATTATTGTGATTTTATCAATACATGTCCATGGGAATTGTAATTATCACTATGATTCAATAATCAACAACTTGTGTCTTTAGCAGTTGGAGAGGGAGAGGTCAGAATTTCTTTTGTTCTTTAGAAGGTATTTTAAAGAGGAAGCCAAAATCACCACATTAATGTCTTTTATTGAATTGCCTATTTTGGCACATTTTTTAGAGATAAATTGCCTAGATCAATAGCTTAAAAGGAGGCTACTTACAAATATGAAAAAAGGATACATCTGCAAATATTTCCTCTTGACCACAATGACACAGAATTTCATTTGGAATTTATGAACATTTTATACATCAAATTTTTGTTCATATGAAGGCTTAAGAATAGTCTTGAAGCATACCTTTGTTCATTAAAAGAATAAAAGGGGAAAAGAACAAAGCTGTATTAAAAAAAATCTTATCACCATGGTAACTAAACACAGGCTAATTTTGCAACCAAGTTTTACTGGGAGGACAGAATAGATCATTACCTCTATACTGCTTAATCAGAGATTAAGAAAACCCCCAATAAATGATGATTTCTCAATAAATAATAATTACCTGAATACAGCATTCTAAAAAAAGTCATGAAAAGCCATAGTTTCAAACATGTTTATATGATATGATATATTTTCAGACAAGTAGCTTTGTTTTAAAACTTTTAGAGGCTATTGGCAAAGAAGTAAACATGTGAAGTAAATGATTACTTTGCTTTCAAAGAAGAGTGTAACGTTTAAAGACTAACTACCTGTGCTACAGAAAATATCCCCCCCAAATTTTTTATAGAGAATCAAAATTGCACTCAGTGTTTTGCACTGGGAAAAAAGTGTGTTTGATTGGCAGAAGTTCACAATGAGTGATGAGCTGCTCACCTTACCTACGCACCACCTACCCGTGCTCCAAATGTATGAGAATTTACAGGGGATGTGAATTTCTTTAAATGCCACAGAGTGCAAATGCCTCAGATCAGTACAGGGGCAAAAAAGATCCATCAGACTAATTAGTATCAACAGGCACGAAAGAAACATTCAATTAATTTCTTTATCCATTTAGGATTTGACCTTTCAGCTGAAGCTACCAACAAAGGCTTCCATCTAATGGCAGTTTTGGTGGCAGTTTCCGTGACATGGCCATCCATCTACAGCCTTCTACCACTTGCATCTGCCCAATAACTGAATACCCACTTCATTATTCAGACCTGGATTGCTGAGCACACATTTTTATGAGTTACCACCTATGCAGCCCTCACGGAAAGCCTGGACTTCTCTACTTCTCTATAATATATGGCCTGCTGTCCTGTACTTTATGGAGCAAAATATTAATGTGCAGTATAACAAATTCCCCACCAAAATAAATTAGTTTAGTGATCATCACTTCATGGCACACTGCAAATGTCACTATTTCTTTTTGAAGATTTAATCTGCTATTTAATATGCAGAGTGTCTTTTTTAGTTCTGGTACTGATCAAGCTATTCTGAATGAAATGTAATTTTTTTTTTAATATTTTTTTTACATGGTTCCATCAGTCCTAATAGAACAGAAGTTACATATCTTGCTTTATAGCAAATATGCATTACAATTCCTGAAAAAAGCCCATAAAGACATTTCTCAATAGCACTATCAGCACGTTTTCTTTCAACTTCCTAACAACCAGCTAATTTTACACTATGTCAGATGCTGGACCTTTTTTTCCTCAGGCTCATTGTAGGATTGCCTTCATTTTAACTTCATGCAATCTTAGATGTTACTATGTGGTCAGATACCGTTTCCACTTACCAATGAGTATTTCAGTATTTTATATTAAGTATTCATTGGAGCAGGAAATAAAATTATGCTGTTTTGCTTCCCTGGCAGGTACCCTAACTAATGGCGTTTACAGCCCCAGCCTTTTCTGTTTTCTGTCTTTCACTTAATGAATTTTTAAGTAGTGTGTACAAAGTGGATTTATTACCAGGCAATAAAACTTAAGGACTGGTGGAAAAACTTCATAGTGCCTGATTCTTAAATCAATGATCTCTAAAAGAGGAAGGGGAGGGAAGATACACACTTAACCACATTAAATGAGATTTAAATATGTATTGGGATTTCTGTGTCCCAAAAGAAAATGTCTATCTTGTCAATTCTGCCAGTACTGTTATATGATAGAAACTAAGTGATTTGAAGGTACCAGAGTTTAGGCAATGATGAGTAAAATTTAGTTGCAGAGTCAGGTTCAGTGGCTGCAAGCCTAATGGATATTCCGTGAACATTAGTGGGAGCTGAGTGCTACACTGAAGCACTTGGAGGAGCATGTGAGTACATCATCTTTTTGATGTATCCACAACAGGGTATCCAGACTCTACAGGATTTATCTGATTGCTACAGAGACAGCAAATAGTTTTCTGTTTCTTAAACCTCAGCATGAAAGTCATCTTTAGGAGCCCTGTGGAATTAATTTTCCACATTTCACTCATTCTTTTATGGGTGATTTCTAACTCTACATGAAGTGCAAGTGAGTGAGGACTAAGGAAATATACTGAGCTCTTGAATGAAAAAGAATTTTCTCTGGGTTTAATTATTTCTAATTTTGATGACAAAAATAGTGTCAAGTAAAGCATGTTAAGAATTCAAAATCATTTACTGAGAACGTGCTGTCATAATTCAAATCCATGCTATCCATGAAACAATGCCAGCATCATCTTACTTTACAATAGCAAGTCATTTCAGCACAAAATTGCAGAGGTTCTATTACAGTCTCCAAGAAGCAATAAACATCTTGAAGCAAATTTCATTAAGATTTTGCTCTGAAAAAGTGCAAAATTAAATAAAGCTCTGAGAAGACAAGCTCATTGAGGTATCTATGACATTAAGAAAAGGAAGACATGAATTTGTTCCCTCACTGCAGCCTCACTTCACTAGATAAGGGTAAAGCAACACAGTCAGGATAGGAAACACTCCAACTTTCCCTAATGCACAACCTAAACATAGGGCTGGGAGAGAGAGACTACCCAGAGTCAAACCCACCCTGCATATTATAAGGGACTGTATGATAAGATACTAAGTCGAGTAAAGAAGGTTGGTTTTAAAAACAGAAGAAGAAACACCTATGGATTCACCACACAAATCTCATAAAGCCTAACACAGGACTGAGAAACTGATAGTTATGCCAAAAGCCTACTTGGTTGCCTAACTACTATAAGGATAACAACTACGGAGAGCTAAAACTTCATGGACAGACAATCCTTTAAAAGCCTTCGCATATTTGAAACAACAGATCTGCAAGCAGTCAGTCCAGCTTTACAGTATGAAATATCACTATTTATTGCCAAGAGGCAGGCCTCTTAAGAAGTGGAAGACAATGAACCTTATTCTCTACCTCTGCACAAAACCAGTCACTTGGGAAGCATCTTTGCATGAACAGAAAAGATGGCACTGGTAATAAAAGAGGCAAAAGACCTCCAATAGAGTGCACTTACTGAGTAAACAAGTTCAATTAAAAATTTATCTTTTCCTAATTGAACAACAGAGAAAGCAAGAATATGCATCCCAAATGGAGATATTTGGCATTTAATGCCATTTATTTTTAAGAGGAAAAGGAAAAAAAATGACAAGCTGACATACCATTTCTTCTCCCTAAAAATCAAAAAGAACTGGGTCTGGAAAGGAAGTTGGAGGTCTAAGCAGGTGTAAGGGAAGTGAAGAGAGATGGCCATTGGGCAAGTTCAATTCTCAGCTGCTGTATGAAAATGATTAAATGGTGTCTCATCAGCTCAGAGCAGCCCTGCCTGGAACACCTGATTAGCCTGGCTGGAACAAATAGCATCCAGAAAGAGAAGGGATAAGGAAGATATCTTGAAGAAAATAACTTGACACTGCATGCTCTGCTCTTTCTTTTCTTGGATGCAGAGGCAAACTTGCCCTGTGAGAAACTTGGCAAAATATAAAGGGCAATCTCTCTCCATGCTCAGGTAAAAGAAGAAAAACATTTACTACACCATGAGTTCCTCTACCTCTGGCAGTCAAGAACTAGATAGGTTCTCCTGGATCTACATCAGACTTCTATTGCACACTGTGAGTAGCTGTAAGACTATGGCTCTTCTCTTAGAACACTATACACTTTAATTTTAAAAATTCCACTTGTGGATTATGCCTGCTGTTTTAGACAGAAGACACTAATTGAATTGTAAAGTTGACACTGCAGTTAATCTATTCCTACAAATCACTTAAAAAAAGGTGCAGCCATCTTCTAAAATGTTCATCCAAGCAAGGTCCTTATTTATTGCTGTTGGTTAAGTTCTATAATTCCTAAATTACTAAGTCCTATAGTTCTAAGTTATTCCTTTGTCTAACTCACAGCTTAAAAGCCATTTTAATATTCTCACGTAAGTTTTAAGTTTTATGTGACTTAAAGACCTTTCTCATTCCCTTTCCTATTCAGGTATATGCTCTAAAAGAGCATCCAAAAAAGTAATCAAACAACCCTTATAGAAAAAGGTATTTATTACAGCTTTTCTTATATTTCTGTACAGATAAGAAAAATAACTATTTTACTTTTCAAAAATATGCTTAATTGAAAGGAATTTTCTTTCTGGCACCTTTCTTATCTGGACTATCCAAGTATTCCTAAAAGTTTACACACACCAGACAAGCAAAGAATTTTTTTTTTTTTTGTATATCAGTAAACAAAACACAAGACAGAAAAGGGAGATGAAGGAGGACTTAGGACATGAGATAACAGGATGTGCAAATGCTTCAGATCTTTCTGCTTTTGTACTTGTGAATAGGAATGACTCCTACAAGTGCTGCAGTTAATGCTAGACTTTATGTAGATGAGATTAGGGGACAAAGAGAAAACATTCGAAGGTTGATAGCTTATAGTGATAGCATTACCTTTCTTCCTCAGCCTGAGTTGTGTGCCAGGGCTTGAATCTTCCCTCTAATTACTTGCTGACCGAGTGAACAAAAAGCATTGGTCACACATCCAAGTCTTTCATGCTGTGATTTACTTTTCTTTGCAGCACTATGCTGGGCCATTAGACAAATCATCCATAGCACTTTCTAAGACCATGAGTCAATAAGCTGGAATACTGCCAGTTCAGAAAAGTCCTGCTAAAACTAGCTGTTACAAGTTACTCAGCGGAGCTCCTGAATTTCTAAAATTATCAGGACCAGAACTTAAAGGTTCCACATCATTTACAATGGCCTTTGGTACCCTCTTGGAAAGCAACAACAACAACAACAACATCATACTTTTTAACTGATTGCAAAAACCCTTATAAGAAATGTTTGCTACATATACGGTATCTCCCTTTTTATAGGCTCTCCTGGCAGCCAGGAGGGCCAACCCTGCCCTGGGGTGCATCAGGCACAGCATCTCCAGCGGGCAAAGGAGGGGATTGTCCCGCTCTGCTCTGCACTGGGGCTGCCTCACCTCGAGTTCTGGGGGCAGTTTTGGGTGCCACAATGTAAAAAAGACATTAAACTGTTAGAGAGTGTCCAAAGGAGGGCAACAAAGATGGTGAAGGGCCTTGAGGGGAAGTCATACAAGGAGCGGCTGAGGGTAGTTTGTCTATTCAGCCTGGAGGAGACTGAGGAGAGACCTCACTGCAGTTACAACTTCCTCATGAGGGGAAGAGGAGGGACAGGCACTGATCTCTTCTCTGTGGTGACCAGTGACAGGACCTGAGGGAATGGCCTGAAGCTGTGTCAGGGGTGGTTTAGGTTGGATATCAGAAAAGGTTCTTCATCCAGAGGGTGTTTGGGCACTGGAACAGGCTCCCCAAGGCAGTGGTCACAGCACCAGCCTGACAGAGGTCAAGAAGAGTTTGGACAATGCTCTTGGGCACATGGTGTGACTCCTGGGGGTTGTCCTGTGCACTGCCAGAAGCTGGAGTCAATAATCCTTGTGGGTCCCTTCCAACTCAGCAAATTCCGTGATTCATGACAAAAGTTACCATTTTTACTTGCAAACAAGACCAGCTGCAACTCTAGATATAGCTGATCTTCACTTTTTTTGGCCTGTTTCATTGCCATTGGGGCAGAGAAGGAGACATGCCTACATAAACTACTAAGGCTGTAAAAGGAAATCTTGCTTCATTTAATGTGGCTTGATCCTTGCAAGTGCTCAAATAGTCTTTTGAAAAGAGAACTGATGAATTTATTATATACGTACCACTTATTGCAATAAAAAAAAAAATTCCAAGCCTCCTAAAGTCTCACGTGGTATTCCGTAAAAAGAAGGATTAGTTTCCCAAAGTCATTACAATTCTTAACATTCAGAAGTTCTGCTGCAATGGTGGAGATATGAAGTATGGCTGAAGGCACAAAGAGCCAAACCTGTGATAGAAAAGCAAAACTAGGCTATTCTTTCTTTTTCATATAAGCACTAATTTAGACTGAAATGGTACTCTCAATAGAAAAGGAAGTGCTGGGGAGAATGTTATAATCAGTATTCAGGTAGAGTTCTTCAGAATGACAATAGTGCTCTCACACATGGCTTCTAAGGAGCTGTTACAAACAGATTTTTGCAAGGTACCACATTTTTGGATTGCTTCATCTGAGTACCTTAAAAACCCAACTGTATCATTAATACCTTAATCTAAAGCCTATGATAATCTATAACAATGAAGGATATGAAAAAGGGAAGAAAAAAAGCATTTAAATAACAAGTGTGTCATTTAGTAATGAGCAAATACATGTGGGCTTCTGCTTAATTTCTACTTGAAAATACAAGTCCCCATGGTGTGAGACCGAGCAATATTGGAGCAGAAACCATTTGTCTGTGCTCCAGGAGTCCCAGAGAAGTAGATCATGATTGGACTCCATTATTGCTGACATTTCACAAAGCCATTAAAAGAGAGTGCTCTCATTCCTACCACTTACAGTCAACTATTGAGTAAATCTAGTTACAGGTGAAGAGAACAAATTTGGAATGAGATGAGGACAGGAAGGTTGTAGGGGCATTTGGGCCAGTATTTAGCATTTGTAATGGCTAACAGAAACATGAATACATATATATGCCTGCATGTGTGTGTAAATGCTATTATAAGCACACACAAGCATAAAGGCACTTGTCATGATCACTCGACAGCAAGCCATGGGTTCCTCACTTATTTCATCAAGGTCAGTAAGGGAAGATTGAGCATGAAGACATTAGCACCTAAGGAGACCATTTATCTCAAGTATATGATAAAACATGAGACTGAACAGATGATGAATCAAGCCAAAAGTGAGAACTGACAGAGAATGTAAGCAAACCAAAGAAAGGAGTTTTCAAGAGCCTTACTGCTATGCAGAAAAGGGTGGAATACATTAAAAAAAGAAAAAATTCCAGTTTGTGCCCACCATCTCTGGTCTTGCCACTGGGCACCACTGAAAAAAGCCTGCCTCTGTCCCCTTTTGCAGCCTCCCTTCGGGTATTTCTATACATTGATGAGATCCTCCTGAGCCTTCCTGCCTCCAGGCTAGACAGTCCCAGCTCTGTCAGTCCTTTCTCTTATGAAAAGTGTCCCACTCCCTTACACATTTTTGTGGGCCTTCAGCCATGTGGCCACTTCAATCATTAGTGTTGAAGTTTTTCTCTAGTCTTTTGCAAATGCCAGGATCTTTGTCTCTATCCTTTTGTAAACTGAAGGTTTTCAGCCAGTGAAATTGCTATGCTATTTTCCCATTAGAAGATCAAGGAAAATTATCTTCAATTACAGATGTTCTGATGATTTCTGATCTTGTGATGCACAGCATCCCTTCCCAAAATGATTTGAAATCGGCTAGAGAATACAATTATTCTGCACTCTTCATACTTCAAAGCCTTGTCCAAAGCCCAGTGTATACCTATGAGCTCAAGCACATTTGATTTCCAAGTTCTATGCAGAAAAGCTGGGGTTTACTTTTGCATCTAGAAACTAGAGCAGAAACAGCTGATGGGAGTTGCATTTCATTTGCAGCAGACTCCTGCACAAACTCTGTGTAGAATAATGCTGCATGACATTTTACGATCAATGTGAATCTTTGAATCAGAGCAGAGCCTTCAGAAAAAGAACTGACACTCAGGAGACGCAAAAGCCAGGTTTACTTTCTCCTTTCATAGTGATAATTTTGTATTGTCATTACACTTCTTAAGAGAAATGAAGCTGGCCTGTTGTCCTGACACTTCAGATAATATTTTCTGGAGTCAAAACATTAGCCTGCTTCCTCTTTATTAAAATGGGATTACAAAAAGCAATGAAAGGTTTTTAGAATTATAAAATAGTCTTCTGCTGCTCATGAATTCCTACAGGAACTGAGCACATTTGACACGTTTTCAGTATAATGTATTTCACTTGAGAGCAAAAATTTTAGTTAAAAGATCCCTTGAAACAAAGCAACTAATATCAGCCTTCAGAGTGAATCCTCATAGGGCAATAAGGAAAATTTAATGTGAGTGTTATTAGTCATCCTGTGTAAATACTTCAAGTAGCTCAAGGAAGAAAAATTATAAAGGAAGTGCTGTGTATATGCCATGGCTTTGAAAGGAATATTGGCTGTTCATTTGCAGCGATAAAATTCAATACAAATAGAAGAAAGTATGACAACTACTGTTTTTCATTCCTCAACATTTTAGCAACTCAGAACAGAGTTAAATTGCTCTGCAGCATCGAGCACCACTTGAGACACAGGAATGGTCAGGCTGCCATGGCAAAATAGGCTTCATTGTATCTGGTATTTAATTTCTGCATTGTTGGTCCTGACCCTTCAGCAAATGATGCTCTGAAATTAGTGCTTGGAACTGCAACAAAAGGATGTGGCCACCCATCTGTTTCTTCACAAACTAGCAAAATCCTTAATGGTGCAGTCCAGGGAATTAAGTCATTATATTCAAGCCTTCCAGCACCCAGTACCTGGTGTGGAGTGGGAGGAAGGAGGAAGCCGAGGACATTAAGAGTTATGGCTTTTGTCTTCCCAAGTAACCGTTACACATGATGGAGCTCTGCTGTCTGGGAAGCACCTGAAGATCTGCCTGCTGATAGGAAATAATGAATAAATTCCTTATTTTGTTTTGCTTGGGTGCACAGATTGTTTCTCTTATTCAGCTCTCTTTATCTCAAGCCACAAATTTTCCTGGTTTTGCTCTTCTGATTCTCTCCTCCATCCTGCTGCGGGGGAGAGGGGGAAGAAAGTGGGCAGGCAACTGGGTGGGTGTTCAGCTGCTGGCCCTGCTCAGCCCACTGCAGCTAGGCCAGCAAGTCTGGTATTTACCACCAGTGGCCACAGGCACTACTAAAACAGGAAAGTGTAAACCTCTCCTTCAATAGCTGTTGGCTTTGACACAGTTGAGTAACTTCAGACAGCAGAGGCTAAAACTCTGGCTAAGACTGCCACCAGCCTGAAAGACAGAACACACAACTGGGTTATCTGAGGACAAGTCTACAGTGAAAGTAAAACCAAAAGTAAAGCCAAACTCAAATCTTCCATGTAAAGTCCTCACCTACAGTCATACCCAATCGATACCCCCATGCATCTTTCTCCAATTACTATTACTCATGTCTAAGAAGTAGATGAATCTGTCTAGGCTGTAAATCTATTAAATATCAAACAGCCACACTGGATTGGCATTGTGTCCAAGCCAATAAAACTAGACATGAAGGGAAGGAAAAGAAAAATCAAAAACCTGAGCCCTTACCATGATATAGGGACTACTTTAGAGCATCAAATCATGAAGACCAGACAAGTGAAGATTTTTTTTTTTAATACTTATTGAAAATTTCTGAAGTGCTCAACATAGTGATACTTTAGTATCTAGATCTCCGTTGGGGAAACAAGTACAATTCAATAAAGATTCTTCATCAGTGTCTTAGAGTAAAAAATAATGGACTACCTCTTCCAAGTTGGAGAAAAGAAAAAGATTTTCCTACAGTTCATTCATATAAATTGGAAAAGTTAGTTAAAAAGATGACAGTAAAAGGCACACTTGTACACAAGTGGCTGTGGAATGATACTAATGCGTCTTTAGTTAGGCAATGAAGGAAGAGCACAGATTTTAAGAACATAGCTTTCAAAACAAATTTGCTGACTAGGACAGTTAGGAGACAAGGATATGGTGGGGTGGGGGAAGAGTTTTCCAGTTACTATGGCGTGATAGTAAAAACATAGGAAGAAAAATAAAGAATCCATTAGCAGAAAAAGGACAAGAATTCATGAGCTGTTCAGCGGCCTGGAACTTGAAAAATCAGTACATTAAATAAAAATGTGCTCAAATGACCAAGTGTAGAAGACTCTAATGAGAAAGTCTAGGATAAAGTGAGACACAGTGGTTCTTGATAATAATCACAAAAAAATTCAGTACATGAGAGTCACAAGATGAAGAGCAAAGAAAGTGAAAAGAGAAAGAAGGCAAGAATACTGTCTGGAAAAGGAGAGGAAAGACAAGACCCAACTGAACCACTGGATATTGAGATGTTTTAAGAAGTATCACATACACTACCACATTTTTATCTTCATCTCCGAGTTTTCAGAATTCTGGACTAGAAAAATGTTTGGTGTGACCCATACTACAACTCTCCCTGTGTTCTTTATCTATTCTTCTATATTAGAACTGATGAAGATCAGGGCCCTGAAGAGAAAAAATTCCAGAAAAGATGGGAAATGTCATTATCTGCCTTTCATAGGGGTACAACAAGGAGTCAAAAAATAAAAATCATAAAATAGCTTGAACTCAATTCCAAAGTAAAGACTGAAACATACAATCAAGCTAATTTTTAAGCAACTCACAGACAGTGAAGAGGAATTTTTGACCTGTCAGAAGTCATTAAATCAGTTGCATTTTCTTCCACAGCATTTCTATACTTTTCTTGTACACTTGGTTCTATGGATAACATCTTGCTATCTTAACTGAATAGCTCTTACTATCAGTGTTCTAATGGGAAACCAGGAACATGAGTGCTATTTAACAGGGGGATGGGGAGGGAGGGGGATGGTACATCACTTAAGTGCAGCATATTATCACATTTTGATTTGCTTAACTTTCAGAAATTCTGTCACAAACCAGCCTGTTTCCATGAGTGATTTTTTGTCACTGAAATTGATTTACAGCTTTTCAAAGATTTATTTTTGTCTCAATTTATATTGGCAGTCACCAGCAGTGGATATTCAGCCTTGCTTTTCCCTCTTAAAGAGAAATCAGCAGAATTCAGAGTTGCAATCTTTTCTTCATCTGCTCCTTGACAATATTTGAAAAAAAAAAAAAAAAAAGTGAATTTCTTGTTGAATAAACCAGTAAAATGGGGAATTAATGCCAGATGGGCTACTTCTTTCTATAGTGTGAACCCAACCTCTAAAACATGCATAACCTGCACACCTAAAAATGCTTTAAATCCCCATGAAAATACCACTGTGTTATAAATTATAGTCCAACACTCCTGCCTCCAATTTCCTTTATACTCTCACCTCTAAGGAGTAACAGAGAAACTACCAGAAAATCTTGAACAGCAGGTTAGAAGCATTGTTCATGAAGAAGAGACTTTCACAAGACAGATGCTAATTAGAGATACAGGCTATAATGTGTGCTTGTTAACATGTCTGCAAACCTGTCTTTAACAGCTTAACCATTTCGAAGCATAATGCAGGATTTTGCACCTCCTTGACACAGGCACGTTCCTTCTAAAAAATATGTAAGAACAGGTTAGACATAAACCATCCATGACAGACTCCATAACCTTCTTAAACAACAAGTTCCAAAAGTTCACAGTTCTTGCTATCAGAACAGTTATTCTAGAAGTTCATCCAGCCTGTCCCTCCGAGTCATGTGTTGTTCCTGTTACCCTCCCAAGAATTTAATCTGATTTGCTCACATGCTTCTTAAAGGCTGTACCCAGAGCAGCAGGATGTACTCCTGGTCAAGTCTTAAGATTTTTCAGTGGAAAAATGATTTAGCAGTTCTTGCAGGTCAGCTCCCCATTTATGTGTTCCCATAAATTTGTTGAGGGGTGAAAAAGACTGTAGCCACAAACTGTACTTGTAATGAACCATAATTTTCAGAGAAATTTCTAAGGTAGACATGGTAGCCATTTGTTCTTTATTTTGGCTCTGTCTGGTCATATCAACTATTCCTGTCATTTCTCAGAACTCGTAAAAATTCCTTCTTTTATTCTAGAGTGCTTGCATTTCTCCTCAAACTCAAACTATTGGCAGGTTTATTAAATCTACTCTACATTTCATCATCTTGGTCCAATCATAATGTTACTGTAGTACAACACTGAATACAGGGAAGATGGAAATACCCAACCCAACACATTTTTCCTTTTTAAATAATGATCAGTTAACAATTTTTGAGCACAGTTCTCCAATCACTTCTGTATTTAGGCTCTAGGAGGTTTCCCAAGATTGTTTATCAGAATGCCATCAGGACTGTCAAAATGCCTTTCCCTGTCCACAATGCCCATACCTTTCTCAGGGTAGAAAACTGATTTCAGTAAATCTCTGGCAATTATTACTTATCTCCTGGCAAGCTTCCAGGCACCTACCAATTATTCAACTATTTTTTCTTGGAAGCTGATGGGGCTGTCTTCTTCTGACTACTACTTTCAGCTCTCCAAGTGAAAGAAACACTTGACTTGCTCTTTTTTTCAGTGTTGTGATGCATCATCACTGACTTACCCAAAACAGCTGAAAGAGTCTGACATCTCATCAGCCTTTTCTTTTTGTGGGGGTGGGAAGGTGGGACAGGTTTTGGGCAGGCAGCAGCAGAGGAATCTGTTTGATCTTAGGACAAAGTTCAACAGGCTTAACCCAACTGAAAGTATCTTACTGAAATACCCTCTTAATATGTCCAATCTTTATACAAAGCTAAATTTTACCTTTTCATCACTAGATTAAATCTTTCAGCCATCAGCACACAGGAGTCGGCTAAATGACCCTTTCAGTGAAGACTGGCACAACAGAAATGTAGTTAATCCTCTGATGGTCTTAGCAATGCATGTTGAGACCCCCGAGTCACAGAGCAGTTCTTCCCTGTTTTCTGATGTTCACAGGATTATCTTTTACTGTAATTAAAGCCCTTCCCTTTCAGTTTTGTCTCAAAGATGATTCTGAGCTCCCCCTTTAGGCATGTAATTAAGCCTCACTTACTCCATGGTGAGTTCTGAGCCCAGCTGCTCAAGCAGTGCCAACACACTTGAATTCTAAGGAACTGGCAGGTGATGACAAATCAGTCAGCTCACTCGTCTCATCACTTCCTTGTGGACCCTCACAGATCAAGTGTGCACTGCAATGCTTCAGCACAACACAAAAATCCCTTTATGGTGACCTGGTAAAAATCTTGGCTTCTCTCTCTGCGGTGACAGTTTTTCCCTTGTCCATGCAAGTCTATTGCTCTCTGAATATGATGCTCTAGGTTTTAATTTTTAGATTTATCAAATCCTGTACTGCCCAGTGTGTAACTCTGAAGTTTCTTGTAGCCTGTTAACTTCTGCTCACTCGTGCTAGGCAGACATAACAAAGCGTCTCCAGGCTTGCTCTCCAAGGACACCCAGACCGTCCTAGGCCCAAAAAGTATAAACCAAAAGCCTCTGAAAGGGGGGCAAGCTGAGGGGAATTATATCATTAACTGAAGCTTTAATTGGAGAATTAACCCTGATATGCAAATGAACCAAACTTATAAAAGTCTGAAGAACTCGTGACCTGTCGTCCATCTTGGGGTCCATCTTGGCAGCAGCCTCTGGCTCCCCAGGGTGTACCTTTGAAGGCCTTTCAAATAAATACCTACCTTTATTCCCTTACTCCTGATAGTCTCTGTTTTTAGGTAGCCTCTTAAGGCATCAGATACCTAAACAATGCGGAAGGCATCTGGGCACAGCCAAGGCATTCCAGAGATCTGCTGCATCTTTGGGTAAAAAATGTCATGTTATCAACTTGCCATTTAGATCACTTTTATTTCAACTCATGGTATGGCAAGACATTCCAAAAACACCTACTGATTAAAAAAAAAAAAAAGACACCATATCATTACCAGTACAGAAGTACAAATTATGTAAGAAGATGGCATGATGACAGGCAAAGATAGACAAGTGACCTCCAGACAAGCTAAGACAGCATCACATCCACCTTAATATCCAAGCCTGCAGTCCTGACAAGGACATTGCTCTTTTCTAGTAGAGCACCTTAGCTCTTACAGTTGTCTTTCTGGAGTCTTAACACAGATGGAAAAATCTTTCTTCAAGAGCCTTACAATGTGGTCATTTGCTGGCTGATCTGAGGTCAGTCACTATCCTTACCCAGATCATAACCCCACTTCAGTCATGCTGTACTTCTCCTTCCTTTCCATCCCCTAGCTGCTGTTTATTTTTGCTATTACAGTAGCAAACTGAGTCAGCTCACAAACAGATTAAGCAAGCACTACATGCTGCAGGAATATGCAGAGAGAGTCCCTTTTGGCAGCAAGCTACTAGCAGTTCAGCATGACTCAGTTTCATCCTCATCCTATTGCTTCCTTACCTAAGGGACAGTGTATGTTCTTAACACAAATAGGCACTGTTTCACTTCTGCATATATACTTTTGTATTTCACTAGTAATAAAAAAACCAAACACTGATTCAAGAGAACTCCCTCTGTTTTTTCTTTCTGCGAATTCTATATAAATATAACATAATTTAAACTAAACTTTATATGCTACACCAAACTACACATTTTATTGATGTTACAGAAGTGTCCACATTATGAAAATTATGGTTTACATTCCTATCTCTGGGGCAAGATGAGACATAACAAAAGCTATTTTAATACCTTGGCACAACCATTTCCACCCTAGGAATGTTTTAAAATTAAACTTCATCGCTGTGGAAGAGTATTTTTCATGCTAAGAACTAGCCACATGAACATATAAGATGCAAACAATATGACTCATTACTTGCTCTTGGAAGATAATAACTCTACAGCAAAGAACTAGAGGTGTTTTAAGGATAGTTAAAAACTGGCTATGGCTTGCTGGGACTGGGCAGCTTCAGAGAGAATTTGACAAACTCCTGAGTGGAGCACATCAGAGAGTTTTTATTTTTTCCTTCATATTGATGACTATCACTACAGCTGACTACAGAGCAGGATCCTTTTCAGCACAGCAGGAACAAGAGCAGCTAGCTGAATCCATTACAGTATGGAGAATAGCTCTCATCCATGCAATTTAACAGTCAAGGGCAACACATAAAGTTTTATAACTGCAATGTTATAAAACTCACACAGGAGCATTACAGATTTAGGAGTACTAGCATATTTCAAAAAATAATGATGTTGTATGAGCTGTGATGAAATGTAAGGGAAACTTTAAAAAGTACATCTGTCAACTAGGAGCATAATCTTTGCAGTTAAAGAGCTCAGGATTTGCAAAAGACTCACCAGGAATGGTTTTGGAAAGAGTCCAAACAATGCACAGAGAGCAACAACAGGGCACCAGGTACAGCCAGAACACATAGTTTCATTGATCCATGAGAGGATCATGGCTTAGGAGAATTCACCTACACAACCAGATTACTTAAATGGAGCTCCAACACTACTTGAGCATAAATTTTGCAATGTTATTATATAAAATGAGTGGATTCCTCAAAGCACTTAAAGATCATTTGCCTACGGGATTGGATTAGAGTCCTGAAAAAGTGTTTTAAAATATAGGCTGAAGAACAAATGGAAAATCTTAAATGGAAAAGCTTGAAAAATTGTTATTGGAGAATAGTGAGTTAAGTCCTATATTTAATTTAAATTGAATAGGTAAATCTAAATAAGGTCCTTCAGAAACCCATGGAATAATATTAGAAGTAACACTATCAGGAGTGATATGCTACATTTTTTATGAGATGAGCTCTTCAATTCAAAACATCCCCATCGTATCAGACAGCTCAGAGTTGCTGCTACAAAGATTTGTTCAGACACTAGCCTAGAACAGGACACTAATATGAAAACATTTCTATTTGAGTACATTCCTTAAGACAGAAATTCACATGCACGAAGAGCAGCCCTTCTCCACATTATTCATCCAGCCCAATGACAGATTTGCCAAATCTGAATGACGTACTTAGCACTGTGTCTTTGGCATGGGACCTGGGAGCCTTACTGGGAACTGTGAACACACATCCAGCAAGCCTGTCAAAACAGGGCCTGTTCACACATAGCTAAGAGGATGAGACAGAACCATCCTCACATGATTTCTGCAGCGGCACCGGAAATCTGTGGAAACAGTTGAAAGGCATTAAAACAGCTCCTTGCTCCACTGTAGGAGGATGCCAGCTTGTCAGGATGCTGATCTTGAGCTTTTTCTAAAACAAAAAATAGACATGCTTCATTGCCAGAAGAAGACAGGACTCCTGTTGGTAGGATGTAGATATCTACTGTTACCACTTGGAACTGGCACTGTTTGTCTGCTCAGCAAGCCTTGCACATCAGTGCTGGTTCCACACACATCACATGGCAGCACTGTTTCCACAGCATAAAAAACCC
>NW_008239080.1:1801190-1805833 GCF_000691975.1 Corvus brachyrhynchos | reverse complement strand
AGGACAACATAGCTGGGTGAGCAATGAATGTACTTTTAGGTCGGACTATGTTACAACACAGATTTTTTTCAAGTCTGTAGGACCAATCTAGCTACTCTTAGAATGCCTTCAAGACCAGAAAAATTATAATTTGCTGCCAGCCAGGTGCACCATACTCTGGTCACACCACTACCACCCCTTACCTTGTGGACACACCACAGACCAATTGGTTAGAGAAGCTGCTTCTTCTGCTTTCCTTTTTGATGTGAAGAGATGTTTAGAAGTCTGAAATACATCAAATTTAACAGCAGGGACAAAGAGTTCTCCCTCAGAGCATGGTGATGAGGATTCTTTTCCAGGTGTGAAAACAAAAGTTTGTTCCACCCAAACTGAGGGCAGTGTCATGATCTACCAGTACTGGGTAGGTATTGCAGCCAGCCTGCATGAAGTTAAGTAGTACTGTATGTACTTCAAGCGCATCAGATATTCGGCACATCTGCAGAGAAGGACATCTCTGAATATACAACGGACCTCAACTACAGATTATCTAGAGAGTTTGGTAACACAAACCATGAACTAAGTTTTTAAAAGTACCTGGAATAAGTCTGTTCAAATTCAATGACTCAGTTTTCAGACAGGACTTGCTCAGACTAAATTCTGCCCACATGTTTTAATCTACCTTTGCTATGAATGCAAAAGAACTAAAGTGGAAGGTCTAATCATCCAGGATCAACACCCACTCAGCTTCTACCAAATGTTCCTCTTTGCCACATTCCAAAATAGGTGATACAGCTCTTGAGATCTAACTCATCAAGAATATGATTCTATGATTCCATGAAGAAAATCACAGAATGTTTTTGGGTTAAGAAGGGAACTTAAGGGTCATCTAGTTTAATCTCCTTTGCAATGAGCAGGCACAACTTCAACTAGATCACCTGTCCACTGATGGAGTAGAGAAATCTGATTCTCTGTCAGCAGTAAAAGCCTCTTTATAGATGAAAACTTAGAAACCTACAGATCAGGTTTAGGTCCTGCAGACCTGTAACCAGCAAGTTCCTTTCTCAGCACTCAGCTTTGCTTACACCACCTCTCAGCATTAAGTCTCCCCCACAATGCAAATTAGCCTAGTGTGTTCAATTAGCCATTGAGCTGTTCAATACCAGATTGTCTGAAGCATGGACCTCTGTGGTAGAAGCTTTAAGTTCTGTGGATCTAGCACATGTAAGAATCTTTTCCCTAAACCTTTGTCATTTCTATGAACGATTGCTTCCTAGAGCTGTCAGCCCCTTCCAGAATATTGTCAGGCACCATTTGGACAAGCTTGGAACAGCACAGGACTAAATCACAGATTAAAAACAGTCTCCACAAAAAAAACCATTCTCTATTATAAAGTCTCTTAACTCTCTGCTCAAATCTAGTTCAGGAAATATTACAATCAATTGATCTACAATCAGTTCTGACAGTACCCCTTGGGCTGCCTCTCAGAACCAGGGACAAGACCAGGTAGGTCTGGAACCTGTTCTATAATGATTGCATTAGTCAAGTATTAACTTTTCAGGAATGTATTTTCAAATACTTAAAGCTGGCAGCATTGTCAACTCCATTCATTAAAAGCATGTTTTTAATATATTTAATTCCTTCATGAACTGAAAGGGAAACAGTGGGGTCTATATTTTCCCTTAAGTACTTCAAGCACAAGGCAGCATGTTCCAAATCCCCTAGAATCTGAAATCCTTGAAGTTTTCAGTAGGAGTTTCAGTTTCCACTCAATATTTTTGAAAATCACACCCTAAAATAATCCTGGTATCTGTCTCCACACAACTTAAAAGGCACTATCTTTCTAGTCGAGGAAATTAATAAAAATATCAATTCTTTGATACCAATTTCTGAAAAAATAAAGTAGCTGCCTCATAGCTGGGAAAATAAGGATTCCTCTGGAGTTCATATTTCTGAATTATGATTTCTTTTTTCTCCATGCACTAGAAAGATATGCACTGTTAAGAAATTAACTTTCAAGTTCAAATAAGAAGCTGTTCTACATTCATGACTTTGCACCTCAAAATAGAGCAAAACACTTTTCTTTACAATAAACTCAAGTTTTCTTCATTAGCCCACTTGAAAATAAAATTCCATGCAAATCAGGTATACTTGTCAACAGCATCTGATGATTTTATTTGGAAAGAATGTAAAGGAAGCAGACAATAAGGATGTAGATTTGCATTTTGCTAACTTAAAGGTTTAGAGAAGAGTAAGTACAACTCAGAATTCAAAAACATGTAGATGTGGTGCTTAGGGACATGGTTTACTGGTGGAGTTGGTAGGATTAGATTTACTGTTGGACCTGATAATCTTAAAAGTCTTCTCCAAGTTTTCTAAATGATTCTATAATTCTGAACTTAGGATACAAATGGTACCTTTAAATTATATACTGAGTGTCAGAATCAAATATTTAGTCCCAGGACACTCCTTCAAAAGCCTAATACAGTAATAAGTCCATAGGTTGTAAGTTTGGGAAGGGGCTTATGTGTATGAGAAATATCATAGACATTCACACCAAGTCCTTGCTGTCCTGACTCTGAAGTACTCTTGGTTGAAGAAATACACTTACCACACCTGGTATCGTCATGGTTAATGTTCAGGCAGCTTAGCAGAAGCAGAGGTATTAACTCAATCTGTATGTTACTTCCTTGCAGGAAGTTCCATGCACTCTAGTGAAAAGCACTATATCCAGACTGGAATTTCAGTAGGGACTACACACTTATTCAGCTTCACATTTACTTTGAATGTCTCACAATCTCTATTTTTATGCAAGACTTTTAGATTCTCATGATAAGGATTTTGACATTGTCCTGCAAAAATGCTCAAAAAAAAATAAGCTGTTTTGTTTTATAGGCAACTTGAATATTTTCTTTGTGAAAAAACACAGATGTTTGTAACATACAAAATAAGGATTCAACATTAATACAGGAGGATCATGAAAGTTACCACATCTGTGGCTTACCTCTATTACCAGCCCTCCATAAACCAAAATTCTTCTGTCTCACCCCCTAAGTACCTCACACTTCTAGAGGTAAATCTGGAAGAATGCTATAAATATGGGTCGTTAAATGTGCTTAAATGGTCTGTTTATTTAAAAGAAATAACCCTCTTTATAGCTATAAATTTGACTGAAGTGCTATCACTCATGCAACCTCTCTAAATAGGAGGAAGTTAAAAATAGCCCAACTTCCAGATAATTTTTGTAACTACCACATCTCACTAAAGCTGATGAAGAACGCTAGAATTTCTGATCCATTTAATTATCCAGAATTGGCAAGTGCCTTAATTTAGAACCAGAATTTGGTTTAGAGTATTAATAGAAAATCGTATCTTGCCACAATCAAAACAAGGCTTTTATTTCTTTTGAGAAGTACGGTCAAAATACACATTTGCAGAAGATATACTGATTCTCAATTTCATTTCTTTGCTTTATCTGCAAGAAAAATGACCTTGCAGAAGGTTACAAGAGAACAGATCTACACTAATGGAAGAAGTATTTTCAATATGAACTATAATTTTTAACCTAAGATCCTGAAAAATGTTACAGCCTGAGTATTTCAAATTATTTTGCTAATTTTAGAAAGGGATTAATCTTTTTTCCTTTGCTTTATCTCAGAAGCAGTGCTTTATTTCCCTACCCATACCCAGAACTGTATCAGTGCAGTCATAAGGGCTGAATATCTGCTTACTTACTGGAAGTGATGCCTTTTCCTGGTCTTAAAATCAAGAGTCAAACACAGTTAGAAGGGGAAAAGGGATTTTACCTTGGTATCTATTTTAAGGATCTTTAGGTGCACACGTCCAGGTCAAATGCACCGAAATGCATCCCGCAAAAATGCACACCTCCAAGAGATCTGGTATAACATTATAGGTTTTACTAATTAGCATATCTATCAAAGATTCCCCAGTGAGAGGCTCAAGTGAGCCCCCCTCCCCAAGGAGCCTTCCCCTGGATGGTTCTATCTTAGTTTACAGAATGTGTTCTGGAGAGGACCTTGGGGTCTGGGGCACACTGATCCCTAGCTACGAAGCTTCTAAAATGTTTAGTCTCCTAGCTGAACAAACAAGTCCAAGAATGTAGGCAAAAAGCACTAAGAACACAGAACTTGTAAAAAAGTATAACAGGGCTATAAAAGAAAAGGCAAAAAATTCCTCATGGCATCAGAAGAGTCACCTTCTACACTTCATCAGTTACCTTAAACACCTCAACTGTACCTCTGCTATGCCTAACAGCACTTAGCATTATTTTAGGATAAACCACATAATAGTTTCTACAAGGAGGGAATGCTTTTCAAAATTTTTGTAGGCCAACTCAAACCGTCCAACTCAAACTTGTGTTGACAAAGTCAAATAAGAGCTGAAAACCCAAGAAATACAGTTTCTAAGCAGTAGAAGACATCTCAAAGAAGCTGCATTGTTACGCCTACACTGATTATTCAGAGGCAAACTGTTGCAGTGACCCAGCCCACTGCGGGGCTGGGGCAGCGAGATGCCAATCAATCCCAGCCCATCCCCTGGATCGAGTTTCCCGAGGAGGCAGACTCAGAGGGCGAGTTGAGGGGGGGCTCAGAAGCCTAAGCCGCACCCCCTGGGCAGTGGCCAGGGACCAGCCAACTCCCCCGCTT
>NW_008239080.1:1800474-1800860 GCF_000691975.1 Corvus brachyrhynchos | reverse complement strand
AGCCAGCTGCTCACCCCCCCCAGCCAGCAGCACCCATCCTGATGCCGAAATCACTTCAGCAACGCACGGAAGAACGCAGCTGGACTCTCTCTGACCTGGGGCACGCCAGAGCTCATGCTTCGAGCAGCAAACCACAAGCACTGAAAAGGTTCATTGGCTTTCGGCTTAAATAGTCACATTTTCTGAGCATGTCATTACCATCCTATCCAGCGTGGCTCTGGTACAGGTACACTCTACCCAGAAGTAGATTAAAATTTTCAGTGCAAAATCTCACGCCTACCCTGCAATCATTTTCCTGAAATGAAAGCAGAAAATACAAAAAGCTAGCAGATATTTCTTTTCATCTTTACCAGGAAAGGCTTTTCACTTGTTTCTGACAATCAGCA
>NW_008239080.1:1737978-1800383 GCF_000691975.1 Corvus brachyrhynchos | reverse complement strand
ATGGTACTTATGAACTGTAACTCCGGATAAACTACCAATCACTATAGTACAAGTAGCAAAACGATGACCTATTTGTCACATGTTGCTGAATTCTATCCAACATATTCCTGGTGATCACGGTTTGTTGGACATGCCAGCAAGATTTAAGGCACTCTAGTTTCTAAATGTTCATGAGCCTCCAACATGGTAGAAGCTAACTGGAAAAGTGCAACAACAAAGGTAAAAGCCAGGTCTGACAATGGCACTACAGAAGTTTTGAAAGCTCACGCTTCAGAGATGGATTTGAAATATCACTCATTTAAAGAAGTGAAACAATTCTGATGCCTTTAAGTGACTTCAGTTCAGAAAACTGATCTCTAAAGACTCAATTGTATTAATTTTCTCTGTTTCTCAGCTGGCCAGGCACCAGATATTAGCTTACTCGGTTTCTGAATTTCAAGTTCTTTTACTCAGAGTTTGAATTAAGATGCAGGAGATTGGGAATTCTTGTTCGGACTTAGTTGTTTATTATATCTTATCAGTAATACAGCTGCACAGTGTGCCTCTTAGTTGGCAGGGTGGAAAATGGCCCCGAGTTCTAACTTTCAAGGCCTTTTAAAGTCCAAATCAACCAATTATGAAATACCAAGTAATATGTTTTTACTTATAATCCAATAGCTATCTATTCATGGTCCACAGTGTGGGTTTTTTGACCCAATAACAGAGCACTCAGATTTGTGAAGGAGAAATGAAGAAAGAACAAATCCACACCCCAAACCCTCCATATTGTTACACTTACATATAATTATATCCCAGAAACCTAAATTCTCTAAACCCAGGGTTCCAAGACAATTGAAGATGTTAGATGTTTGCTTGCAAGGCAGAACACTATTGTAACATGACTGCGAAGTTCAAATTTGCTCCTAAACCTGCAGAAAACTGGACTATCATTTCATATCTAACAGCTAAATGAGTGAGATGCGCGGCTACAGCAGCATTGTAACTTTGTAGATGAAAAGTAATTAATCATTTTATTTGCAAGTATTTAAGACTGCACAAGAGGCAATTAGGAAAAATACACTGGAAGTTCTGTTTCCTGAAAGTTCCTGCAAGTATTGATCAAAGCCAAGTATTTTAAGTCAGGGCTGTCTTAAATTTCACTGCTAGGTTTCTTGACTGGGTGATAACAGATGTAGAAAAACAGAGTTCACACAGTAAACTTCAAAAACACCTCTAGTTCATTTTAAAGGCACAGTACACCTAAAAATGTCAAGTTTCCATCACATGAAGTATTTAGAGATGAATTCTTGAGTGTATATTCATTACAATTACATTAGTGCATAGAAAATCTTTTAAAACCTTGTCAGTCAAATGGTTCATTGAACTCCTGAAAAATTTTAGTGAGGACATGGCAGGTGACGAATAATTCCAATTATGAATGCTGGCAGTTATTTACCGCTTCTATGACAGAGGGTGACAGCAGATGTCTGAAATAACTTTTGAACTCTCCTACAGAAGCCTGCTTCTTGATAGCTGCAATTAACAATGGGCTGCTTATAAATCTAATTAATACCTGGATTAAAAAAAAAGGGTATTTGCTGAGTCCTCCAATTAAAAAGACAAAGTCACCATTTCAGAGGTAGATTGTTGTATTTCTGCATATAGACTATTTAGACAGGAAACAGGACTGGTTTGGGAAGGAATTCTTGGAAATTAAGGAGATGCTAGAAACAGGAGAGACCTATAGCAACATATACCCAGGCACTGGCCAGGCATCTTGGCCAGTGATCCCCTAAGCCTGCACATAGCATGAAGCAGCTACGTGGCACAAAACCAACACCTTCCTGACAATCTTCCCCAGACAAGCAGTGATCTTCCCAGGGCAAAGTTAAGGCAGAATGGATATAATTCTGCAAAACTGTGTTACAAACAAACCTGTAAGAAGGAAGTGACACTTACCATTGGTTAAAACTGAAGATGAAAAATGAATAAAACCCACAAAGAAAGGAGGGCATCTGAGCAATCAACTTTATTTAAATTAGCTCATGTAAGTTTTCCACCAGGGCATCTACAAAAAAGTATACTCCAAGTTCTTGCTATGCTCTGGATGCAGCTTCCAGACAGTCAACATCACATTTCACCTTCTGTTTGAATTATGTGAACTTCTTATAACTAATTCCTTGCAAGTTTCCCCAACTGTCATGTTTAAATAATATTCAGCTAATGCTAGTCAGAGAGCTCAGACTGTCTAGTCAAATTTCAGTACATACTCTGTGTTTGAATACATTTCTATCCTTTCAAATGTCATATTGGTAGCAAACAGATTGACTGATATTAGTTGAGCAGTCCTGACTGCATATTTTTGTCTTATGATCAAGCTGCAACACCAGGAGATGGACTCTAAGATCCTTGTGGGTCCTCTCCAACTCAGCTTATTCTGTGTGTGATTCCCCCCCCCCCCCAGCCTCTCTCTTTCTTTGTCTCTGAGCTAATGTGAGCTGACACCATTGGCTCCTGCTCTGTTCCCTTTGCAAAGAAGCCAGCTAGCTAGCTCAGTCAGCAGCACCCATCCTGATGCCGAAATCACTTCAGCAACGCACGGAAGAACGCAGCTGGACTCTCTCTGACCTGGGGCACGCCAGAGCTCATGCTTCGAGCAGCAAACCACAAGCACTGAAAAGGTTCATTGGCTTTCGGCTTAAATAGTCACATTTTCTGAGCATGTCATTACCATCCTATCCAGCGTGGCTCTGGTACAGGTACACTCTACCCCTCAGCTTCAGCTATGGAACAAACAAACAATTACAGGCTTTATGGTACTTATGACCTGTAACTCCGGATAAACTACCAATCACTATAGTACAAGTAGCAAAACGATGACCTATTTGTCACATGTTGCTGAATTCTATCCAACATATTCCTGGTGATCACGGTTTGTTTGACATGCCAGCAAGATTTAAGGCACTCTAGTTTCTAAATGTTCATGAGCCTCCAACATGGTAGAAGCTAACTGGAAAAGTGCAACAACAAAGGTAAAAGCCAGGTCTGACAATGGCACTACAGAAGTTTTGAAAGCTCACGCTTCAGAGATGGATTTGAAATATCACTCATTTAAAGAAGTGAAACAATTCTGATGCCTTTAAGTGACTTCAGTTCAGAAAACTGATCTCTAAAGACTCAATTGTATTAATTTTCTCTGTTTCTCAGCTGGCCAGGCACCAGATATTAGCTTACTCGGTTTCTGAATTTCAAGTTCTTTTACTCAGAGTTTGAATTAAGATGCAGGAGATTGGGAATTCTTGTTCGGACTTAGTTGTTTATTATATCTTATCAGTAATACAGCTGCACAGTGTGCCTCTTAGTTGGCAGGGTGGAAAATGGCCCCGAGTTCTAACTTTCAAGGCCTTTTAAAGTCCAAATCAACCAATTATGAAATACCAAGTAATATGTTTTTACTTATAATCCAATAGCTATCTATTCATGGTCCACAGTGTGGGTTTTTTGACCCAATAACAGAGCACTCAGATTTGTGAAGGAGAAATGAAGAAAGAACAAATCCACACCCCAAACCCTCCATATTGTTACACTTACATATAATTATATCCCAGAAACCTAAATTCTCTAAACCCAGGGTTCCAAGACAATTGAAGATGTTAGATGTTTGCTTGCAAGGCAGAACACTATTGTAACATGACTGCGAAGTTCAAATTTGCTCCTAAACCTGCAGAAAACTGGACTATCATTTCATATCTAACAGCTAAATGAGTGAGATGCGCGGCTACAGCAGCATTGTAACTTTGTAGATGAAAAGTAATTAATCATTTTATTTGCAAGTATTTAAGACTGCACAAGAGGCAATTAGGAAAAATACACTGGAAGTTCTGTTTCCTGAAAGTTCCTGCAAGTATTGATCAAAGCCAAGTATTTTAAGTCAGGGCTGTCTTAAATTTCACTGCTAGGTTTCTTGACTGGGTGATAACAGATGTAGAAAAACAGAGTTCACACAGTAAACTTCAAAAACACCTCTAGTTCATTTTAAAGGCACAGTACACCTAAAAATGTCAAGTTTCCATCACATGAAGTATTTAGAGATGAATTCTTGAGTGTATATTCATTACAATTACATTAGTGCATAGAAAATCTTTTAAAACCTTGTCAGTCAAATGGTTCATTGAACTCCTGAAAAATTTTAGTGAGGACATGGCAGGTGACGAATAATTCCAATTATGAATGCTGGCAGTTATTTACCGCTTCTATGACAGAGGGTGACAGCAGATGTCTGAAATAACTTTTGAACTCTCCTACAGAAGCCTGCTTCTTGATAGCTGCAATTAACAATGGGCTGCTTATAAATCTAATTAATACCTGGATTAAAAAAAAAGGGTATTTGCTGAGTCCTCCAATTAAAAAGACAAAGTCACCATTTCAGAGGTAGATTGTTGTATTTCTGCATATAGACTATTTAGACAGGAAACAGGACTGGTTTGGGAAGGAATTCTTGGAAATTAAGGAGATGCTAGAAACAGGAGAGACCTATAGCAACATATACCCAGGCACTGGCCAGGCATCTTGGCCAGTGATCCCCTAAGCCTGCACATAGCATGAAGCAGCTACGTGGCACAAAACCAACACCTTCCTGACAATCTTCCCCAGACAAGCAGTGATCTTCCCAGGGCAAAGTTAAGGCAGAATGGATATAATTCTGCAAAACTGTGTTACAAACAAACCTGTAAGAAGGAAGTGACACTTACCATTGGTTAAAACTGAAGATGAAAAATGAATAAAACCCACAAAGAAAGGAGGGCATCTGAGCAATCAACTTTATTTAAATTAGCTCATGTAAGTTTTCCACCAGGGCATCTACAAAAAAGTATACTCCAAGTTCTTGCTATGCTCTGGATGCAGCTTCCAGACAGTCAACATCACATTTCACCTTCTGTTTGAATTATGTGAACTTCTTATAACTAATTCCTTGCAAGTTTCCCCAACTGTCATGTTTAAATAATATTCAGCTAATGCTAGTCAGAGAGCTCAGACTGTCTAGTCAAATTTCAGTACATACTCTGTGTTTGAATACATTTCTATCCTTTCAAATGTCATATTGGTAGCAAACAGATTGACTGATATTAGTTGAGCAGTCCTGACTGCATATTTTTGTCTTATGATCAAGCTGCAACACCAGGAGATGGACTCTAAGATCCTTGTGGGTCCTCTCCAACTCAGCTTATTCTGTGTGTGATTCTTCCATGTTGCCACACAAACACTTGTATTATTGGTGCAGTTGGCACAGGAGGTTTGTTAAAAGACACGATGCTTTTTTTTCCCTGTAGTCCAAATACCAGTTCCCTGTGTTCTTGCACTAACTACAAAACGCACCTAAGACCACCTCCAATGCTGAAACTAAATCGTAATTCAGAAGTTCCTGAGAGCCTGCTGTTCTGAAATACTGCAGAAAGAGGCAGATTGTTCTTGGTTTTTAGTGTTTGCAAACATGAAAGCAGGACATAATATTAATAACTACCCTACATTCTAATAGCTATTTAATAATTAGTCCTATAAAAAAGACTACCTAATTACATTTCCATGTGCTTGCATAGACTATAATGTCCCTCAGGTGGCATTGGAACCTTAAACCATTGGAACCTGTCCTTGTAAACATTTTCTCTTTCAGAGTCTGTCAAAGGATATATGAAGATTTTTTTCATCCTTAGAAATACAGCTCAGTAGCTATATAGCTAAAATAGGATTAATTTACAAAGACAACACAAATAAAAATATTTCTGAACTGTGTTTATATAAACATATTGGTTTGTAAACAAATTGACAACATTCACATTAAATATTGAAAGAAAACTTCAAACTAGACAATTGGCATTAAAGAGAAAAATAAGGTAAAAATTAATCACCTCAATTATTCCATTGGTTATGACTAAATCAGGCACCTGGCAGTTTCAGAACTGAACTGTACTAAAACACTGCAACAGTGCTGAATATTGTAATTCCGACTAATGATTTCCTTTGAGAGAGCAAAAGCCACCTCATAGTTACCTGAGGATTCCCATGTAACTCAGTGGAGACCACAGGATGAAAATGACTTCTTTTTCAAGACCGGAAACTCACCATTTAAATAAATGCGGGGTTTTTGGCATACTTTAAAAGACAGTCTCTTGTTAGCTATAGTGTTATAGGAAAACCCCAGCAAAACTAATGCAAAAGTTAAGTCAAGCCCTTCTGAGAGTGTAAACGTCATCCAAATCTTTCCTCCAATATTTGCACTGTTTTGTAGGATTTTAGCTAGGTATCCATGAATAAAAAAGTCCTACAAGTTAGGCATGAAAGTATTTAAGAAAACCTAAGTTAACAGAAAAGCATTGTGAATTATGAAATAGTTACAACAGTTCATCAAATTATACATCAGAAGGTTACATAAGTTTAATCATAAAACAGTATTTTCTATATATTATTCAAACTCAGCTTCAACATTTGTTCTCATTTAACAGTGATACTCAAAGTGATATTCAGGTTTTTTTATCCCTTTAAGTGAGTACACTTATTTCTTCTAATTTTACAGGTGCAAAGATGCTTATTTGGATACAAGTTCCATGTGGGCAGGACTCAATGTAACTTGACATTTTTTCATCTTAAAGGCAAAAGGCTATCAGTGGTAATAAACAGACAGTTCATCATCGCTCATATCTGAATCGTCATCATCTACTTCACCTTCAATGACTGATTTCTTGCCTTTGCAGCATGAAACAACTAATCCAATTAAAAAGACCTGCAAATTTAAAGTAGAAAGTGTTACTCTTATTCAGTTCAGGGGCATATAAGGGCAATATATGTAAAACAAATTGTAGTGCAGTGATGCAAATGATGCAATGACAACTACTCTAAATTATGCAACTTGATTCAGTGGTCTCCAAAATCAAAGTACTTACTGCAATGAATGCCCAGTTCCCAAAGTAATAGGCCGCACTGAAGAACCAAAATTTATGAAGAAAGAGATACGTCCGAGTGACAATACACTGATCTAAATTGAAAGGAAATAGTACTGATTAACACAGAACAACAACAAAAAAAATCAGCTAAATACCATATATAGGATAATATTTTAGCAGTTATTGAGAGTACTTAGCTCTGCAGAACGATTACAGTCTACTAAATCTAATTTACTCTCCTGTAGCAAGAAGGTATACAAAAGAGACACTCATTGTATAGTAGAGTGATTCTGACAGGTAACACTAAGCGACAAGTTACACAGGTAACTCCATTACTACAGGGAACAATTTCTCATGCAGATGTGTCAATTATTAACTAGAATCTGTCCAAAAGGGAACTTGCTTCTCATTTTATATAAGCCACAGCCATACAAAGCAGATTCTGCATTAAAAAACATGTTTCAGGACTATGAAAAACTGTGTCTCTACCAGGATTACATAAGCTTTGTAAAAAATCAAAAGTCAGTTACAACGTTGAGTCGCAGAACACGCAAACCAGTTCATGAATCTCTCAAATGCAAGGAAGAGCATGCACTGAGTTCATGTTAAGGTAAAATATTTCCTGGTTGGTTTCTTTCGTTTTTTACACTATGCTTCAAATCCTACCTGGAGCCCATTTCAGAGCAGGAATTGGTGTGTAAATGTGTAAACTAGAGAAAGTAAGCAACCCAGAAACTGCCTGTTTGTCCCTCAGTTCAGATCCCAGGTTTGGAAATATTCCCCAGGTGCAGTTGAAGTACAGACTTCCTGCCTTCTAAAGTTGTGAGTGATACACTACTTATATAGTTATATAGCTCACTTTTAGCAGCCATCTAAGTAAGAAATGCCAGTAAAGTGAAGATGTTTCATAATTGCAGATAATATTGTCAATACCATCTGCAGCTCTCCAGCTGGTTGCTTGAATTAAAAAACAACTAAAAGACTTTCAGATGGCTCTTTATAATAATTGGATTAAATAGATGATGATAAATATTTTGGAACAGTTTGACCTTGTGAAAATGTTTCTATGCAATGTCACAAGAGGAGGTAACTAAATTTTAGCTATTGTTTCTGAACTAATGTTACTTAATAGGCTGACCATGACATTTTTCATCATCATATTCCTCCATATGACTCAATTTAGAGTAAGTTATAATGAATAGCCTGAATTAAGATAGCTACTTGTTATCCAGAATGATCAGTGTGAATGTTACAGACATATCTTGATCACGTGGAACAGAAGTACACAGGGAAAGCTACCAAGATCATCTTCAATAGATACCTTCCACCATTTAAAAATTACAACATATTCCATGTACATTTGTAGTGCTGACCAAGGAATAAAGTCAAATAGCCAGGATTCAAGACAAAACAACTTGAAAAAAAAAAAGAATAACAAGTACTAGTAGTCATTACTACCAGAAGAGTCAACTATTTTTTGTTTTGAGTCCACTGATGAAGTTTTTCATTATGGTAAATTAGAAACAGTTACACTCAATGTACTATTTTCAAATTAAGGCTTCTTCCTGGAAGTGAATTAGCTAGTTTAAGATTAATTACAATGATAGTTCTGTTCAAAACCAAGTATTAAAGCCTAAAATGTGATTTTGTGCACTGAAAATTCAAATTGTAACAACTTACTGGTGAAGCCTGTCTTTTATGCATCTCAAAACACAATGAGCTTTCACAAAAAGCATGTAGAAGGAAACAGTTTCTTAGGGAAGTGTTACAAATTGTTGTGAACAATGTAATTTATAAACATTGGCATTAAATTAAAGTCAATACTGTATACTTGTTTTACCTCTTCATTAATCACCTAGACAATGAAACAGATTACCCTCTGTAAATCCACAGATCAAACTGGGGAAAAATAAAGAGCAGAGGTCCAACACACTACATAGTCAGATTTAGGAAATGACTTTTTTTCAAGCCCCTTGAAACAGCTCTCAAAGTTTGACAGAGACAGAAGGCCTGTACCTGGAACAAAGTGACACTATGCAATAATGCAGCCTGAGGGTTGACCAGATATAATGCAACTTTGCAGAAAGCAACCTCATCTCCCAACAGACAAACAACATATAGTTACCAGTGTTCATCTCTAACTCAGAAATGTAACTGAATATCAGGCTTCACTATCTGGAAGGCAGCAAAAGTCCACAGAACTGATAATTTCTTCCACTGTGACAAACAGCATTTGCATGGGGCCATTTTGGGCTGCCCAGTATGAAAGCAGCACTGACTTATTGACGCAAATCTAGTGGAGGACCACTGCAACAGCTTAGAGCACACAGCAGGCAATGAAGATGTGTCCTTTCAGCTTGAAGTAAACGTATTTGCAGGTGTCTCACTGCTACCTTTGCTATCTAGTGGGGACATACAAAGTATTAAACAGATGTCCTCCTAGACCTGCATAGTAACAGGACAACAGATGACAGAGCTGTAACAAGAAATATTCCAATTAAATAGTAGGAGAAACAATTAGCACAGGTAAATATTGAAGCAGCTGTCCCTGGAGACATTCACAGTTGGATGGATGTGAGCAACCTGCTCTCCTTGCCCCCTACTGGGGGGTTGGACCAGACTACCTCTTAGGTCCTGTGTGTGCTCAAAATCGTTACATGAAGGTAGATCTTGAGACAATACAAATCTAAGTAACAATGGTATTTTTTTGATGGAAAACCCGAAGTGAGAATGTTATCCAAAGACAGATGAAATCTATGTCCCCAAGCTCAAGCAGAACTTAGTTTTACTTAAAATACACTCAAAACTACTTCCAAAGGAAAACCTGCATCCTTACTGTGCTTGAACATCTAAGCACTGCAAAATTTCAGACCCTAAAAGTACTGAAGGCATATCTTCAGGTATCCAAGAATATTTATTTCATACAGCCTTGTTGCCAATAATTCAAAAGCTGTGTTGCAAAAAGCAGTTGCTGCTTGAAGTTTGTAGGTATGGCTTTGGTCACAGATCAAACTGTTGAGACAAAGCAAGCTTCAGGAGTCTCTACAGGAGGATCTTAGCAGGTATATTAAAAATTTCCCTGTTTTGTACCTATCATGTCACAACCTAACATCTTTATCAATATTTCATAGTTAAGCTCACTCAAGTACTTCCAAAGTCCACAGAAGTATATGTTAAAGATTGTATTTCACATATCACTTCCAGCTTCCTCTGGAAACAGATTCATGGAATGGCAGCAACAGCTGTCCCAGCCACAAAGACAGTATTTCTTTCTTTTCTTGTTGGCTAAACAGGAAAAAATGACTACATACCTAATTTCCCCTTACTCAGCAGTTTCTACAAGTGTTTTTTTCCATACTCTATTTGAGCACATCCTCACTTATTCCATATTCTTCTCTGCTGTGAGATATATAGATATATATACACACACACACACAATTAATAGTAGCCTCATTCAGCTGTTGAGCCTGTCTTCACACTTCACAATCCAGCTCTTGCACTGCTGCTACTTCTCTGATTTCACAAGCTAAAATTAATCTCCTATACAAAGCTTTTACAACTTTTGGATTGTGGCATCCCATGCCAGTTATCTTTCTCTCAGCTAACTTTTCCCAGAAATTGCTTAGATTTCATTCATCACTCATTCAGCTTTCACAAAAATGCAAGTATTAAACAGCTTCAGCACCACTTGCTTCAAGGTTAACTTAACAATAAAATCCCATCTTTGATCCCTCATCAGACAGAAAAGCATATTGGAACACATACCACTCACATCTAGCAGGGATCTGAAAATATTTCCCAGCTGGTTGTATGAAGCTACAGTAACTCCCCACTTAAAGAGATGTGAATCACTAAGCTTCCAACACTTCAAACTGACAGCACTTTGAAGTACTACAGTGCACTACAGAAGCATGAGTATCAAATCACTCAGATGTTAAACAACAGTTTGCAGCTATCTAGAATCTTTTAAAATCTAGGTCTAACATACAAGCAAAAAAAGATGCCTGCTGTTTCATCCCAGTTGTCTGGCTTTGGTGCGGGCTTTTTTTGCTAAGCTGGAAGTGGTAATGAGATAGCACCTAAATTAGACCTGTAGAGACCAAAAGTCCAGCCAGATAAAGTCTAGTCCAAAAAGCAACCTTATTTAACAGAAGCTGCTCAGTAGGTTTGGAAGCAAAACCTGACAAAGGAAAACATTTAGCAGGCTAAGGGGGAGCCAGGAACTTGGAAACCAGGAACTAATGAGGAGCCTGGAAAAGCTATTTGGGACAAATTATTTAGAAAGCAAACGATTTTTTTCAGTGCTTCAAGCTACAGGTAAGTTGTGTATGATATTTCTCATGGTCTATCCGCAAATCAAACACAACCTGATATAAAACTAGACAGCCGAAAAATGATGTAATCAATGTGAATCAGTTTGGTTTTGTAACAGTCATGTAATTTCGTAACAGAAGTTACAAGTCTGGATAACCAGTATCTATTTGCAGTTATTTTACAGTACATGAACAACTGCAGCAGTAACAAAACTTCATGATGATAATTACACATTATGAATATTTCCATTAAATGATGAGAATTTTCAAGTCCCATCAGTGCTAGCAGGGCTTCATAACACAAGGACGCTTCCAGTAAGATCCTCCAAGATTCTGTGCTGAAAGAAGGAAAAAGTCACTAATCAAAGTTTCTAAATGCTAAATAATGAAAATAATGTCCTATTGAGTGATCTGGGTGTCACATTTTTTTTCCCAACAGTCAAATTTAAATGAAGTGACATGTATGAACAGGATTTGCATTTATGTATGAAAGCAGGATTTAGTTGTAGGAAGAGCATTCTGGATCTTATAACCAACCAAGCACAAACAAACTTTAGCTAAACATAGCAAGAGTTTTCACTACTTCCCGCTATATGTTCCAAGAGCCCATCAGTCCTCCTTTGGCCATTTTAGATTTGGAGTTCATCCTAGCACAGTTACGGAATTATAATGCAAAATTTCACCCACCTATAAGGTTTCTATATCACTTTGGTTACAGAGAATCTGTGAGGGTGCCAAGATTTGCATGTATTAACAGACTAGGTGAAAAACATTTAATAAGATTTGAAGAGCTAAACCTGTTAATCTCATTTTTCATAAGTTTAAAGGATGACTTGATTTTAATGTTTATTAAGTACCTTCAAGTGAGGAAAATACTAATGCTATAAGTCCATGTATAAAGTGAAAAGGTACAGCATTAGCCAAAAGCTAGGTCTGAAACCACTTTAATTCCAAAGAGATAATGCCCAGTTTCTACAGGGAAACAATAAAGCATTTCATCAGCCTACTGATGGAAAAAGCATTCTCAATGCTTTTGTTGAAACTAGAAATCTTTTGAAACACTCTGTACAATTCAGGTTAATTACAAACACTAGCCACATGGGTTTAAATACAAACCATAATTGTTATTTCACGCATTTGAATTGGCAGCTTAAACTTGAACTTCTCCAAAAGGCATTTTCTGACTCTCCCTTGAAAACCTTACTTTTAAGTAACTAGAGGCAAACAATTCTTATTGTAAAGATACAGCCAGTGATAAACATCAAAGGCAATACTCTAGGGATTAACATGGATGCAAAATTCTACAAGGAAGCAATAGACAGCATAGCCTATTATTTTCATTCTTATTAAAACCTCCTCCTTTAAGAAAAAAAATTGTGGGAATTGATGAATCTACAACTGCGTGTCAGTGAACTATGTGCTGCAAAAAGACATTTACAGCGCCCTTAGCTACTCATATTGTTAACAGGTGCCAAACAGGGCTTTCTGTGGTCAGACATGCACCACTGTGCTTATCTGTATGGAGTTCTTATGGTTCTAGAGGACTTCAAAAGTGTTAGGTATAAGCATAGATTCATAGTAAAGTACTAGGAAGGTCATTCACTAAAGCAACGGGAAACTGGAAAGTCCTCACTAAAGTCCTTATTTTATGTGAAGCATTTTGTAACTTTTCAAATTAATTAATTTAAAACAACAATTTGGAAGTGATAACCTATGGTCATACAAATCTTCATACAAATTACTAATATTGAGGGCTCTGGGCAAGTTGTTCGTGGTTTTCCTTTGCATGCCTCCTGCACTTCTCTAGAAGAGGAATAGAATATGCTCCTGTTTTGGCATTTGTGTTTGGGGCTCCTTTCCAGCTTGAGTAACATCTATATCTAGTCTTTATTCAGGCAAAAATAAAGCCTGCAGTCCTGAACTTTTTGACTTCTAAGTAACAAGAGTATCTTAGAAGGTAGTACAGATCAAGTAAGGAAAGTAAAACCTTCTCAGTTAAAGCCTTTGAAACAGAGATAATTATTTTCTTTCCTACTTCACATGTAGTTCCAAGTCAGTGCAGGTCTACAAAAAAGGCCCAGCAGATAGACTGTATCCAGCATGTAACAGGCCTTGGGCAAGGCTCACTTCCTCAATGAAGGAAGAGAATCCAAGGGGGATTCAGAGCAAATTATGCATTTGAAGCATGTGATGCTTAAAAAGTAGGGGTTTTTTTTGTCTAGAAAGAGGCAGATAGTGTTTATCAGTCCTCCTAGTTCAGGCTTGCAGCTGAGTCATTGCTCATTTACATTAAATCCCAATAACCTGTTTAGCTAGACCTGTACCAAGTTTTCAAAACATTAGTCCTGCTGCAAGAGTCATAATCGCATAATTGAAATCCTTTGTTTTACCTTATGCTCAACTGAATTGTGGACCTGACATTTCAGCTGTCATTAGCCCTGGAAAACAGTCATCAAATGATATTTTTGCCCAACTGTATTGAACACTGAAAACTACAGCTTGTTTTTCCTACAACAAATATATTAAACTTGCTGCCCCTGAAAGACTACTTAAAAAGCTTTTTAAGTTAACCAGAACACAAATCTTTTGTGCGAGATGTTTAACTAAACAAAGATACTCTGACATATAAAATGTACCCTGCTCTTTTTTTGTCTTGTTTCATGTAGTTACACTATTATGGCCTTTGTCATTGAGTATAAAACAGATTTACCTCCTGCATATCAGGAGTAAATAGAGAAGCTTTGCTGAATGAAAGCAGATAACATAATGCTAAAACCCCACAAATCATATATCTAACTGTAAGTACTCAAGAATATGTTTTTTATAAGATTGCATTTTAACTGCCTTGTGTTTCTCCAGGAAGTGAAATTATCCTTTGGACAAAGACAAACATTAGTTTGAAACAAATCTACAGGAAACACTACCCATTAAAGCCTTAAGTATTAGCTGTTACAACAAGATCAGGTCTCTTCTACCATCTCAGAAAGAAAAAAATAATTTACTTAGTAACAGTAAGTAGAGATCATATCTACAACATCTGAGTATTCAATAAGACACCAGATTGCTATAAGCTTATCAGCACAGCCATTAAAAGGTCATTGCTTGTTTTATGCTTAAGGAAAAACACCTGTTAGAATTATTCAGTTTAAATGGAACAAAATAAAATGACGAGACAAATCAATGATTGCATTTAGTTCCAGTTCACTGGTTTACATAAAACCCTAGAACCAAAGAAGGCAATTCCAACTGCAAGTGCTTGACCAACCTTTATCTTAAGTTATTTGCATCTATTTTTGCCCATGTCTAATATCCTTAAAAACAAGAGAACTTGTATTTACAAGTTTAGTTCCTACCTTTGAAATAAGTTTGACTTGTCAAGATGCTGTGGTTGATTACAGAACAGAGCAGCATCTACTTATTTTCATAACTTTTGTTATCAGGTATTAAAAATGGCAGGTATTCCAATGCAAGGATCACATTTCCAATTTCTAAAGCTGACTGGATGAAACAATGAATAAACTGTTTTCACAAATCCAACTTTTTAAAGTTGAGTATTACAAAATAAACTTTTCTTTCACTTATAAAAACACTTGAATGGCCTGAATATACATCTACAGTTAATACAACTCCACTTAAGTGTTTTGATCATATTGATATTCGCATTTAAGAAATATCCCATCCATCTTCTACTTGTACTAGGTTAGCACAGGACAGTGTATCAACACCTTTTCCACCTCTTTTCTATTAAGAAAGGAGACCATGACTCAGAGATAGCCACTGCAATGTGTTGATGATGACAAACCAAAGCCATCACTTACACAGACCAACTCGTGTTCAGTACATCAGAAGGCTAGCTTTAAGCATCAGCACATTGTTTCCATTGATCAAAGTAAACTAGGAAAGAAAATCATGTAAAGAATTAAAAGTATTCAAAAAAATTCAAGTATGGGTGGAATTGAGTAAGTTTATTTAAATCCAGTCCCAGATTCTATAATTAAGCAAAGCCTCAGGAAATCAGACTACTTTAATTTCCCTCACAAAGGTCAAGACTAACAAGCTTATCAATGCCAGTGAGTATATTCTGCTTTCAGAAGATACTGGTCAAGTCAAGAAGCTGCTTACAAGAAACAAAGATCTGTACAACTTGGACAAAGTGATCTCATTTTGAAAGACAATGCATTTGCTCTTTTAAATTTCACCAGTTTCTATTTTTAATCACAAAAACAGGGCAGCTTAAACATGAACTGAGCAATATATTTGCCAAACTATCTACACTTGAACTGCATTAAGTCTAAAAATAGCAATCAAAAAACAGATGAATGATTTGAAGTATGGGGAAAAACAGGGGAAAAAAAGAAATCTATCACTCTTGGGAAATGCTATGAACCACCAGGAATGAGACTAACACATACATACTAAATTTGAAGATAAGCATAAATACAAGGGAATCACCCTGCAAAAGAGACCTGGCTTGACAGACCAGGAACAAAGAACTAATGGTCCAGTTACCTCCGCTAGTACAAAAATAAATTAAGTTTTATATTTTCCACTAACAAAAGTGGAGAAAATCTGAGTGGCTATTAATAACTTTAGAAGCAGTCAAAAAAAAAATCAGGAGTTACAGAATACTGATAATAAGAGAAGAACACAGGACAACTATTTATCTTTTCTATCAATTAACTAACATTGTCAAGCATTTCCATAAGTATATAAATGCACACACAATATAACTACTCTTCATACAGAGGAGCTGAAAGTTAGCCAGAACAAGAACAATTGAAGCCTTGGGTTTGAAAAAATCTGGACCATTCTGAAGGCCATAAATCTTTTGCTGAGATCAGTGTTTTTAAACAAGAGACTGAAGCAATCAATATGAGTGTGACCTTAAAGAGCAGTATCAGTATTGCAATGGCTTCTGCACTTCAAACTGTGAAAAAACTGTTTATATGCAGAGGGAAAGGAAGTGTAAAGTAACACTGCAAAAAATAAAGCCAGCATGATTTCAATTAGCTTGGTGTTTTTTAATGAAACCAGGCTAAAATTCATTCATAGCCTTAATCAAGTTTCACAGAGGAATAAGCACTAAATGAAATGTTACCAGGATCTCTCTCAAAAAAAGGAAAAAAAAATCAACATTAAGGCCTGCCAAAATTGAAAGTCAAGGAACATTCCAGCATTATCCATTTGCTTGCTAGACACTACTCAACTGTAAAATATCTGTAATACATCTTCTGCCCAATAGTAAGTCAAAAAATGGACATTTAGTAACAGATGAGAGTGTTATACTAGAAATTATACAGAACCATAAGAGAATTAGAGAAAAACAATCTAAGACTTCTAGTTCCACTGGCATTGCTGTTCATGGAGAAGCCCATGTTTACATCTTACTAAAAATTACATAATTCTCTTATCTGTACATTTCCACTGAAGTTCCATTGAGAGGCTCAGACCTTAGTTTTCCTGAGTACATTGAGAAATTGAATAGAATATTTGTCTGCATGTTTGTATGATAAACATACACAGTGAAGTGCCACTTTCAATGCTAAGCTATTCACCAGCTGGGGTTTATTTTTAAGATCTTCTACATACACGTTAAAGCAAATGGGAGATTTTAAAGTTAACTGGAATGCTTTGTTACCCATGGTTTCTAGTAAAAATAGTAATTCCTTCAAATGAATTAAGTAAGCTTTAAGCAAGATGTTTTTTGGATAAAGCTTCATATTAAGCAAATGAAAGCCATGAAGAGAGAGATTAAGCAGCTTATTACAGCTGAGCATGCACCTATCACATTGGAAATACAAGAAAAATTTATCTTACCTTCAGGTGCATCTGCATCACAGTCTTTAGACACAAGTGTCACATTCCTTGACTGGCCATCAATTGTCTTATTACTCTGCATTATAAATACAGAAAATTAGTACACTAGTCTACCAGCAGTGGTCTTCCATAGACAATGATAGTCCAGAAACCAAATACATTTTTCAATGAATTAATTTTATAAAAATAGCTTTAACAAATCTCTTAGAATATTCAAAAGTATTATTTTTGAACAGTACATGCAGAGTAAGATGTGAGTGGTAAAACATGAACATTTCTAAGTGTGATTTCATTTACAAAAAAAATTAATAGCTTGTGTTCTTTTTGAAGACTTGTGAAAAATATACTTGAGCTCTGAAATTAAATCTTTTAACTGTGCATAAAATTAATTTGAAAATCAACTTAGGTGATGAGACACCATGGAAGTGTTACAATTGATAATGATAATTAATACAGTTTACTTCTGGTCTAAAAGCCAGATGGTAGCACCCAATGTACTTGGACAGCCGGAGTGGAAGAAGAGAAATTATGCTTAAGTGAACTACTGAAAACCCAAAAGTACCTGCTTAAATGTCCCAAATCTTTGGAAAACTGACCCTTTCAGAGAACATCAACTCTATGTTCCACATTTTTGAACAATCAGTGAATAATTTTAGCAGAGTCCAATATAAATCCTTTGCACTACATTGATTTCTTTATACCCTGACTCACTTTAAAGGGTCTCATACCTACTGTACTTACTTGCACCCTCATGATTTCCCAAAGAGAAAGCCCTCTATAGAAATCAGTAAGAGTCAACACCTTTTCTTCAGACTGAAAAGAAGTTCCTTAAAACATACCCCAGCAATCAGGACAAGATGGCACATAAAACTAAGCTCTTAATTAAGAAAGTTTATCAACATTAAGCAAATTCAGCTTTCACTTTGAACAGTCAAGAGAAACAACTCCGTGTCTATCCTAAAAAGCAGCAATTTGTACATGAAGTTAATTTTGTTTCATGCAAGGCCATGGAAGTGGGGAGACTGCCTTAAAAACTGATCTGAAAGGAATATGACTTAGTCACAGGAAGCAGGAAAGAAAGTAAAAATGTGTAGACAAAGAACAGGGTGAGAACAGAAGACATGAAATTTCAATTATTCAGTGTACATTTAGCAGTTGCCCATCTCCAGTGAGTATTACAAAATGCTGTCACTATTCCAGCTGGCTGTCACTATTCCAGCTTACACTGCTCAGTCATAAGCAAGTGCTTCTTTCAAAAGAATAGTATCATACCTTCCATGGTGCACACAAAAAGCATGAAAAAAAAAATCACACCATGGCCATTTCAAAGTTTTGACTTCCTTATCTTCATTCACTTTAACATATTAAAAGGATTTTTAAATACAACAATAGCTAGACCTATGGGCTTTCTTTGACTATATCTATGCTTTTTTTCTAGATCTTATATCACTGTTCTCCATGAATAATCCTGTTATTTAGGACATTTTTAGTACAAGTATTGCCAGAGTAAAACTCTCGTGTTCTTTATCCGATCAACTCCAAGGCTGAAAGCAGGATGCATCAAGGCCAAGCATGAGACAAAACCACATACAGTAACTCAGTATGTGTACTTCAAGAGCTGACATATTTTGGACACTTCAGAAAATAGCAAGCCTCTTACACCTACATAATTAGTTTCTACTTATGTTCAGGATCAAGAACTTGAAAATGTCTGTTTCCACACTTAGCCATAGTCACTCTGGGTCCTGCAATTTAGCTCCATTCCTCCAAATTATCTGTGTGATGACTGAAGAAAGAAAGTGATCACTGCTGTTCTGGTTCTCAACCAGGGAAAAGTATCGGTGTTGCTCACAGCAAATATTGGCTATTTAATTCCTGTCTGGGTCAATCAAGTCTTAAAGGTCCACTGGGTACAAATATCAGCAAGCAGTGGTCTTTCTTTCAGACAAAGGCAAACTAACCCTTGACCTTATTGAACAGAAATAGCAATTATATTTCAAGTATGGGCAAAGTCATGCTTTTGCTAGAAAGCTGAGAAGGTGGCCTAGATGTGGGCACAACTCTTTCTTTGTGAAAGCTTATGAAAAGCCTCATTGCTGATTAACAGATACTATAAATTGCCTCAAGAGGTGAAACCAAGCTATCCTTGGTGTCTGAAGAGCTATGGAAGTTGAAGAAATCCTTACAGAGGGGTTCGGTTGGTAAGGGCACTATGTCCAAAAGAAATTTTCAAAAGTTTCCTACAGACACCACAGCTGAAGACACTTTTGATGAATTGGGGTCACATGCTTTGAACACACTAGTGCTCAGAGTTAATAAAGCAAGTAGCCCAGGTCTAGTTAATGCTAATTGCCTCACAAAAGCTCCACTCTTCAGTTAAAAGGAAAAGTCACCAGCACTTCTAAATTAAAAGCTCTTGCCAAGAGGAACTGCTGCCTTTGGAGTCTGTTAAAGATTCAAACAGGAATCTAACCTGTCTCATGCATTAACATAGATTGTGACTACAATTTAGTTTAACACATTACTAGATTTGGAATTACTGCAGAGCAAAGGGGGAAGTACTCCTTTTACACACTCTGTGAGCCACCAGACTGTCATATACCTGTTTATCAGCCCACCCATCCACTAAGCTTTCTTGAAATAATGCTCATTTATTGCTCGGTTCTTACAGGGTGTTGGTTACCAGTGGATTTTACTTTAAGGGATGAAATCAACTGCAGTGTGAGAGCACAATGAAAACTTGGACTGCCAAAGCAAACTGGTGCATAGGGTTATCATCAGGAAGCTTGCCATGTCTAGTTCACTTGCCCTGCTCCTGGACACTTCTAAACCCATAATCACCAATTCATAACTCGTAAGAACCTCTTCATTGCTACATCCACAGAAAAATATCTTGCTTCACTTCCAGACTCCATCTCTCCTCATTTCGAAATATCAAAATTTAACATCCAGTTATCAAGGTAGTCAGACACAGAAAATGTTTCTAGTACATTCTGAAACACTCTGAGAGCATGTTGTCAGAAAATCTTGTACCTACATGGTATGCCAGAGAAGCCCAGATGTAGTTTACCAGCATACTCTTTATGCCTCATGTTATTTTAACAATAAAACCAGTTTCTACTCAAGTTAGATTATGCACTTTAAACACAGCTCTTTGAAATGAGACATAGCAAGCTGAATACCCGGGATAGCTATCTTGACCAGAACATTTTTTAATCCTTTAAACAAAGTTACAGCTCTACTCAACCATTCTCGCTAATCCTCCTTGCAGTGCTGACCAGGATTATATTTCAATAGCTGCAAGAATGACAGGAGCCTTCCTACTGCTGTGCTCTATTCTCTTGACCCTTTCTTGTTAGAAATTATGTATTTATCTTCAGATACTATTTGTCATAAACAGCTAACATGCAAGTGCTTGTTAAGTATCAATCCTTCTGCCTCCCTCAAGTTGCATACACTATTTTATTCATAAAGCAAAACAAACTGCTAGCTGCAGCCTTTATTATTTGTTTCTCTCTTCAAATCTTCCATGTTATCTACATGCTTTATTACAAAGGATCCCCTTCTCAGGTCAGCAAGGCTTAAAGTCTAGTTCAGTAGGACCCTTCATGGAATTGTTCTTCCCACTCTTACACCCACATTGGTTCTGCACTGTAACTACAGGCATACAATCATTCTACAACATAAAAAAACCAAACTGCCTTTTGCAGGGACTTGAGCTCATAACTAACTCAGATACAGCTATATGATGTTCTAGGCTACATAAGCAGTAAGCAATCATGCCAGGAGTTCTATGTAAACGCACCTAAATTGATTCATCTTAGTTTCATGCTGCTACTACCCTAATTCTGACAAGTTGAGCCAATTTATAGACACCTAAGCATGTTTATTTTGTGTTAGTTATATTTAGCATAATATATAATAAAATACATTACACTTCCTAAATACCAAATATTCAAATCCCCTACAGTGATTCCATTACTGTGCTTGGACTGGTATCAGGATGACCAATTGCCCACTACCAGACAATTTAGATGTAAAGACAGCAGTAAAGTTGTATTTATTGAAACCTCCACTTCCCTGCAGTGACAATCAATCCTACCACAGCAACGCAACTCATTTAAGTTGATCAAGTTCCTCTTCTCTAGAGCATTTAACACTACTCAAATTTCAATTTCTCCTTCCAATCCTTTTGCCCCAAGTATTCTATATCCACTGTTTAAACTGAAAGAATTGATAGTAATAAGTTACAAAATGTACTACATAATTGCAGTTGAAGGAAGTCAGCCGGTGTTTGGTTTGGGTTCTTTTTGTAAAGCAGGTGCATTCTCCTCCCAGAGGAACATCCTCCTAAAGAACTAACAGATATTCCAAAAGCTCCAAGCAGCATCCCATCGCTTCAATCTCATTTAAATCCCTTCTTTCAACCATTCCAGCTCAACTGTTTTGTCTTTGTGAAACTTAAACATCAAACAGCACACCAAGGGATCTAGACTTCACTGCGCCTGAATAAGCAACCAGTTCACGAGCTGGTTAGTTGTCTACATTTGCAAGATCAGATCTAACGATGTCTACCCTTGTAAGATACCAGACCTTAATAAACAGCTGTCCATGAAACCTCTCAAGATGCTTATGATATGTAACTTTGAACTTCCCAATAAATATGCAGGTTGCCACTCAAACTAAGATGAAATACAGTAATTTAATTCTTCAGGTACAGAAGATGAAAGACTTAAAAAAACCAAAACCTTGAAGTACACAAAAGTGCAATAACGAAAGCAGAGACTAAATTTTAACTGTTTAATTCTGTAGATTTTACAGCACAAGAACTGCACGGAGTTTCATGAAGTTGGACAGTCCAAAGTGCCTGAAGTGTGATTAATCAGCACGCACTTATCTCCACTCAGATTATTTCCTACTGTACCATGTTATCTTTGTCCTTCCTCATAAATATGCACATAAAAATGATCAACTGTGGAACAGTACTGATTTCATTCTGTACACAGCCTTACACATTAAAAATAATCCTCACTGTAGTCACTCAGCAACCTAAGCAGACCAGTACAAAATCTAGTGAAAGCTAACAACTGCCTAATCAGGAGTAAAACAAAACTCAGTTTCACACAGTCTTGAGATGATCTAGGAATTAAGTTGTGTAATATATAGTACAATCAGTTTCTGGCTTGTGTATTACCAAGAGACTTACTACTATTTAAAAAAACTGGCTACTGAAATCTCTTCAAAAACTGAAAATGTGCCTGAATTTAAAAGTTTCTGAAAACAGTACATTTGTGATGCAGAAAATAAAATTTAAACACAAAAAAATTACATCTCACCTGTACCATGTATTTCTGGCTTCCATACATTACATACTGTGGGGCAAGACTGTAAATCATGTAACTTGTATGAAGAACTATCAACAGAAGTATCATACAGAGAAATAAGAGTGCTTGAGGTCGAGTTTTTCCTCGTCTGATTTTATAAAGCTAAAATCAGAAAAACAAATATTAACACAATGAAATATCCCTTTTTCTCTGAAGGCATTTAAAAACCTCTTTAATTCAAGTAAGTTTTAATTCTACTGCCAGAAATAGGAGGTTGCTAAAATTATCCTTTGGCAACTTAATTCCAGTGATTCAAAGCAGGTTTTCAGGTGTATTTACCTAAATTTCAAAGCACAGCTATTTAACCAAATTAAGTGCTATTTGTATTAATGGCCCAAAGCACTTATACACTAGCATTTAGTAGCAAGATTTAAACTGCCTGTCACCTATAACAAACTGTGCATTGGTTTATCAAAGAACACTCTGTCCTTTGGTCAAAGTGGGGTGTCAGCTATCATTATAGCCCCAATCAGATCTAGAAACATAGGATGGAGTTATGAGGGAGCATTCCCAGGCTCTGAGGAAACTGGCACACCATATGGTGAGATCTTGTCCATTTAACACTGCAGGGAACAACATAATCCCTTCCTTGCTATCCTGTAGACACCGCTGTACTCTAATTCCCAGGAGCTCAACCTGACTACCATGTTAGGGTAAAGAAGCTGGCAGCTGAGGGGGAAATGACAGCACCAAAACCAACAACTAATCTCACAACTCATTGCAAAGACTGATAGTCGCTGTTCACAATTTTGGAGTGCCACCACATGAAAAGGTGACAATTTTAAAGGGGAAGTAGGCACATTACCAGGGAAATACTTAACCAAGTATCAGAGGCATGAATGTCATGCTATTGGATACAAAGCTGCTTGTCCAAATACAGCAATAAATTATTTGCATAATATTTAGATAGCCCTATCACCACTGCACTGTTTTCTCTCTTATGAAGCTAAATATGCTTTTCACACACATGACAATTCAAGAATCTCTGACTGCATGCCACGTTATAGATTTTGACCATAAAGTTGACCAATACATCAATCACATGGCTTTAACTTGGAGAAGTCAGAAGCCAAAGTGACACTGATTAAACACTTGAAGGAGTCAGCTGACTCTATTGCTCAAATTAAAATACCAGCTTTGGTCTGATAACTTGACAAAATGAAACACCTTCCAAAAGCAGTGCAAATTGTACAATAGGCTTTTAGCACTCATTAGGCATATAGACAATGCTACTGGCAACATTCCATATTTATGAAACAATACAAAAATATTAAATATATTCAAGAGCACATATTCATTAAATATCTGAGCATTAGAAACTAAACTCTTAAGTTATATTTACCCTTATCCAGAAGAACCATATACCCATATTTCGAATCCCTGCCATTGAAGTGAAGATAAAGTACATAACAATGGTTGTGATAAGAATATAATCAAGTGGAAAAACCTAAAACAAGAACATAAGCAGTTAAAAAGACAAGGCAAAAAAAAAGCTCTTCTCCCACTTAAAACTAAGTAAGTAGCTTCTACTTCTGTAGCTTATATCTGAGGTAGTCAGTCCTGTTTAAAAGTTTTACATAGCTGGCTCCAAACATAGCTAACCAGCTTGCTGCTAATAGAGCTCAGACAATTAGTTTGGGAAAGCACTAAGTATTTTTATTAATTTCAGACGTGCCTTAATTTTGAAGTGTTATACATTTTTAGACCAAGAAATACTTAATTTTAGATACACCCACAGAATGACAAGTCCACAGTGGCAACAATTATTTTAGGACTACATCTTTGTGACTATTTTTCTGATCATGTTTGCATACAAAACTTGATTTTTATATTTACATTAATAAAAGCTTGTGATAATACTGCTGCTGAACACTACTTTTCTCAGTAAACTACAAGCTTAGATGTTCAATAGTTTTAAAAGCCATGGGGAAGCAATGCATTGTGCTGACCCATTATACCAAGAATATAGGGGAACTCAACTGGGGGGGAATAAAGCACCAGCTTAATATTAAGGCTTTTGTTTATCTCAGTTTACTTATGACAAATTTGTACGTGGACTTGTTGCCTTCCAACTCTACTGAAGTTAACTGATGTTTGTTTTTATATTGGGTTTGCTTACAAGACCAATGCCTGACTATAACATAAATAACTGCCCAGTGTAGTATATTTCTCAATGTGCAATATATTAAAAAGTGAAAAATTGTATTTACTTCACTGGAAAGAGCTAAGCTATCCAGTACACCAACTAGAATGTATGTAGCACATGGGACAAAGTTGCTTTTAATCTGTGAATAGTGACTACAAGTGCTGTCCTCTGCTGCCACTTTATTCTCATCACATCAAAATCAGTTTCAAGCACCACCTTCCTTGCCCAAACTAGCTTCCATCCACCCAAGATTTTCACATCAGTAACTAAAAATTAGTAAGGAAGTTGCCTTGCTTTTACTGAACACACATTTAAACAATGTTGTTTTAATTAATTACTTCAGGAGTTTAACAGAAAATAGAAGAGCATCCTTATGTATGTATATCACCACTTCTTTACTTACTCTTTGAAGAACTGGTAACAGCATATTTAATGGATTGGTCAGATTAGTTCCCAGAATTATAAATCCTGAGTCGAAGCCAGCTGAATGCAGAGCTTTGTCCAAACTGCAGTAATTAGAAAAGCTGGATAAGTACTGTGGTTCTCCCAGAGCTTTGTCTTTAGTTCAATTTAGAAGGACAGCTCAAAAGAAAAAAAAAACCCAAACTGAACCAATCCCAGAGAGTGACAGCTCTCTAACAGCTTTACAGACACATGCTTTGCTTTACCACACTCACTGCACTTGTTCTGTGAAAGATATATTGATTTCTGCATCTCCTCACCATTTTTGCTTTTCCCTAGTTCGGGTAATGAAGCTTATTTTCCCAGTCTGAAAGATTAAAAATGCCAACATTTGAGACCTCTGGTTAGTGCCAATCCATGTTGAAATCCACCAGATTTGCAGTCAGCTATGTTGCTTTCGACACCATAAAACCATTCCAATGCAATACACATCAAAATGGATCAAACATGTCATTTACTGCAAGAATTTAAGCACACATTACCCAATCACAGAAGTACCTACATGCATTAAGATTCATTCAAGCCATCAGAATACTTCTGCAATCTGAATTAAACATCCTGAACATATATGTTTAATTTCTCAGATGAATCAGAAGTGTTTTCAGCCGGAAACATGTTTTTTCTTCAGTTTGTTTTGGCACATTTTCCTCCATTTGAATATATACTATCATAATAAGAAGTGCAGCTCTATTGACAGAAATGTAACATAGAAAAGAAGGGGGCTGACTCCTGAGGTAAACCACACCAATTTTTATGTTAGAGAAGAAACTAGGTAATTTAAATGGTCAGGGAAAATGCTGAAATGTACTTACTTTGACAAGAAGAGAGAGACAGTGAAGAGCAACGCCACAATGATGAAGAATACTCCCCACACAATCTACAAGTAAAAATTTGAAACAATTTAACTGAAAGTATTTGTAGTTGATGCAAGAACCAAAGACTTGCCTTGGTTCCAACAACAAACTAATGATCGTGGAACACTTCAGAGCTTAAATACACTTTAAACAGTATTTTTTATTTTTGGTAAATACTTGAGAGAAGTGGCCACAAAACTTTTGCTCTGTTAACATAGTCTGTCAAGTACATCACATGCTCTAGTGTAATACACAGATCTACCCCTACGTCAAAAGTGACATTAAGAAAAGAGATGACGTTACACTAAATGAACCTAACATTTAACAGAACGCACAACCTGTATTCACTATATTATGTGGAAAACCTTAACTATGTACATGCATTTAGGTTTAAACAAAGAAATTAGAGATTGGTGCCTTGACCATCACACCTGTGTGCTCATCTTCCAACAGGAGTAAACCTGTGCACAGCTGACAAGGAACACCTCACCCTTCCTGAGTAAAAGTTCCCTTCTGTAACACTATTCTGAAATGCACAAGGACCAAATCACTTGGGAGTGAAGAAAAACTCAACCAAGCCCAAATGCCAGGTCTTCATTAAAAGACAGGAATGTGTTTTTATTATGCCTACCAAATACAGCACTTGAGCCAAGAATTGATACTCCAAGCTGTCTCAACCAGAGCATGTCTGTTTTTCTTGGGTTAGCAGCTAGTTCAGGAAACAATTCTCCATCCTTCTGAGAGGTTTTCTCCCTCACAATCTTTTCTCTGGGTACTTTAGGGGACAACACACAGAAGTGAGCCTAGATAGCCAACCCATTCAGTTACAGTTCCAACAGTTTCACTGTATTTTCCTAGAAACCCTAGTCATGGAATACAATCAGATAAGCACGCTGAACTTTCAGAAACAACGTTTTAAGACTGCTAGACTTGAGACTTAAGAGTTATTTCAAAATTCTATATGCAGGAACACAATGCATGGCCTCCCACATGAATGAGGGAGTTTCACAGTTTATTTTATTAGCCTCAAAACTTGGCCCACAGTCATTATGAAAAGGTTAAGAACTTTATTACAGCTGCTCATTAAAGACACTCAGAGTTACAATGCTATTATTGTTCACTATAATCTGAAGATAAATGTCCATCTGCAAACTCAAACACAATATTAGAACATCACTTATAAAACAAATCAAATTATGTAGCTTTTATTAGACACAGATTTAGAGACCAATATCAAGGCAGGTATTAAGTTTTGCATTTCCACATAATTAAATGTACTAAGATTTTACCTGTCCACAGTAAACTCCCCATAGGTATTAGCTGTATGGGAAATAGATATTCAGAACCAATTGAGGCCAAGACTCTGAATCTTATATTACTTCACCACCTTCTGCCAGCTGTGGCCACTAGACAGGTATTTGTATCTCCTCTGGAATACGCCTGTCTTCTGAAGTGAGATCTAACATTTAGAAATATATCAGTGGTTGAATACCACTCCTTTCCCCATTCTACCTTGTACTCCAGTCCCATTAAACACAAGATTGAAAAGGCTATTATTAAAAAAACTTTAAAAGTCTTCATCCCATATGTCCACAGTATTATTAAGACTACTGAACCATAAATTATTTACAATTAATATCAATCTATGTTTACATGATTCCAAAGCATCAGCTGATTTAAGCCTTTCCCAGAAGGGATCCTTGTATTCTGTCACAGATTTTCCTCGTTCTTAACTGACAACAGATCAAACAACACCATATTTCTAGCCTACAAACCAACACACACACTAATAGTCAAACTTGCAACTTACACAGTCCATCTAAGGATTATCAAGTTGACACATTAAACGCATGCCTCCAGCTGAGTACCATTTTTGTATCTGCTTAAGGTAAAGGTTAAGTACTGCCTTGTCCTTGCCCACCACACAAAGCCTAAGACAGCTAAAAAACCACTACAGCAGGAACTATATACTCAGTTGCCTTTTACTTGTCACCCAGATCAAAAGACAAATACACAGTCTCATTGGGAAAACATGGTACTACTATTTACTAGCTTTAAACCAACTAGAGTATCTTTAAATATTCTAGATACATTTCACTATGAAAATTTACAAAATAATTTTGCTTTGCATCACAGCATAAATGACTTTGAGCTCTTGAGAACATGAGTACATGGTTCAACTTGAGAGTTCTAAACAGGACTATTTATTAACTGATGCTGAAAAGCTTTAATACTAGAACAGATGAAAACAAAAAGCCTGGGTCTCAGCCAAACACACAGAGGACTTTAATAAGGTCATTTTTATGAAAGGAATTTTTGAACTATATTAAGAGAACTCTAACTTCTAATGCAAGACAAACTTATTTCCTCCTTCCCAGTCCTTTTGAAAGCAGGACCTCAAAACAACCATACTTCAAGCTGTGTTACCTCCTCCCCTACAATCAGTTTAAACTGCTCCCCTGCCAGGCCATTTCCTGATACCCATCAGTACTCAACCATTTGCTATAAAGCAGGTTTCAGAGCTGCTGTCTTGCACTTACATCACCAATCACCTCCAAGTGTCTGCTTGGGTCTTCTAGTCTACAGTCTGTTGTACAAACTAATATGCATACTGCTAACTGACAACAGAAGAGTGAATCATGTTTTCATACAATACTCAAAGTATTCCAAAAATAATGATTTGAAGCAATACCTACTAATACAACTTACAATGAAACCTGGAATGAGTTCCTTGAGCATCTTAATAGAAAGCCTCCATTCAGGCAAGTAATGACACAGCTAAAGCAGAAGACAGTAACAACTGGCTTGCTTAAAGCTTTGTTTTACATTTGAAGGTGTGGGATTAGAAGACATGGCTGAGCAAAAAAAACCCCAAAAATATCAATATAGGTATTTCTCAAACATGGAAGCATGCTACTTCTAGATCAAATATGATTCAACTTGCTATTATCAGTTTAATAGATAAAAAAATTGAAAAATAATTTAGAATTATCAATCAATTAGTGTATTTTTACATTGCTACTGGACATGAATAAGTCACAAGCTAGTAAGTCTTTTCTGGCATTTTTCATGTTCTGCTTACATCATTTGTCCTGGCACCTCCCTGCAAGTTTCTAAACATTCCCTTAACCCCTGCATCACTCTTGTTTGAGTTATTCAGAGAGATCTTTGCCTCCTATCCCTGCTCCCAGATCAGTCAAGCTAAGCTATTTCATCTATGGATAATTCTGAAATTTTACTAAGATACCCATGGAATTTCAGACTTAAATTTACTCTAAACAGGCACAATCCACACACAGTTGGTACTTGTTCAAAAAGCCTCAAAAGTAACTTCCAAAAATTGTTAATATTCACCCTGTAGACAGACACCAAGTTCAGCAAAAGAGGTGCTGCTCCAGGGAATGGAGCAGACATTTCTATGCCAGCCTGTTAAGAGGACTGTGCTGGAGCAGATAACCACCCTTGGCCCATGGAGAATCCCACACCAGAACAAGTGGGTATTTTCTAAAGGAAGCTGCAGCCTATAGAGATCCCACATGTGGAACCAGGTGCTTCTGACAGGAACTTCAGCTCATGGAGTCCACTCTCACTGGAACAGAAATGAAGTGGGAAGAGGAAGCAACAGCAGAGTGGAGGACTGTTATGATGGAAACTCCCTATTCCCCTCTGTGCCACTCCAGTCAGAACAAAAGGAGTTGAGCCTTGGAAGGAAGAGTGGGGATCTCTGTTTATGCAGATCTCAAAACAGAGCACTTGATTTTGTTATATTACCTTAGGCATCCCCAGTTTGTTCAAAACTGCTGTGAAGTACACCATTAAAATACAGATGCAATACTCCCTATTTACCCCTGTTGAGCAGACTTCCATGTTTCATATTGTATAGTCCTGTTCACATATTGAACAAACATAGCTATGTGCTCTGGAGTTTGTTTTCCCTAAAAATTTTTTTTAAAACCCCATATATTGTATCACATTTCTCTTGTTGCTGAGAGTATCAGACAAAAGTTTAAGAAACCATAAAATGGAGAAGCAGGAAATGTTACATTTTGTAGAAAGAAATTAGACTAATTCAACATTATTCAACCCCATGTTGGCCAATACTCAATTCACTGGGATCTTGAGATGTGTAGCTTTTGACTGAATTGAAAAACTAACAGGTTCATCTTTGAGTTTGAGTTAGCTTTGAGTAAAAGAATCATCAAATAAAACTTACTACGTAAAGAAAAAAGTTTTGTCTTTGTTTAACAAGAAATCACATGCTAATAGATACTTAGCAATAATTAAACAATTGAAGCAAGAACACTTGAGGACACTATACAAAGACAATATGATTACAGGAGTCTGAATGTAGGCAGTAAGTGTTGTAACTGCTGGACTCTGCCTAGCAGGCTGCTGCTCCCTGAGAGCTCAGTGAGGGTTTCCTAGGGCCGTGTGATCAGTCACATCCCGGAGTCCATTTTGGGCAGCCCCTCGATCTGGCTCCAGCAGCCAGCAGCGTTACAATGCAGTGGTGGTAAAGAAGGTAGAGAAGGGTCTCCCATGACGGTTTGACATGGCTTTAATATCACATCTTGTCCCCACGATGTTCAGAGGTAGAGAGACAGCGTGCTCTGAGCATGTGATGGTTTTGTCAGGGGCCATGGGGCGGTCCCTGGGCGAGGTTGGGGTACAGAACAAATAGGAAGAAACCGAGGGAGTGGCCAAGGCCAGGGAGGGAAAAAGGGGAACATGTGAAATACAAAAAGCAGTGGATTAACAGATCCCCACAACTAAGCTAACATTGTAAAAGACCTTGAAGATTAAGTACAATTCCTGAATATGTTACTCTGTTTTGTTAGTCCCAGTAAGAGCCTGCAACTCCCATAAATTGACCATCCCAAATACAAAGCAGAAAAAGGATTCTCTAATACTCGTTTCAGAAGAAATGGAATTTCTCCTGAAGTCTGAGAAGCAGCCACATATTTGAACAGTAATATCCAAATTGAAGGCACTGAAGGTGAAAATGTAAAACAGTAAGCAAAGCTCCAAGATACTTCCTACACTTCTACATTGAACAGAAGTACTATACATGGATATTGAACAGATTTTCACCTTTTGTTAAAGCCCAATTGAACAATTGAAAAGTTATGTATTTGCAAAGACATCCCAAGTGCTCTTAAAGCAACAGTAAAGCAGTTCTGCAAGAGTTAAGATGTAATTAAGTGATACACATTACCACCTGCACAGGACAGCTCTAGTCAAAGTAAACAAGTTCTTCATAGCACAACCATAGTCTAAGTGAAAATCTTTCAGGAAAAATTATACACCTGCAACTCTGCTTTAGTCTGTGATTCATGAGTCAACAAGTCACAGTGACTGTCACAGCTACTGAGAGAATACAAAGCTTTCAAACCACAAAAACAAGGAGACACTGGAATACCATCCTGACTGTAGGTGATAAACTGTAAGTAACCAATGATATTGTACGCTTTCCTGTGAGGACACAATGAACTGTTAAAGTCCCAGAGACAAAATATATGGCCAATATATTTCTCAAATTTGAGATTTATGTGAAGAGTTACAGAAAATACACAATTGTATTAAGTATTTTTTAAATCACAAGGAAGCCTCCAAACTGTTAACATGAATAGTTTGGGATATTTGTCCTTTCAATGGAAAAGCTAAGTTTATATTTGTAATGTATCATAGCAAGATAACTCCCCTAAGAATTCCACACAAAGCTTTTGTTCAGATGCAATTTTAGCCCACAGCCTTCAGCACTCAGCATTAATAGCAGCAATAACACAAGAAATTGTTTACAACCCACGCCCTTCTCCCCAGCTTTCCCAAAAGCAGCCTACTGTAATGCTGAAATTTCTTCAAACATCTAGTTGGTAAGAAATACTTTATATGGCAATACTGTTCATAAAAGTACTAGTTTTCACAACCAGGTATCTACTGAAAATCAAAGTCCTAAGATCAAAGAGACCAAGATAAAAGCTTTGCCCCAGTAACCATCTCCCTTGCATTGGTTAGGTATCATGACATTAAGTTCTATTCAGCTAGCTTACTATTTATCAAGTAGTTCCTTGGCAAGATGCTTGTTCCAAATGCATATATTATCAAAGTATCTCTCACTTCTGCTGGATACATGTAATTTAGATTAACCTAAGCTAACTGACAGCTATAGGATTCTTCCTTCTCTTCTCATTTTCATATGCTTGATAAAAAAAGTAAGATATTCAGATTTTCTATGGCAGTAGCACGAAAGTAGATCAGCTAGGATTTGTTCATTTTTAATCTTAATCAGAGTTGAGGCAAAGTAAAAGGTTTTCCAACAGCTCAGAGTTCACTATAGGGCTATAATTGTGTAGTACTGGAGTAAATTTAAAAAAAGCAGTTGATATTCAGGGTGGTAATTGATAAACTTGACCTGTGATTTATGTGGGGAAAAAGGAATTTGGAAGTTATTTCAATTTAAGTATTAAAAGTGAGAAGTTTTACCTTTAGAGGTCGAATAGCTTCACAGAACTTTGTCCACCAGCTTTTCTCAATAGACTCCAGATGCCTCTCTCTCCTTCGAAGTGTCCTTAATCTCTCTTCTAGTTGTTGTAAAGTCCGTCTATCCCTTGATGACAGAGGACGACCATCTCTGCACTGGTTACAAAAAGAATGCAAAAGATCAAGGGTCACCAAATCAAGAAAACAGATTGACAGCTACTTAAATTATCTACAGCAACTCTAAAGAATTTGTAGTACATAATTCATGCATGTCTAATTTTTATGAATATCAAGAGGATGAAGTACAGAAGTCACAAGCTGCAACAAGAGGAATTCCTATGAGGTGGCAGAAACCACTTTTCACAAAGAAAATGTTCAAAAATTTTAACAGGATGGATAGTCTCCATGGCTAAAAACGCTTTAAAAGCACAGCCATGATCTGAATAATCTGATCTAATCCGAAAGTGGTCCACATCTTGTATGGAGGGTTCAACACTGTGGTTCTCAGATCACTTACCATCAAATTCCATAAGCCCATATATCCAACTTGGCACTTCGTATTTTCTTTCCAGCATCCCACTAGATACTCAGCTATGTTTCTCGAGCAAGAAACACAGGTCAAATAAGAAGTAGCATCACCCCAAGAATTAGTTGAATGTACCAGATGGATTGTTTGATTATTATGTTTAAGAATGGATTTTAATTTTGAGCCTTTAAACACTGAGCAGGAACCACCACACTCTGCTGTAAAGTGAGCAGCACATCCTTACATCTGTTATTTGCAATAAGCAAAAGCAACAAAATCAGCATTCAGTAGCTGAACCAAAATTGTTTCTAACATTGATGCTAATGTATTACAAACTCATACTTTGATAAAAAAAAGATTATTTTATTGTAGGAAATGCACCAAAACTATATTTTAAAGTTTTGAAATTCCTTATTAATTTTCTCTTATTTTAAAAGATCCTTCCTGCAAATAATGTAACACTTTATACCAGTGAAGTTAAAAAAAAATTAAATAAATTTGTCAAAAAGACTAAGACCACATTATAGGCATAGAGAACACTTAAACTGGAGATCACAATGCACTTTTAATAGGAACACATGTACCATACCCTGTATAGCACCTCTGTGACTTAAGTACCTTTTTGACAAAAGTTCAAGCTCCCAATCTGCAATTTCCAAGCTTTGATTATTTAAGACTAATGAAATAAACCTACCAGATGTACTAATAGTGCAAGAACATACTACATATTGAATCTCAGTAGCATACCTTAATACTTCTAGCTTTTACTGTATAGTACTGTCAGTAACACTCACTTTCTTCACAACTTAATGCACATACAACTGAAGAACTAAGATTTGCATTACAAAATGAGGCAGAATCCTGACTGTAATCCATAAACCAAGAAAAATTAGTTTACACTAAAGGTCATTAGAATATAGACATAAATTAAGAACTTTCTACTTTTTCACTCTATTGTTTAGCCAGACTGAACAACAAGACCAGTTGCATGCAAATTCACATAATCCAACCAGGTCCTCTGTAGTAAGTAATGATCCATTTGTCTCAGATTTCTCATTTTTCTCATACTGACTTCAATAAGGGATGCCTTTGTTGTAGTACTACGTGCAAAACCAAAACATGATAATTTAAACAGACTACTTTCTAGATTTCTTTATTCAACTAAATATCTAGAACACTGAAGGTGCCCACACTGTGTAGATGTAAGCCAAATATCAAGGGAAGACTGTTGGAACTGCTTCAGCATCTGAGGTCTACTACCACAGAGCACACAACAGCACAGATGGACTGCCAAGATGGAAGTAAGGCACCTCGATGTCACTTTTCCCAATCAACACTGTGAAAACACTGGTCAAACCACTGTCTGAAATGGGTTGTAAGAAGAGGTGGGAGATTTTCCCCTATCATCTTGTATGTAAAGATAACTCACTCTCCTTTGGCTTGCACTCAGAGGCTGTTAAAAGTGTCTTGCTTACACCAGGAACAGCGTTTCCATTAGCTGCAAAGCCATCATGTGTTAACAAACGGTGTTAGCATCTGAGGGATATTTAGGACTCAACAGTTTTCCATATGTATGCTTTTCATAAAGAAATTTTTTATAACAGCAAGGTGCATTAACTGGGAAGCAAGAATATCTGGAGCTGTTATTTATTCATAAAGATAATTAATAGTTTGATGAATCTAAATCACAACAGCTCTATGCGGCAAGTATCCAGTGTTAACTACACTGCATTGAGTAAGTCAACAAACTGGATGCCATTTCTGGTAGCAGACTAAGTGAGGTTAATATCTACAAAGCATCTCTTCCATCCAAGCTGGCCTCAAGAAGTTTGAGTTTAATTTGTAAACACTTATTAGCCAGACAGAAACAACTATTGCTGCAGGACTAACAAAGAATGTAACAGCTACCATACAAGTGACCATGTGTTTCAGAATAACTCAAATAATTGCAAGCTATTCATTTCTGACTTACTATTCTTTCTGAAACAAAGACTCTACAGCATGACTATAAACTAGTAAGCAAGGAAAAAACAAATCCTTATGAAAGTGAGAACAGTGAAAACCTTACCTTTGATTTAATCCTCAATAAATGTTGCTCCACCTCTTCAATATCTTCAGTGTTCTCTAAACGTTCATAAGATGCACTGGTAGTTCCCTTAATCAAGTTTAGAGGCAAAGCTGACATACCATAAGCCTAAAATAAAAAGGAAACATACATACTCAAATTTTCTGCCATATATTTTCATCTGATAAGGCTGCTCTATGTTATATCTATCAGGTATCACTACTGGTTTTACTGGCTTTTTCACCCCATCTGCATACTCTTACTAAGGCAACCAATTCCCTTCCCCTTTTCAACAAAGCATAACAAATATGCTTTGCGAATTCCAGCAATCCTCATCATGCCAGAGGTACTTAAGTGTCTCATCATTCCTCAGACACGTGTTAAGACCTCATATAAGCATAGTACACTGATGATTTATCAAACCAGTCCTTGTTTTTTGTAAATCACATAGCTTCCAAAAAGCTTAACTCTCCCACTTTAGATCAAAATCAACATTTTGTGCAATACAGAAATTTCTAGAAATTGAACATTAATAGTTTTAGAGGCAAAGTATACACAGTTTCTTTGCAGACAGTAGTCTTCAAGTTGCTTTTGAAATAAAATTGGGTTGAAAGTACCCAATTTACTAAAACCAAAATTCTGTAATAAAAAGGCAGCAAAAGTTACATGAACACCTGAACTCAGTTACATTCCAAGACTGCTTAGATACCCATTCACATTCATAAGTTCTGTTGGAATTTATTCCACATTATAAATTCTGTATCATTCAAAGTGTTTTGCCAGCTTCTACATCAACAATACACATGGATTTTTCCAACACAAGGTCTATAAGCTTTCCATTAACATAAAAAGAAACATATTTGGGACAAGGTAAACAACAAGAAAATGGCACTATTTCCTCTCTGTTACTCTATGATTCTTATGGATCAAGGCCAGGATCAGAAGTTTCTCCAAGCAGTTTAGAGACATTAGCCATAAGCTTGTATTTTGTTTATTGTAGATGATATGCTGTTCTTGGTGTAGAGCTCAGTAGGAAGGTTCTTTTCTATCTCAGCAATTAACATACACAATTTTACTAGAGTCTTTGATATCTGAACACTTGATAACTTCAGAGAATTGTTTACATTGAAAAAGACCTCTAAGACTACCCAGTTTTACCAGTAACCTAACACTGCAAAGTCTGCCACTAAACCATGTCCTCAAGTACCATGTCTACAAGACTTTTAAATACTTGCAGGAAGTTTGAAGAGCAGTTTTCTACATTTTCACAGAAATACCACTCCCTCCTTCAAGCACAGCTTTACATTTCCTCCTGAGAATAGATTTAACACAAATGCTAGTGCATTAGAAATGTCACCATACATGCTGCTGTCATACTGTGAGTTTTCTGTACGCAAGACACAATTTGACCTGCTTAGAAACCTACTTCAACATACTAAATTCTCATGCACTCAACCCAGAGCAAGACACTGTCCATTTTTTGATTGTATTTTTGAATATGTCAGAACTTAGGCTGGACTTGACAACTTTCCATAAATGTGTGTCAGCTCTCCCTTTACACTATCTCCTTTGAGAATATTAAGCTCTTTGCCACCTACACAAGGCTGCAGATATTGTCTACCTGAACTTCAGCATAGCCTTCAACATCATATCCCATAGCATTCTCTCAGAAAAGCTGGCAGCCCACAGCTTGGACAGGCGCACTCTTTGCTGGATTAAGAACTGGTGGGATGGCCAGGCCCAGAGAGTGGTGTTCAGTGGTGCTGCATCCAGTTGGCAATCAGTCACCAGAGGTGGCCCCCAGGGATTAGTGTTGGGCCCAGTCCTGTTTAATGTCTTTATTGATGATCTGGGTGAGGGGACTGAGCCTACCATTAGCAAATTTGCACATGACACCAAGTTGGGAGAGTGTTCATCTGCTGGAGGGTAGGAGGACTCTGCAGAGGGACCTGGACAGGCTGGATGGATGGGCCCAATCCAATGACATGAAGTTCAACAAGACCAAGTGTCAGGTCCTGCACTTTGGCCACAACAACCCCCTGCAGCACTACAGGCTGGGGACAGAGTGGCTGGACAGTGGCCAGGCAGAAAGGGACCTGGGGGTGCTGATGGACAGCCAGCTGAACATGAGCCAGCGTGTGCCCAGGTGGCCAAGAAGGCCAAGGGCTCCTGGCCTGTATCAGCAATAGTGTGGCCAGCAGGACCAGGGCAGTGATTCTTCCCAGCTCTGGTGAGGCTGTACCTTGAGTGCTGCATCCAGTTCTGGGCCCCCAATCTAGGAAGGATGTTGAGATGCTGGAGCAAGTCCAGAAAAGGGCAACAGAGCTGGTGAAGGGTCTGGAACACAAGTCCTGGGAGGAGCAGCTGAGGGAGCTGGGGTTGTTCAGCCTGGAGAAGAGACCTTATCCCTCTGTATAACTGCCTGAAAGGAGGCTGTATCCAGGTGGGGACTGGTCTCTTCTCCCAGGCAACCAGCAACTGGACAAGAGGCAACAATCATAAGCTGAGCCACAGGAGGTTTAGATTGGACATAAGGAGGAAGTTCTTCACAAAAAGGGTGACTGGGCGTTGGAATAGGCTGCCCCGGGAGGTGGTAGAATGACTGTCCCTGGAGGTGTTTAAGGAAAGACTGGATGTGGCACTTAGTGCCATGGTCTAGTTGACAAGGTGGTGTTAGGTCATAGGTTGGACTTGATCTCAAAGGTCTTTTCCAACCTAGCCCATTCTGTGATTCTGTAAAAAGCACTCTCCCACAATTCTCTTCTCTAGGCCAAGCAAAAAATTCCTTCAGCTTTTATTTATGGGTTACTCTCTGCAACTTTGTAATCATGTCCACAAGCCTTCACTGGAGCCTCTACAGTTTTCCAGTCTCAAACTAGGGGACCAAAACCAGACACAGAATTCCCAGGTGTGGCTTTGGAAGTGCCAAGTACAATGAAAATGTCTATGCTCCTGCTGAGGCAAGCCCTGGACACTGTTTGCATTTCTGCTGCAAGGCACACTGCTGAAGCATGCTCAGCTTGCTGCCCACTAGGACTTCCAGGTCTTTTTCAGCAGAACAATCTCCCAGCTGATCAGACCAAACCATGAACTGTTGCTTGGAATTAATCCATTGTAAGAAACTACCTTAACATCTGCTAAACCTGACATCATTCTTGTTGGCCCAATCTTCCCATTAGTCAATGTCTGTATGGCAGCTCTTTGTTCTATCTACTTCTTCCAGTTTGCCATATTTCTCAAACCATATAATTATTCAACCCCATCACCCACATAATTTATGAGGACTAAATAATATTGGGCCTATACTGACCCCAAAGAGCTCACTCAGGTCAGCTAGTAGCATAACTCCAGAATTTAGGGGACATATGAACACCATCCAACATCATGAACTAGAATGCAGTTTGCAATTTATCTAATGTCCCTCTCTGTAACCCAGAACATTTCCAGCCAGTGCCAGTATGTAGAAACACATGTAAGAGATTGCTATGACAATGTGCCTAAACAATTTTACAAACCTAAGTTTAGAAGTAATTAGATTTCAACATCTGAGGTTTCCACCTGTTCTTCAAACAGCTAACATATCAATTAACATATCAAGTATTCACTCTGTGAAATAGTTAAGAAATAAAATTCAGGACTTTAAAACTTAGTCTAAGTTTCTACAAAGAAAAATACAACTCCTTGAAGTGATATATTGTTTTGCTGTTTTTGAAAATGTGAACTATATACTTGAACATCAAGCTTGCTCCAGTGATAAAGGCTAAGTTCCTTCCCTGAACACAGAAGATGCTAACAGTAAGATGAAGTAAGCCTCCCACCATCCATGTGGGAAAAGGACACATTGGTCCTTCAAGATAACAATATACAGAATGAAGGACAGAAAGATGAGTCATCTCATGTGATGTGTCACAGGTCTGAACAGAAGCTGTATTAGCTCATTTTCAGGGCTGCATTTACCTTCAGGCTGATAAAGAAGTTCAAGACTGTCCTGGAAAAAGTTTTAATCCCCTGGATTAGTACAAGTGTTACATTATTCAAGGACTATTATTCTAGGCATCTGCAACTTAACAAGCAAACAATATATTGAGGATAGCAAAGTAAAACAAACCAAAGATGTACACTAAAGCCAACAGAGGGCTTAGTCCTGAAACAAATTGTGGGTTCAAAGTTTAGAATATGAATAAAAAACGTATCAAAAGAGCCTTTAAACCAGTTAACACAAGTTAATTTATGTACATTAATTTATATAAAACAAGTTATTAATTCTTGACATATTTATACCACTGAAACAACAGTTTCCAGGACTTATTTTTAGACATTTTTTTTGTCTAGGAGTGTTAAGTCAAATAAGAGACACTGCATCTAAGAGTAAAACCAGACATCCAAATGTAATAGTCAATTAGAGTATATATGCAGTTATGTCACATAGGTTCTTCAAAATGAACTGAGTCTAGTACTAAACACTAACTGTTTAGTACTAAACAATGTTAACCTCATAAGATGTGTTGCAAGGATAGGTCTCTAGGGCCTCAGGCTCTATCTGCTCTTTGCTGTTACTTGGATGCCTGATCAGCTTCAATGAAACCTCATTTTGCAGTAGGAAAAAAAAAAAATCTAAATTTATAGTTAAACCAACTTATTTTAGAGAAGACTCCCCTCTCTTGAATCACCACAAGTGCTCCACACAAGAGATCACAACTATCATTTACCTTAAGGGCTGGAAAGTCAAATCCTAAGAGCTCCCTATCTATTAAATACAAGTTAGAAGCATCATCCATAAGCAGCTGTCTTCTCATTTGAGTTTCTGCCCACAAGCATCTCTGGATGGATGAAGTTCATACTTACATACTTTTTGAAGTATAAGGCCGCCTACTCTAAACGATAAGGGAAAAAAAACACAGAACAACTTATTGCAATAGAAAACCCAGCTTCCCAACCCTATTAGAATAGTCTAAACAAAGCTTTTGAAACTCCTGTCTTATTTGTTACTCACGGAAGTGGTAGTTCAGTCTGAGACAGTAATTTGAAAATAAATCCATCTAAAGCAGGACCCTGTAACTCCCATGAATGCAACAAATAGTTCAGTACCTTCATGCAGTATCAGCTAGCACTGAGGAGCAGTGAGAAGCATGCTTTACCTGTTCTCTCAGCATGCCACTGAGCCCAAATAAACTCCATGCTCCAGACAGAGCATTAAATACCTTATGAGAATTTACATGAGCATTGTGTCTAATTTGCTTAATCTCCACTTCTCCCAGGTCCCTTTCCTTCTCATCCTGCAGCAGATTCAGCTGCTCTCATGTCATTCACAGTTCAGGTTTAGAAGGAAGAGCTGCTGTTCTGATTCTTAGTCTCTTGCAGACTCAGCATGTTACAACACTTGAGACTCGCCAAACTCAACCCATGGCCAGATAAGGGAAGTATTTTGTATTAATTGCCTCCTATGCTAATAATAGTCACTCAGAAACAAAAAGCAGAACATAAGTGAAGTTGCAACAAGTTGTAAAATCATGTTTTACTGAAGTTGTTTCATCAAGCAACTGCTTCAGGGATAAATCCTTGACTATTGAAAAGATCCAGGAAGGTTTTTTGCTGAAAACCATAACTTCTAGTGTAAGTTTTCTAAATTGCACAAGCTATGAAGAGTTTCACTTACAAGGAAGTATTAAGGTGGGAAGACCTAAACATCAACCATATCAGCCATAAGCACATAGATCAGTTAAGAGGAAGACAACAAAATCACACTACAATTAATATAGTCAATTACTTTAAAATAGAGTTAAATGAGTTAAAGCTAATTTTGAACACCTACTGCAAAAAGCTTGAAGCCATCAGGCACTATACTTTAAGTGGAAGTTGATTATGTTTCATTTTCTATATCTGCTATGTTCAGCTAAAAAAATATGGTCAAATGAGTAACTTTGTGACCCGAACAGGATCATCTCTCCTTGCTAGAGATCAAACAGAACAAGCAAATTTTTTCTCATCAGCTTGGTGCACAACCAGAACTATAAATGAACATAGCTTAAAAACTTTTTCTGGTTAAAGGTATTTAAGAAATAAACCTGTGATTTCAATAAATTATCAAAAAAGTACTTGTGTAGCATACCAGAATGACTTCCTATTCCATTTATAATTAGAGGTCTATATATAATGCAAGTGGCTTTAAAATGGTTACCACTGAGGTTTTTAAAAGGTTTACATGTAATCTTGGGCAAGAAGTGTAGCAATTAATATTGACAAACATTTCTTGCACAGCAGTGCCCTCTAGTGAAGTCACATTAAAAAGCCAAATTAAAAAAAGAATTTTTAAAAACACTGTATAAAAGGCATCAGAAATGCTCTCAGCTTTAAAGATAGAAATATTCAAATTCCTATTTTATTACAATAGCTTGTTTCAATACTTCACCTCAAAGTGTGACCATGAAAGACAAAATGTTCAATTCTACCAACCAGACTGACACAAATTCATCTATTCAAATTAAAAACAGCTGATCTATTTTAATATATGCAGTATTTAAGAAACACAGTCAAGCATGAGCTCATTTGCTTCAATACAAATGTCCCAGGTAAAAAAAACCCCTCAATTTAAATAATTATTTTGGTCTAGAAGAATACTTTTATATAGTAGTAACCTAATTAGCTTTTTATTTGAATTACGCCAACCATGAGGGAAGTCACAGGATACCTTTTACCTTTCACAGCAATTGACACAATTCAGTTGCTTACATTGAACAGTTTCATATGAATACAAGGCACTCTTGCCAGCATTGCTTCTGACTGACCGCATCAGTCAGTCCAATTAAATAGCCTCAAGAGAGGCACACCTTCAGGTGTCACACCAGCACAGGTGACACTGAGTCCGTGCAAAAGGAACTGGGACTACACCTTGACTGAAACTGTACCTTCTCTGTGCAGCATGGCTGCACAGCTCTCCTGCAAAGTAATCTGACTCTACAAGGACTCATCATCTGCTTTCTTACATTGAAGTCATGTCTCCATCTCCGACTACCATTCAAAAGTAACAATTGGAATTCAAGAATCTTATTTCCAGAACATCATTAAGCATGGCAAATAGTGACAGGAGTTTATATATCCTCCCTTAAATTATGAGGGGTAAAGGAGAAAGCCTACTAAATGCATCTGAAGACTGCAAACTCACTCATGGACAGTGGGGTACTTGCTTCCTCTAAAAATCTCACACCATACAGCTTCAAAAATAATTCAAAATGTTATCTGATAAAAATTTCAGTTTTTCATGGGAAGTTTTAGCATCCAATTTTCAGTTGCTACAAGAGCACGTAACTTTTTGGATAACATTGTTATAAAAAACATGTGAAAGCATGAAACAGATTGACCAAACAGAATAGGTAGGTTCACTATGGTAATTCCTGCACGATCTGCTGTACACAACATGAATCTTGCATTGAGCACTTGTTTCTCAATTTCTTTACTATTCGTCCTTATACTATCCTGCTATACATTCACCTTCATTTCTCAGAATGTTCTCTCTACCATACAGACTCATTATTTGTCAATGTTCAAGTGGTCAAAAAAAATGCTGTCAAGGTTTCTAAGATATAGAAACCAAACAAAACAGCCTCTATACTACAGCTGTTCTACTATGCCCTGTGAACTTGTGCTTGCTGGACAAAACATCTGTGAAAGAGTTAACTCTACTTCAGTTACAATACTGACCATAATTGTTTTGCCTAGCTGCCACCTTCTGTACTGTTCCATTAGGCTTAGAAAAGCATTAACAACTAAAAGATTAATCTACTTTCCAATTCTTAAAGTACAAAACTATAATTTATCCACCAGTTTAATATCTACAGTTCTCCAACAGTGTAGTTGGAATCAGGCTGTTAAACCAGTCACCAGATTAGTTTGTTATTTTGGTAATTTATCACTTCATAGAGAAGTGAACATAATGAAATAGTTACATTTCTATTTCAGAATTGGCACCGAAGTGATTAAATAGTAATGACGATGAATGCTACTAACATCTCAATTTCTCAATAGCTGTTTGATGTCTGCTTAAATGATTATCACTAGTGAATGAGTACTTTTAAGGTAAGACAGATTCTAAAAGGTTTTAAGCTCTTTGGTTGTTAATAATGTCAACTGCAGAAAAGTAAATCATAATCTGGACAAAAATTAGGTGCGAAAAGGTCATCCTATTTGTGAGTAGACAAGCTAAGCTTTCTAACATTGCCTCTTTCAGGACAGAGAAAAAAAAAGCTTTTTATAGTTCCATAAGAAAGCAAATAATGCTTATTAAATGTTTGGAAAAATTACAAAGCCAATTATAATCATCCTTCAAGGACATGCTAAATGAGATGCACAAGATCACTCAAAAATTAATCTGCCTATCATTGTATAAGTAACTTGTTATTCTGCCTTGAATTCTAATAGCAATCTGGAGCTGACAACAACTATTGTTCTAATACCTAAGGCCATGTAGAACCATTTCAATGCAAAACCCATTAATGAAAGAATAGATGCAAACTACATCATCTGTAAAACTGTTTCAAACTCTCCCCCAGCCAAAACCAGGACAGCACGACAGGCCTCATTTGTCACGTTCTTGTTACTATTCCATATTTATAGACATAGAAAGCTGTCAGTATAAATCATCAAGGTCATGGATTTCCAGAGCCCCCCGAAGATCACTTGTTCACATTTCTTACAAAACAATTTTAAGTATCAAGCATTGTACTTCAGTACTATACCTTACAAAATGCCAAAAAAAGTAGACTTTGTGACAAAGCTTGAAAACAGAAAAGCAACTACCAATTATGTTGAGACTTGAGACATACCAAGACATAGGTCTAAATAATGTTGCTCATTTAAATATTGCATGTACTTGAGAAAATGACATCTATATTTATGCTCTTATCAGTAATATTAATGCATCATGGGAACATTTGTAGATTTCATCTACATTATTCACCTACACTATTTTATTATTTCCCCTTAAGAAGTTAAAAATTTAGAATACGCATCTTCCCTAGTTTCATCTTTCTTGTCCCTTCCTCATCTTCCAAAGTGTCAATTAAAATCAAGAAAAGATTATTCTTCAGTGTATTCAGCAAGGAAATGTAACATGAAATTTTAGTATATTCTAGAAAACCATGCTAAAAAGGATCAGCTCAAAGTTAGTCAAAAGAAATGTAACCGCAGCTTTTGTATTTTTACATCCATTCACAGAAGCAAGCAACTTTGCTTTTTGTCCAACTTTAACTGCTATATACAATTAAAAAGAAGTCATGCTGTTGAAAAAAGAGTTCTGCTTGACCACACATCTATTGATTTTTGGTTGCTTTGGTCCTAACCTATGTGCTTGCTACACTCCAAGCTTTTGGGAAATGTAGACAATTCAGTTCTGTGCCCACATCTTAATAAAATAAGTACCTTAGGAAGAACAACTGCTCATTGGAATGGCCATAATAAAAAAAATCCCAAAGATAGAAAACCAAAAGTTTACAGGGCAAATGTAAGGAAGCAATTTGAGAATTTACTGCTATGGACATTTCACTAAGGTGAGACACTTGTCAAATATAACAAAGATGTCTGCTTTAAATTATCCTTACACACTACTGCCAAAAATGTTTAGCCTCATGCTAGACACCTGTCATCTTGCTCTGCAATCAAGTGTTAGAGAAGCTGTTTTTCCTATAGAATTCCAACACTACTAGAAAAACGTTCTGACTCAAGAACCACACAGCTCACAGCCCGACATCTTTATTGCCCAGAGAAGACACTGCTGCCACATTCTGCAGGACTGTCCCAAATATCATCACATGGGAAACTAAACAGAACAAACCAATTTATGTTCCATTTAAATTGTGGAGTTAAAATCCTCTAAATACTCCTTAATCATCTTCCTTGCATCTCATCTTCTCATTTGAATGACATGGTGTTAAGAAATACCGCAAAACATTTAATTTGCTCCTTTATTCAAATGTTAGCTCTTGACTCCTGAAGATATTTTCTAGCAAGCATGGAACTTGAATTAAAATCTAATTCTTATCATAACTATAGCTTTTTAGTAGGTATCAAAAACATACACAACCTTCTATATTAAGCTATCAATGAAAGTAGTTCTGAGTTTTCTCCCTGACCTTTTCTTGGAGAAGAAACTTTTTAAGCTGGTAATTTCCATGCTAGTACCCTTCCCAGTGATTTACCTCAAGGGATGAGATGCTTTCAGGATCAGCACTTATTACTAATACCTCTCAAAGCTTTTAACTAGGACTTCATAGAAATTGAGGAGATCGGGAACTTCTCATGCCAAAAAAGTTTTATTTCTTTGGCAACTTCAGTTTCAACAGTCTATTTCATCCTACCCCATTCAGATGCTGGGGAAAAGCTCACAACTCAAAAGCAAAACTCTGCATTTTCCCTCAAATGGCAAAAGCAGCTCTTCTCTCTATGTATCACTAGATCAAATTTACTGTGATTTTGATGTTTGAAGCCATAGAAAATGGAAGCCAGCAATCCAATATAATGACAACCCCATTGAACTGTAGCATTACCTACATATCCATCACAGTTGGTAACACAACTGTGCAGCTATCCGCAACTCTGGTCCAGCATGATGCTTCAATTTGTGCTGTCCCTCAACTGTCAACCCTTACACCCCAAATTCCAACATATCAAATGTTACAATACAGTGCTCTGATAAGAATTCTGTTCTTCATTGCATTAACAGCTCACCATGGACTTCAGAGTAATGTATTAATGTTGAGAGTCTTTCTGAAGAATGGCTAAAAAGCAAAGGTCATGATGACATAGCGGGCTTAGTAAAGATGCAGACTTGGCAAGGACACTAAATCCTTGAGCAAGGAGTTGTACAAATGACAGGATGTGAGCCCAGATAAGTAAGCTGAAAGAAACCATATGGAAGAGAAAAGATAAGACCACAGTGATCTCATGGAATAGCTCCCACCAATAAGGAGCTCAGCTTTTGCAATATGTATGAGCTAATTAGTAGTACTGTAAGTATGTGTAGATTATTACAATAAACGAGACTTGCTGACCACAATGCCGTGAGGCTTGTCTCCCGCGACTCCACCCAACATATTAAACCAATCAGTGCCTTGAGAGGCTCTGAACACTGGACTGATCCTTAAAAAGTAGGTTTTAACTAGATCAGTCCTTGGGGTAAATTTGTTAGTTCCATAATTTAAACTGCAGCCATCTACAATCCAAATAACAGCACCCTGCTGTATCCCTCCTCCTGAGGAAGGAGGAGGACACGCTTTCACAAAGAAAGCCTAGGAGCACACACATGCTGAAGTGAGCTTTTGCTCTCCATTTCTACTCAAATTCAAGGCTACCTGCTGACATTGCCAAAGCCTTTTTCCCCCCCAACTTTTCACAGTATTGTATATTACCACAACACAGAAATTCAATTTTAGAGCAGCCATAATCTAATTCTTCATGCCGAAGGCCACACAAAGCAGTACTGTTAACATAAGTTCAACTAATTGTAGAATGGATAAATTGCACTGCCAGGGACTTTAATAAAATCACTTGATTCATCTCTTTCATGGTTTCTTCCATAAATAACATTTGAAGATGAAATCAGTCAGCTGAAGTCACTTCAGGCACAGCATTCCTATTTATTTTTAGTATTCTCTGTTATAGTAAGCATTCAATGTAAAGTCATTTTTAATTAGGTAGGAAAGGAGTTGCTAACACATCACTTATTACAATACAACCTTTATTAGATATTCACTTAGAATAGATTTTTTTTCTTGACTGTGAATGAATATATAGAAGACCAGATACACCTGTTCTTAGCTTCCATTTAACAATACAATAGCAACTCTGGCACTGAAACAGGCTGAGGATATGCAGAAGTCAGAGGAACATCAAAAAAATTTCAGTTATGTCTGTACTACAGATCCTCAACTCTTCACTGGTATAAACCACATGTGAGATCACTTCTGTCCAGAAACACAGGAACTCAGAGACCACACAGTGTCTCCATCTATTCTGTTTTCCATCATCTACTAAGCGTTTGTGGAAAACTTTGAAATAGGTGTCTTTGTTCTTCTGTTCACTCTTACATAACAGTATTCTCTTTCTGTGCTTAAAAAAAACAACTAACACCAATGATCAAAGAGTGGTTTGTTGACTAAGCACAAAGATCTCCCACCTTTAGAAACTGGGATAAACAATTTCATAAGCAGCAGAAGGCTACCTGAAGAAACACAAGAGCCTAAATACTTACTTGTGAGATGTAAGCAGCAAGCATTACAGACAATGCCTCAGACTTGTCTCTGCACTCAGGTCTTTGTCTCATCTAGAGTTGATTTTTTTTTAATACACGAGGCTAATATAGCAAAAAAAAACAAAACAAAAAACAACCACAAGACAAAGACAAGAGAAAAGTGTCATTCCTTCCAGAATCATGTTCAGCTCCTCTGAAGTAGAGGAAGTGGAGTAATCCAAACTGGTAAACACACACTACACTCTGAGCCAACCTCTCCCTGAGGTTTAGGGAAGCACAACAGCCCAGAAACTTTTCATTACTGAAGCAATTTTTTTATTATGTCATAACACTGGGACAAGTCCAGCCACCAATATAAACTGGAATGCAGGTACATGGCATCCACATACTGTCAAGGGCATACTCAGTTCATTCTTCAGACCATGAGAAGGGCATTGCTTACGCTGTTACAGGTGAAGATAGCTTAAATATGGAAGCCTGACCACCACTGATGGTGGGAAAAGTGTTATGAAAGCACTACAGCATAAAGAAAACCCTGCTCCAACTTTGAAAACAGACCTAATAGGTATTTTTCACTGTCTGTGACACATTTCTACCTCAGTCCACCCATATATCAAAGGCAGCTCACTGTTTCAGGAAAAGATTCTACACCTGCCTGCAAACAATGATAAAAAATTCACATCAGAGGTAGATAACAACCCACTCCCATGTGAGCTCAACCAAAACTTCTGTAAAATAAGCTCCTTGATTTCTCCCACTCTCCCTTAACACCCACTGTAAAACAGAACAGATAGTTCCAGAAGGATGAAATACAGCAGTTAAAAATAAAGGAAATCAATGTCACACTCCAGGCATTTGCATAGACATCTCAGTTGAAGTTTACAAAGCAACAAATTAGCCCAAAAATCTTGGTAATTAAGGCATTCAGATAACAGCTAGTTCTCATGCTTGATGTTTCACCTCATTTTTCACTCAGTATTTGTGTAAGTTGTAAATATGTTGACACTAAAGCAACAATATTGAAGATAAGGTATTGTCTTCATCTGAGAAAACAAACAACACATAACACTGAAGTTATTGACCGTGGATTTCCAGGTTCAGCTAGTGTTGAGGACAGAAGCATATTGTGATACTCCACTGAATGGTGCCTACAACCAATCTGAGCTCAAAAATAAGTAGGCAATAACATTGGAAGTAGGAAATATTAGCAATAAATTGAAAAAATTCCAAGAATCACATAATCATTAAGGTTGGAAAAGACCTCCAAAATTATCAAGCCCAACTTCTGACCAAATACCACCATGCCCACTAAACCATATCACGAAGCACCGTATCTGCTAAGGTTTTTGTTGTAAATTGTTTACATTTCAGTCAGGAATAAAGTTGCTTTATTTTCCACAATCTCACGTTTTAGATGTTTTCTAACAGTTATAAAAACCATGCTTGGTTGTTTGAACAAAACACTAATGAGATTCTCCCAGCTAATGAGTTTGTTCTTGATGTTAGTCTCATGGAGGCTAGAATAACACTATATGAACACGATTTGTGCTCTTCAGCAGTGTAATGTAGTTGAACAAGAAATTAATCTTTTCTTCTATAATTAAAGGAAACAAAATATGACATGTTATTACAGACTAAATGGGGGTCTACATCTTTTTTGGCCATCACATGATCCAGATGTCAGCAAGATAGCCGGAATAATTTAATGACCCATGTCACTTTAAGACAAGGCTTAAAGTAATAAAATTTATCATCTGGGTCAGGTTAAAGCACTTAGTCAATGGAGCTGAGAGCAATTCAGCTCACCTAAGACACCCACTAGTTGATCCACTCAATTGCTCTCCTACCTACTGCACAGACCCTGATGGCCACCAAGCTGTTGGGGATTCTGACACATCTGAGAACCTGTCCTGAACTGCCTTCCATAATTCTGCTGTAACTGACACCAGCCGGAGAGACAGAAAATCATTAGCTACACTTGTTACTAATTTAAGAACCTTAACATAGTAAGTACCTTACCCCCTTCCCTCTTTCTTAAATCCTTGAGTTTTATACATTTATAGTTTGCCGGAAACTGAACAGCTCCTTGGGTAACAATGTTTCAAAATAATTCACTGCAGGAGCTGTTGCTACAAAGGCACTTAGAATTCACAAGCAAAGCTACATGGGAACAACCTTATGTTAGAGCCAGGCTGCAATGGAAGAAAACATTATATTAGCAAGGACATGAACCTTAAGATTAAAACCTATCAGAAAAAAAGTAATTTCTGAGAAACTTTAACTGATTGATAACAGATAAAGCTTTATCTTAAGCTTTAAAGCTGCTTCTTTGTTGCAAAATTTCACCTTGATGACAAATTAAAACATGTAGCATTCCAAACACACTGATTATTCACTGAAGGAAGAAAGAACAGAGTAGAAAAGCAAACGGCCACATAAACATTAAATGTTGGCCAAAGCTAGTAAGTTAAAACAGTCCCTGTCCTTTGTACATAAAGGCAAAGTCAAGCAGTTGAACTAACATAGCCTCAATCACACAGTTTACAATTGGTTACAGAATGAACCCTTCCAAATCCCTCTAAGTCACAGAAAGAACTGCAGTAGTTTAGCTCCATACCAACTCTAGGTTACACCACATTTCAATGAATTAAAAAAAAAAAAAAAGGCAACATTTAATTCTCTACATCATGGTGGAGAAATAAAGGCTTAAGAGCAAGAGAAGTCAGTGACTGTTAAAAGTCATAAGCAATGTGACATTCCCTTGCATAAACACTTTTAAATTAAGTCTGATCTGTGTTCAGTACTAAAACAGTGGTCCTTAAAGCAAAAAGTTAAAACTTAGAACGAGTGTCTCAAACCATGAAAATCCAGAGCTAAAGACATTGCTGAATCTTTTTAGGATGACAAGTTTTCCACACAGGTACAGCCAGTGATAACCGCAAGTATCATGAAGATAAAAATCTGAAAACCTTGTGTAACAACTTACTGTGTAAGTGATAGCTGCCAACATTCCAATCACAGTTAAGGAACTAATGGAAAATGAAAGTGCAGTCAAGCCATCTGCAAAAAAAAAAAAAAAAAAAAAAAAAGAACCTGTTGAAAATACTTAAAGTAGATGTGTAAGAACACTTCTTCCTAAATCAGTTTTCATGAGAGATTTAAGTTCATGAGAAAGAAGAAAAAGATTAAGACACAGTTACCATTCATAACTCAGACAAAAAAATTTACCTAGAAGAGCTTTTTGACCACAGCAGATCTTTATCCCAAATTGCACGGTCCCGGACAGACTCTTGTCTTTGTTACAAGCTCACAGAAGTTGCATTCACCCAAATTGCTGAATAGCCAGTAATGAACTTGCTCCCAGAGCTGCCTAATGCCTCTTGAAGGTTTATTTCTGGTCTCCCCAGGGTGCCATGTAACTTGTACAACTTTCATGTGCATTCGGCATGGTTCATCTTAGTTTTGTTTGCTATCACCTGATTTCTCCTAATAAAAGCATTATCCAGAATCAGACAAGCATGGAACCTTCAAACAACCAAAAAAAGCCTCAGCTTCACTCAATGTATATACAGACCAACAAACTGGAAAGAGTTCAGGTGACTGTAGAGTTACTGTAGTCTTATAACTCTAGTAATTAAAAGAGATAGCAGAAGACAAGAGTGACCAAATAAAACAGGCATTTAACTCCCTAACACCTGCATAATTCTTCAGGTCTATCCCTAACCTCACCACGCAAGACCTCACAAGTGGTTTTGGTTACATAGTATCATGGAAACTTAAAGTAACCACTACAGAAATTAACTTCAGCAATCAATTTCACATTTGTACTCAAGCCATAACCAAACTAGAGTTTAGTGTTCTCCCCCCTGTCCTCCCCTCTAGCTAATTCAAGAATTTAGAGTACAGTAACTTTTATTCCTGCTCACACAGAATTACTAGCCTGTGTTCATTCCATTCTTATTTCCTGAACACAGCACCAGTCACAAACTGAGAAATCATAACTATCCTCTATGAGGAGCTGCACCCCTCTTCTGACCAAACTAACAGGCCTCCTTACAAAACCACCAAAAACTAATAGAATAGCACAGCCAAATCCAACTTCACAGCTCAAATCTCTCCTTTACTCTTTTTGCTAGATAGTATCAAACAACTTTCCCAGAGGTAAAAGCAGTATGTTCTTGCCTTTCAAATACCACAGCTATGTCTAAAACATATCAAAAAAAACCCCACAAAAATAAACCTAGAACTAGTTTCCCTTCAGTAGCTGTGAAAATTTGACTTATTTCTGAAGTTTAGGGGAAAAAAAAGCCCAAATGCATGACCCCTATTCATAACATATCACACAATGTACTTACACACTGTATTTGATGATCCTTCTGTACAAGTATTTGAAACCAACATTTAACAACCATTTTAAAAGTCTGAACTATGCTCAATGGAACATTAAGAAACTAACTGGCTGAAAAATTGATAATTGTATACCAGAAGTATATTATCAGGCTTTGTCTCAGTGGATGAGTTTGTATTCCTTTCATAATCCCACTACCAACTACCAAGTGATGATTGGATGTTTGTCCTGTGTCTCAAGATCTTTGTATTTCTTGGGCCACTGCAGACAGACAAAGGAAAGGGGAAATTAATATAGAAACAGGACAACAGGTACAAGTAAAGACAAGAGGCAAGCATTTTGTCCTTATTTCTCCAGCATCTGGAACAACAAAGAACCTTTTGCGGAGAATTGTTGTCTGTAGAGTAGCTCTACAAAAACACAAGGGCCCCCCTGTGTGAGGGTCTTGGGAGACAGCAATCTGAAGACAAGCCAGCAGCATGCCCATCTATTAAAGGAAGGGACCATATAGGGAATACTGCAGCCAGTTTTGAGGCCCCTGCTACAGCTAAGACTGATAAATCTGAGCAAGGGGAGAACTGAGTTGGTTGGAAGTTGGAGCACATGCTGTGCAGAGAAGCTGAGGGAGCCAGGCTTGTTCAGCCTGGAACGCAGACAAGCTTGGAGACACCCAACACAGCCTGTCTGCTTAGCAAAGAGGTGGAGCCCAGGTTCTTCAGTGGTGCATAGTTGTCAAGTGTGAGACAATGGGTGACAGCAAGTATACCCACAACAGGTAAGAGGAGAGATTTTTTTCACAATGAGTTGAGTCTCCAAACTTAGGGGGTTTTCAAGAGCTAGCTGATTGTCTTGGGGTGACTTTATGATATTGAATCCCATATTGCTGTTCTATGCCCAGAAATTAATTTTGTGCCTTTCTATGCCTTTAAACTGAGCCTGAGAGGGGGGAGAGAAAAGTGTACTTTTTCAAAGCACCTTTGCAGTTTGTTTTCATGTTTCAAGGGCACAGAGATAGAGACAGTTCTCTGCGTTCAGCAGTGGCAGGAGCAGAAGGAAGCACCCTGCTTGCTCGCTTTCCAGACAGCTTTTGGCTTTCTTTTTCTCTGGAGAGAGACAGAGTTGAACTTTTGTTTTCCTGAGACTTCATTTTTTTTCCATTTTTCTCCGCTGGACAGTTTCAACACCAGAATACATTGGGAGAAGGGGTGGTTGTAACCTGCCTTCTCAGAGGATATATTTCCAAGTTTGACCAAACCGGCAATACTCATAAAGCCCTGAGCAATATAGTCTGACCTTACAGCTTCCTTCTTGGTGCAGATTTGACTAGATGGCCTGAGGTCTCTTTAATCTGAATTATCCTATGAAATTACAAGTCAGAAGGGAATGCTGATAGAAAACAAAATCAGACTTTCACATGCCAGCCCAGAATCTTAATCATTTTACTTTCTTAGTTCAAATAAACATTGGCTATACTCTATTTCATAGCAAAGACAGAGCCAAACACTTTGTTACAGTCTGTCACAGGTTAGCAAGCATAGTCGCAGAAGTGATGTTCTTGCAAAGGGGTGCTTACAGCTTCCTTGATGACCTGACAGAACCTATCAACTGGCTAGTTTGAATATTGACAATTTTTTAAGCCACACAAAATTGCAACCGCCTCTGTGATCCACACTTAAGAATAGGCAAACCCCAGGCCAACCTCGCTCTCTTGCTTCCAGCCAGGGGACAGGTAATCGGGCTGGGCCCGTGCAGGGACCCAGAGGGCCCTGCCAGGACCTGCTCAGGCCAGGCCCAGGCCGGGCCACAGCCATCCTGGAGCAGATGGGCCCTGTTCCACCTGCACACCCCCCCCCTAGCCCTGCTCTGTGCAGACAGAGGGGCCCAGCTCCCCCTCTCCAGTGCAGCCAAGATTCAGCTGAAGCTGCACCACTGTCGGCAAAGGATCATGTGACCAACAGTGGTAAGCTTCATTCCAGCTGCAAGGCCCAGGTGAGATTAACCCTTTTAGTGCTGTAAATGCTGCAGACATTAAGTAAAGAAAGAAGAGCTGAAATCCTGAGGGAGGAGAAAGAGGAGATGCTTAAAGCTGAAAATCTGTTGTAAAGCTATGGTGGTGATGGACTATGATATATCAGGGTACCCACTGTAATTTCATGAAGGCATAGGGGGTGGAGCATTCAAACTGCACTTGTGAGCAAAACTACCTGTGCTGAAACAAGCAAATGCTGAAGCAGCTGTAATTTGATGAGAAGTTTGAACAGGGAGAGATGGAAGAGATGAGGACTCTTGCTCCAAACAGAAGGACAAGACCTCTGTTCCGACAGATCGTCCCAGAGATAGTCTTAGAGATGAAGATGATGAGGACCCCTTTGCTCCCAGGGAAAGGGGGGAGGGCCTCTCTTCTTAGAGATGAAGATACTCCCAGAGATGGGTGAAAAGAACCTTGGTTTCTGAATGGCTCAACCTTAAAATTGTACCCCAGTAGCTCAAGAGTGGACCCTCGAAAGCAGTTGTGGGAAAAGCTGCAAGTTGGGGGAAGGACTCACATGCAAGCAGAGAACCAACCCGGGCGGCTGTCTCGTGATACTTGAAGCCATGAGAGAATTTCTTGTGGAGATGTCTCCACAGCATGAGCAAGAGAGACTCCTCTTCCTAAATGAGCTGAATAAGGTTATTATGGCAGTGGTAAACAGACTGAACATCTCAAGGGTTGTCTTTTTACATTGTCACTGGGAGAAGGGAGAAAGGTGGGGGGAGAAGAAGTGTTCTGAAGGTGTGGTATGATTTTGGTTTTTTTCCTCTTTCTTTTGAGTCTGTTAATAAACTTCTTCATATTCTTTCAAAGTTTTGTGCCTGCTTTGCTTTTCTCCTAATTCTTATCTCACAGAAGGTAAACAGTAATGAGTATTTTGGGCCAAACCACTACACTAAATTGGTGTTTCCGCACTGTTACGAACTGAACCCACTACACAGTCATATCAAGGTTACCTGGAAAAATCAGCTTACATCTCAGCTCAACTGCTATTACAACCTGTATAAACAGTTTAAGAAGCATTTTTTCCTATGTTGTTATAATCCCTGCAAAGCAAGAGTAACACCTACAAGCAGACAGCCAAAACATTCAATAAGCTATAGATTTGTCTTCCCCATCTCCTATGCCTACAAGCACAAATTACAGCACAGAGCATATTATAATTAAAGACTCTGTGAGGATGTCAAAGCAAACAAGGGCTTTGAGTATTTAAGTGGCAAGAGGAATAAGAGGCAAAATAGGGGCCTGTTGCTGAGTGGGGCAGGGGACCTAGTGAGACAGGACTTTTCCATGACAAGTCTGAGGTACTGAATGCCTCCTCTGCCTCAGTTTTTACTAGCAAGACCAGACTTCAGGAAACCCAGGCCAGGAAGCTCAGGGAGAAAAGCTGGAAGGAATATGTATCCTTGGTGTAAGAGGATCAGGTTAGAGAATACTTAAGTGAACTGTACATGTAAAGTTGATGGGGCCCTGAAGGGATTAGTGATCTCTGTCAGTGTTTGGTGTATGTCACTGCAGAGAACTTTTAGTCAGTACAAAATTCCTGGAATAATACAGAATATGACTTGATGAAGGCTTGCATGATTATATCCTAAAACATTCACAGAGAAGCCAATACTCTGATGCATATCAAGAATGAAGCACTAAATAATGGACTACTTATGCATTGGGATGAATGTTTGCTAGACAATTTTTAGTTACCCTTCTTTGACTACATTTGAAAAGTGACATCAAATCTGTCTTAGCTCACCTATAAAACACTTCCTTCACACCTTTACCCCAAAAACATACCTTGGCTAAGCACATGAACTACATCAGCTAAGTGTTAAATACTATTTCATGGAGCTTGGTCTTCATAACAGTTCTTCACAGTCCTAGTGTAAAGTATAACAAATACGAACAACAATTTTAGAAGAGGTCAGTACTGCGAGAGCAAAGGGAAGAAGTTGTAACACCCACAGGACTTTCCTGTCTAAATAGACAGAACCACTCACTTGTCTCATTCTTACAGTGAGCAGCAGTACTGCATTTCATTAGGTAAATGACTGAAGACTGTCACACATGATACACACTCACCACACCCTAAAAGCCAGCAAACTTCAGTGCCCAAGTAGCATTTAAAAGCGGAGTTAAGCGAAGACTGTGGAAGAAAGGAGCCTCCTCTCCCCACCATAAATATCAGAGGATACAGCACTGGAGTCCTTGCTGTCAAATAGGGACTGTATTTAAAGAACATAGAGGAGATCCTGGCAGTGTCTTTCAAGAGAGTTCTAATTTTTTTTTCCTCTGAACAGGAGGAACACTTGTATTGCAAAGATTTACTGTAGGAAAGCAGAGAAGAGTTAGAAAACCGTCACCAAGGAAGTTAATTATCTTGTTCAGTCAATGAACAAGTGACAGAAGTTAGCAGAGTAGCAACTCATGCAAAGCTCAGAACAAATCTCAAACTTACGACTACTTCCAAATTCTTCAAAGAGGAGCTTCACTTTCTCCCACTCTGTGGAGTTCTTCTTGTTAGGAATATCCAAAGGAACAAAAGCACTACAACACAAAAAAAAAAGAACTTTCTTACCCTAATTAGTCAAATATAAAAAGAATCCTACTTCCAAATTAAGAAAATAGATATCCACTAATTCCTGAAGAAAAAGCAGTGTTTAACTTTATTCCCATTCTCCTCAAATGCTGCATTTAGATCAGCAGAGTACATGTAAGTGTGTGTAGAGTCAGGTCTGAGGTCAATGAACAAGTGATATTCTATTTACCCTGAAAGAGGTAAGGGCCCTACACTCAAGTATCATTAAAAGATGTATTAATATGATTTATTATCCCAATTTGATTCTTATGCAGAGGAGCAAATAAACTCTAAACATCGAGACAAGTTCTCTTATAAATACACACTTCTGAAAGCCAAAATAAAATAATAATTTCTAAAACAAGCATTAAAATATAAAGGGATGTGTTTATCTTCCATTATTACAACTAAAGTAACACATCTGCTCCATTTCATTCTTAGTTCTGCCGTTGACCCAGAGAACTGAGCTGCAGAGAAGTTCATTAAGTATTTTTGTTCTTCCAACAAGCAGACTGGCAAAGACTGGTCAGAGAACAATGTCAGGTAAAGCAGGCCCCTAGCTGAACGCATCCTGTTGCCAGGCTCACCATTTGAAGTCAACGAATAAGAGTAACTCTTCAGCACCTCTACAGACAAAACAGCTGGCTTTGTAACAGCTGGAAAAACAGTACCTCCATAGCAAAAACCCACTGAAACCACAGCTTTGACACATGGAATAGAATGTCTACGAGTCACAAGGAAGACAGATTTGAAGGGAAACACTTTAGGCAAAGAAGGCAAGAACTCAAATCAAAGTCCATAAAGTATGTTTACAAGTATCATTTGGACTTGTACGACAAAGACTACATTATTAGGTCTCCGCTTCAAGTCCCAAAGAAATACATATATTCCAGGAGCAGTCTCAAACTTTAAGTACAAAATACATGCTTTTGTTTCAAAGGTTAGGGCTAAACCAGCTGTGTGCACATGCAATCATCACATCAAAACCAAACTGATACTCTGCCAAAAAAAAAAAACCCTGACATTTTAGAAGTCAAGATTTTAATTCTAAAAAAATCTTCTTGACTGTATAAGAGGCAGATTAAGGGCTAGCATTTGCTTAAGTTGACACATGCTTGTTGACTTTAGATTTATTCTTTTATCTGCCTCTAGTAGCAACTCTTTCTGTAAAAGAGCATCCAGGCAAAATGAAGACACAGGTACTAAAACCAAGTTAGGCAACACTTCTACTTACAAATGATACAAAGAAATAACTGCAGGTTTATTTGCTAAAAATGGTTGAAATAGGAGACTCTGAGAACATAAGTGAGCTCAAGTCCTTTTTATTTTAGCACCGCTATGGATTTGCTATTTGTGGACCACACACAGGGAACAAATGAGATGGAAGAACATTTTAGGATATTTATAATTGCTTGCTTTTTTTCCCCCAAGAACAACAGGGTTTTTTTTTTTTTTTCTGCTGAGACTACCTACAACCAGTATGTCAAATGACACTAATCAAAGCAGGACCACTGTATACATTATACTCTTCAATTAGCACTCAGATAAACCTTGACTGAAGAAGATGGACATCTAATTCAGTTCCTCCTCAAGTTCCGTGCACCAAAGGCCCCAGAAAGGAACACATGAATTATAAATTTAGGTAATCCAAGCAAACAAAACAGCTCAGCTGTGATGTCTGATACTTGGAGTTCTGGACACAAATCAAATTATTAACTGTGGCAATTTTAAGAATAGAAGCAAATTGCTGTGCTGTTCAAAACACAACCTGGGTAAGTTATGATTAAAATCTAGATCAATATCTAGGCTGCAGAACAAGGCAAGTAAATGCAAGACAAGCAGCTTAAAACTATTCACTCTTGGCAGGGCTAATACACAAGTGTATGATGGGCAAAGTTTGATCCTTAAATCAAAGTGTTGTTAACTGTCATCCTTAGGAAATTATTTTCCAACACACCAGATTTAGACTTATTTCCTTAAGTGAGTTCTGCTGTGATATAATTTGCATAACTATTTATAGGATAATTAGACATATTCATAGCTTTTTAAGAGCTAATGGTTCTAGAAAATTTAAGGTAACCAGTTTAATTCTAAACACTGACAGTCAGGGAGGCATTCATTTTGGAACCAAAATTCATTAGCCTCAAAAAGAAACATTTTGTTTCATACTAGACTGCTTAAGGGTACCTTAATGTACACTGCAGTATCTCAAGCCCCTTGACAAGCACATGACATTTAGAGAAAGTATAAGGAAAGTAGATAATTTATGGGAAGGGAAAAGTATGACAAGTAAAAACTAGTTCTGAGTATCCCAGTATAAATTTGCCCTATACTTTGCTTTTAATGATACTCTGCATCAGGTTATTTGTGTGCAGAGGATTTAAGTGTTACAGATATGCACACTTCTGCCAGACAACTGTTTTGTAACAGACAAGTAAAGCAAGAGGTACAAACACTACTCCTCATAACAATTTGGACAATAACATCCTGCTCACTGAGCTGTGTTATGAAGTCAGAAAAAACCTCCAAGATCATGCAGTACAAAACAGATTTGTTTCCCAAAACAGTCACAAAGATCTCTAGTGGAGCAAGGTCAACATCTTGGTAAGAATAAGACACTCAAACTTTGAGCTTAATATAGCTTTTATAATTTATTTGAGGACCGCTGGCCACAGAACTGGCAAAACCTTCTTGTGCAGGCCTTTAAAGCTATTTATTGACCTGTTTTAATCATACAGACTACTTGCTAAACCCATCAGAACAGAGGCTGTCTGACTACGAAACGCTAGGCATTTAAGTACAGGAAGAAAGACTTTGTCAGGCACTTAACAGGAAATATTCCAACCCCTCTCACTCTTGTAACCTGTGTGCAGGAAGATTCTAGTCCATTAAGCCTAGCCACTTAGAGTCAAGCCCAGTACATAAAATTCCAGTCTATTTTAACATTGCTCTGATCCCAAACACCAGTGAGAGAATCCCCTGCTACTCCAAGACTAGTCTTCACTACCACATTCAGTCAAACCACACATATAGAAGCTTCAGCTCCAATATTTTTATCTCTTTCTGTCACACTGGACTTCTGCAGCCACTCCCTGCCCTTGCTATGGAAACAGCAGACTAACTCTTAACACAGGTAACTTCTTCAGAAGAAGCATATACATAAACACTGAGACACATGTTACTTAATATATATATAAATCTACTAGAAATAGAGTTCACATTTTCCTTCAGCACAGTCACCTCAGTTGCCTCTAAAACTGAGCCTTTTCCCCTTGAAGGGAGTCTTGCAGTCTCACTTAAAGGGGAAATACAAGAATTACCTTTTTTTTGTAGCAGCATCTTAGGTAGCAAGGATGCTTTATTCTGGGGGCATTAGGATGATACTACTATTTAATTATTACGACCATAAAAGCGTGCAAGTAACCTCATGTGGATACTAGCAATAAAACTGTTCCAATTAGAAAACAAACTCCTGCTGTTTATCCATGGGTTTCAAGTCTGTACCCTCTGGGGAAGCATTGTTCAGTGACTTAGTCCAAGGGCAAGTGGCCAAGTACCAAGCTCTCTGGTTTGCAAATCAATCTCACTGTCATATGGCCAAGTATCAAAGGGGGTGGCCTATGCCACTGCAATTTACAAGCTGTGAAGACTTTTTAAAGAATAATACTAACAGCACAGAGGACAATTAGGGAGCCAAGAACCACATTCTATACTACTGGGAGAGAGGAAGGAACATGCTTACAGCTACTGAGGATTCAGTTAGGTGATACTACCAAAATTTCTAAACTGGATATATTATACAATTCATCTATCTATACCTATGATGTGAGCTACCTGTCAGAAACAGCTTTTGCCAGAAATTTTAGTAGTATTTCTAGACCATGATTAAGGTAACAAACCCCTTCAATCTCTTAAGAGCAAATACCTTACTTTCACTTAAAAGGACAAGAGACTTGATAAAAAGGTACCTTTAACTTTTATCAAAACTAAAACAATATTCCAGTAAGATGGTATACAACCGGAAGCATTAATTTCACTCTAGTTTCTACTTCACACTCCAGTACTTTGATATGGACCATTTTAGCACACATTTTGCAATTTTTACCAACTTTACTGCTGCAGTCAAAATGCTAAAAAGCTTATGACACAGCAGACACTAGAAACACTCAATATTGGTGTGCATGTCATGCTTAATGGTGATCTGAAATCAATTTTCTGCTACCACCTGCAGTTTCAGAACAACAGTACTTGCTGCAAACAGGTTATTCACTTCAGTAACATTTGCCTTTTAAACAAATGCCAGCCAAACCTTTATCATAGAAGGCACAATTATAATGTAAGTATAACCCCACACTACACTTACATCCTTCAGAGAGCATTTCCATTTAGGAAAGTATAAGCACATAACATCTAATCATTTTCCTAAAAAGCTGTTTTGCAATGTCCATTTCAGAAAAAGCATTTGAGAAAGGTAAAGCACTATTTGATGAGCAGGGATAAGGACAAGTTTCTACTCCCAGTTGTACACTGAAGCATTAATGTAGTTGTGTCACAGCCACCATGTCCTTGATATTAATTCACACTGCACATTCAGTCAACTTGGAAGCACAAGTACTTCCACAATTAAGAAAACCATTTTATCTTCCAGTTAAACTCTTATTTTTCAGGTACCTAATTCTCATGATACTTAAGCCCTATCAGTGATTAAGATAATGTTGATTGTACAGATTGAGTGCACCATAATTTACCTCTTAGAAGCACAGAACAGAACTCTGATAAATAAATCTTGCATAGAATAGTGCTCAATACAAATACTTACCCAATTAAGAGAAGAACTGCACAAATTGTGATGAATCCCAGGGTGTATTTGAGTGCAGTTTTAACCTGCTGTATATTAAAGAGAAAGTTAATACATCAACATAAAATGAATATAAAGGGATTTGTGCACACTAAGTATACTTAGCATAATAGGTATTCTACAAAAAAACTCCATAAAAAGCATGGGTAGTTTTATATTTAAGTCATAAGTATACATTCTTGAAGAGTCACATAGCTTGAGAACTATGAACAATGACATGGAATTATGCTATATATCATATATATCATAAGCTATACATTTGAGCAGCTGCGGCTGGAAGCCTGGATATATTCAGTGCAAATACACTCAAAGAAAATACTTATTACTAATACTTTATATTATGGCTATTATTAAAAGTCTTCTTATGTTAAGGTTACAACTAAAGAGAAGGAAAACAATACTGATTAATTGATTAGAAGATTCTTTAGAAAAGTATTTTCATTTGAAAAGTAGTACCTTACTGGCACACATTTACTATATTCCCTGAAAGGTCTCAAGTCAGTGCATTACAAAAGTAAATGTGTTAGCTGCAGGTGAATTACTACTGCCTACTTTAAGGAAAAATGCAAACACTACAGTAGAAAGACACTAAATTTGAGTACCTGTTTCAGAATCAGAACCATCTTCCTATTCTCTACTTTAAAAGCTGTCACTATATATGTTCTCTATTCTAAGTCTCAGATAAGAAGTTTTAACTTCCTGTGTATGAAATCTTGCTCAAAAGAATTCTAGAAAGGTTAAAGAATTCATGAAAATATGGACATTAATTACATATCTCACTAAAGTTTCACTTCATGCAAGACCACAACACTCAGACTAGGGAATATCAGACTATGTCTTACTAAGAGCTGCTCCAGGATTTTTATGGGAGTATAGTAATAGACAAATACTACAATGTTAATACCATTTCTAAGTTAAAAAAATCATTTTTGCTTTCATTTTTTGGGCTATATTCATCTGCCTTTTCAATGCTTGGTGCATTTGCTAGAGTAAACTTACTGAGCATGTGTTGCCATCATCCTCTTCCTTCTCTTCGTAATAGAAATAGACAAAGGGAATCCACAGAAAAACGCAGAACAGAATGATCGAGTACAGACCTAGGAGGAAAAATTTAATTAAGTTACATGGGCACTTCATTTACTGCACAGTAATTCAAAGGAAAGAGTAAAACATTCATTTCCTCTCATTCTAGCTCTTAACTTCAAGTATTGAAAAGTTACTAAAATTCACTAGGCAGCATACAGACTATTACTGTTTTGTGAGCTCCAAAGGACTTTGTCACACTGACCGCTGCTGTCCACTGCCCGGGCTGGCTCCAGCGGTGTGTGACAGGAGTGGGGAGCAGCCGCAGGCACGGACGCTTAAAGATGGTGCCCCGCAGGCTCAAGCG
>NW_008239080.1:1723251-1737956 GCF_000691975.1 Corvus brachyrhynchos | reverse complement strand
TAAAGCGGCTCCTCGGAAGCCTCAGCTCTACCCTGCGGAGCGCCGGCTCCGGACACTGCAGCACTCAGCAGCCCCCGACGAAGGGAGAGATAAAAAGTAGCGAGGAGGCCTGCCACAGGAGGTACCCCAGCTTTATTGGAGGGATCCACAGAGGACAAGCCCCGCCTGCAGCGCACCCATGCCTTACAAAGGGGGGGGTGAACAAGGGGAGTACACCAACCAGGGACCAATAAGCGGATTAGGAGGGAGGGACGCTGGAGGGATGGACTCACATCTGGCCCAATGGTCTTGGGGGGTGGAGAGAGAGGGATCACATGCCCCAATGGGGCGTCGAAGTTTAGGGGATTTCCAAGAGGAGAGGTAGCCGAGGGGGCAGGATCTTGGGGGACTGACGGGGGCCAGCCATATAAGGGTAATTAGGGAGGGCTCAGATGATGGACACCGAACCTTCGGGAACAACAGGAGGGGTTTGGGTGATTGATAGAAAGAGCCAGAACAAGGGGAGGAGAACAACCATGTACGGAGCACCGGGGCAGCGGCTTGGGTCTGGGGCAAACCAACTGGGAATAGGAGTGGGGAAGGTAGGGATGAACCACTGGGGTACAGAAAACATATGAAAATACAATAAAAACCTCGCATCACCACACGACTTGATAAAGTTAACGCTTTCAGACTAAGGATTTCAGATCCATCTTCAATTCAGCAATAACAAAAGACTAAAAGTAATCAACTGTATGCAGATGATATACAATACTAGCACACTAGCTTAAAGTATAGTGAATAAAAGCAAGCTAAGCCACCCAATAACAGGTTGTTCAGAAAAACATATAAAATGAAACTAATTTAAAGCTATTTTGATCACTGGATTCAATATCAGATTCTACTATTAATGTAAGTACATTATGGATGAAAGACATGGTTGTTGCTGATGACCTCAATTCACAAAACAAAAAGCTGTAGCAATATAGTATCACTTCACACTCCCTTTTTAGAGGAAGGACTAATTGGAGATTGCAACAGATATTTAAGTAGCCACTAAGCCAAAACAGTCACACTGTCATGTCACTTTGATGCACAGGTGATCATAAGAAAGTGAAAGGTTTAACACATGTCTTTACAAATACTGTCAAGTTTTGAAGACATTAAAAGAGCTGGTCAAAATCAATTGGACTGATTTGCCAGTGGTATGAAGACAAAAGACAAATTCACGTAGAGAATTTCAAGTTCACACCTTCAGCTCTCTGTATTGCAAGTCAAACATGCTTTAGAATACGATTATTTCAGAAAATCTTTTAATACTTCATATTCTCTTATACTGTGAACACTTCAGAAGTCCATTAGGAAACCAAAAACTGTGAAGCAGTATATTACAGTATTTGCACCCCAAAAGAAAAGTATCCCAGAAGAGTTTAATAAGCCCTCAAAATGTCAGAATTGCTATACAACCAAGACAGCTTGTGCCAGCACAAAACTGCACCTTTGAAGGAGTAAGTAAAAATACTCAGGACCACAAGTCCTGTGATCTTTGGCTATATTTCACCTTTGCCTCATTTTGCATGACTAATTAACACCTTTCCATTAATACACTCATTCCTGACTTAAGTTTGTGACATCTTATCTTGGCTAGCATAGTCCTTACAGTGCCTACGTGCTCCAAAGAAATCCACCTTAGCATTTCCTCCTGAAGTTGGTATAGAAGCCATATAAAGTATCAACACCTAGAATCTAAATGTGAATCAGTAATTATGTCTAAATAGAACTCATTTTTTGGAAAATATTTAAAAGTGTTAAAGGTATCTACTGTTTAGAGTGCTGAGTTAGTATGGCAATACAAGAAGAGAAACAAGTTCTCAGTTAGTTCATGAATGCTCACATTTGCCAAGAGCATAACATTCAGGGCTGTAAAGCACCTTGAAACTTCTAACTCTAAAAACAAGCCTTCCTAGACATTCTAGAGCAGTAGAACTACTGCTAGACTACTAGAAAGTAGTCATAGTACCTCAATATTGTGAATGCTTTCAGAGATCAAGCCTCTCTAATCTATGATCTTTTTACATTAGTCCTAAATCCACACCACAATAGGCCAGTAAATTAGGCAAGTTACATGCATCATTAGTCCAAGATCAGAATAATCAGCCCATAGAGGTCACCACAAACAGAAAAATCATCACTTACGTGTTATACTACGCTGAATTCAGCATACCTTACTGATGAGTTATGCCCTTAGCTCATTACATAATGGGACTGTGATCCATGTTTCTTCCAAGGCAACAAAGGAAGAAACACATTGATTAAAGAGACTATCTATGAACTGTATGAGTAAATCGACTTACACAGAATCATTAAGGTTGGGAAAAAACTGCAAGATCCAACCTTTAAATACGTTATCTGTTGCCACTAAACTGCTAGAGAATCACAGATTAAACAGATCTTTGAGTATTGCATGCATTATAAACATGCAGCAGTATAAACTCCAATCTACACTTGCCGAGCTTTTGCAATTGTAACTTGCTCTTTTGAAAAACTTGGTTGCCATAGTAATTTTACTGGACTAGCACAGAAAATAAGGCAGCTTTGGATTTGCTTTTCCCAAGCAAAATCATTCCAAATCAGACCTTTTTGTTTATAGATCAGGTGGTTTTAAACTGCCTGTGAAGGTTTTTTTAGTTAGAATTGAAAACTAGATTTATAACTCACATAGTTGAAGCAAAAGATCACGTTTGCTATTACACTAAAGAAGGCAGATGAGGAGTGGCTCAGGTCAGTGGGTCTGTACAAGCCTGGAGGAGACTGAGGAGAGACCTCACTGCAGTTACAACTTCCTCATGAGGGGAAGAGGAGGGACAGACACTGATCTCTTCTCTCTAGCGACCAGTGATAGGACCCGAGGGAATGGCCTGAAGCTGTGTCAGGGGAGGTTTAGGTTGGATATCAGGAAAAGGTTCTTTACCAGAGGGTGGTTGGACACTGGAACAGGCTCCCCAGGGCAGTGGTCACAGCACCAAGCCTGACAGAGTTCAAGAAGCGTTCTCAGGACAATTCTCTCAGGTACATGGTGTGATTCTTTGGGTGTCCTGCACAAGGCCAGGAGCTGGACTCAAGGATCCTGATAGGTCCTTTCCAACTCAGCATATTCTAGGTTCCATGTCACTTTAAGAGATTTGACCAAGTTCCTATCAAAAAGACAGGAAACAGATCATCTAGTTTTTGAATTTTGATTTTCAGAACGTATGAAAAAGGAAATGCAGCACTTTTCATGAGGCCATACAACTTAGTTACCTGAGGACAAGCCTCCAATTGCCTGCTGTCCTACCCAATAAAAGGGCTGTTTATTCCCTGAAAAGCTAACCTTCAAAAGCAAAGGTCTTGCAGCAGCAAACAGCCAGTCAACAGAGTGACAAAGATACTCCCTTCCCCCTAACTCCCCTGTGACCTTGTGGCTTAACACATTGTCTCAGCTTTCAGGGACTTCTCTTTGTTCTAATTCAGAGGTTCAACTTCTGTTTCAAAATATTTTTCTGGGTTGTATCAGAGGCTTGAAGCACTACCACTGGACAAAAGCTTCACTCTAGGGCCACTACAACAGTGTTTCCTGCCACAGTCTAAGGAATCCTCAGCAAGAACTCCTTTGTAAGGTTTGTCTGTTGTGAAGTTGTTCCTTCAACTCTTATCTCAAGTTATTCATTCTGCTGATTTGCACCACATCAATATAAAGACACCTTAAGGATGAGAAAGTTACACCTCATAGTAGCTTTCAAGTAATAATGGCAATGGTCCCTTTATTATGTTTTGACTTGTTGGGGTTTTTTTTTTTTTTCCTTCTAAAACAACTGGAAAGGTTTCAAGCTGAGTGTCCAAGATCAATATTCCCTCAGATCCTTTAAAGAGGCTATAGGAGGCTCAAGAATATTATATGATCAGAAGTCTCTCATCAAACAAAACTTGCTTTTCCAGATGGTATCATATACTAGTACATTACATAACATCAAAACCACTAAGTTGCTTAAAACAATGACTTGTTAAATATTCCCTCTTTTTTTTCTGCTGAAGAGTCAGAAGCTACTTCAAGAAACTTACAACCAGTCTTTCTTCCCAAATATATTATTCTTACAATCCATGAAAAATGTTTTAAAGGAAGTTTTCTTCAAGACTGGAAGAAGATATATTCCCAAGCGCAAGTTAAGGAATACAAAACAGTAGTGAAATTCAAGTCAGGCACTTGTTTGAAGCAGTTCACCAAAGTAAGTTTCAATGCTGACAGACTTTCAATTTATGTTCTACCACATTGCTTCCAGAAAAATTATGCTAATTAGGAGAGTCTCTGTAGATGTAACTCCACAGTATTTCTCAAGTACAGCTATGGATCTCTCATAGTACTTAGAATAGCTTCTCCTAGAACCAGACCATGAAAACATGAAGTCACATTTGACTTGCAATTAATTACTTGCAATTAAATAAAAGACCAAATTCTTGCGTCAATGACTTATCAAACGTTTGCAGTAAGGAGACAAAACTTCACGTAAAAATCATCCAAGTAATACCACTTAGCCTTTTGGATAAATTCTTACTCAGAAACTTTAACCTAGGAATCACCATATTATTGCTGACTTAAAAAGTAAATGGAAAATCTAAAGTTTAGCATAGGCTTCAAAGCATACATGAAGAGATACCATAAAATTCAGCAGACAGTCCTTGCTACACTGTAGTTGGGAGTCCCCTAACACATGCAGGTCAAGATCTTGGTCTATCTCACAGGAAGATCAGAATCTACCAATAACATCCTTTCACCATTCACAAAATTTCATCAGAGGACACTGAACATCAAGGTGACTCCAACAGGTAGTATTTACTCACTAGAGGAAGAACTACAGAACCACCAGGTTACCATCAATTGTTTCAACCTCATTCTTTGTGACACAAAGCAATGTGTGTTGGACAGTTTCCAATTATAAAACTTTCTGAAAAGAGTTTTCCTTCCAAACAAACAAAACAAACAAACAAACTGCTTTTTTAGAGTATTTGCCAATCATTGATCAGTGTTCAATCACTAAAGAACTGTGAAGCATGTTCTATTACAGTTGGGTTTAGAAGCAGTAACACACTAAGCCACTATGCTTCAAAGCAATTATTAGACTGGTTTCCTAAGAAAAGCTTTTAGGCTACTGAAATCCCACTTTAAGGTACAATTATTTCAAGCTTCCCTCAGAGGTACCTCATTTACCATTCTACCAACACAAACTCATTCTACTTCTGTGTCAGTCTAGCCAACAAACCAGCTTTGAGAAACAGAACATATTTTGTGGGGGCTAACAACTATGGAAAAAACCAAAAAGCTTTTCTATATTTAGTTACAGCTTTATCAGTAAAAAGCAATGTAAGTAGCAAAGTAATGATTCTCTAAACTCTAAAACATCAGTTAAATCACAGTCTCCACATTCTTGCTACAATTACAAGTGACTTGGATTGAAGGACAATGACCTAAGTGCACCAATTATTAATACCATAAGTTGTCAATACAACTACAGGAGTCAAGTAAGCTCTATATAGTTATCCCCTCATTTTCAGGAGACACAAGAAAATACTGCTATTCATGTTCTTAAGTACAAAAGGATGCTTCACTTCTGCTCATCCTGTTCATTAAAAAAAAAAAGCCAAGATCAAATACTTTCCTAAGAAAATACCAAAAAAAAGGAGTAGTATTACAATGGAAGAGTTAACTTCCTTCTTCTCAGCTGTTATGTCACTATGCTGGGCAACAGCAGCAGGGGATTAGATGATGTAGGAGAGGCACTGTGGTTTTATATAGGATTGATGGAGACTTCTGAAAAATAAATTACTATTATTGGTCAACATAACTCTAGTTACAAAACTAGTTATGAAAAAGTGTACCTATTCAAATTAAGATGGCAAGAGAAAAATGCTTTTAAAACCATCTTTAAACCTCTACCACCATCTGGAGGATATGCTACGAAATAAGATATTTGTCCTACAGTATTTCTAGTAGACATGTCCAGACAGGCCAAAAACAAAAGCAGTTTTCCAAATTTAAGTTTAAATCTTTTTCAAAAAATTAGTTCAAGATTTACCAAAACATTCAGCTAGCCCAAAACACCTTACAGAAATTCATCAATCAATCACAAATCTATAGCAAATGGTCCACAGAAGAGCTTGAAGACGTTTCCACCTTACGAGCTATGAAATATTTGGTCCATTAAACAAGACCTTGGCAAACTACAAAGAATAGAAAGGAAATACAAATCAATTCCACTATTACATAGCGAAGAATCTGTGTTAAAAGTTCCTTTTTGAAAACAGAGAAATTTTCTTACTACTTTTGACTTTATTCATTTTTATTCTGAGTAAAGCCTATTCTAGTTTGTCACTATCACTGGCAGGCAATAATTAGTCTGCAATTTAACAAAATAAGTCCACTATTTAAAAGCATTTCCTGATTTTAAAAATATGTTAAAAAGAGCCATAATATTCCAAGGGAAAAAAAATTCAAGTCTTTGGAAATGTGACCAAAATCAGACAACCACCTCTGAGTTTGCACCATTAACTGAGACAAGCATTTCACTCAAACTGTGCTAAGCACTCTTCTATAGCTACCCCTTACATATACCCATTAGTAGTAAAACTTCCTATAAGTTCCATAAGGACAATTAAAAACTGATCTAAGACTATGCAGAAGTTTGGTGAACAGTTATTTTAGTCACTTTTTTTAATTTCAGTTCTATTTAGGACTACCACTCTGGAATCAACTCCTTTATGCTCCTTCACAGTAACTGTTACTTGGAACAGGGTAGTTGCTGAATCTGAACACTTAGAAGTGTTACACTCATGGTTGCATGAACTTTATACATGGTAGACAAGTTTCACACTCCTGCATATGTTAAGTGCCATAAAAGTTACAGCAAAACCATGTGTTTCCCTTAAGGGACTACTAAATACACACACAGGAAACATGTTAACCATAGATTATATAACAGAAACCATTAGCCTTTCCATGAACTGGCCTTCAGTATATTTACATTTTTAGGGGGCTCTTGAAGATGAAAAATATTCTCTGAAGGGCATCAAGTGTAAGACTCATGTTTAACCAAGAAGGGATAATCCAGTATAACCTCTAAAAATTTCATGCCTTCACTTAAAGGTCCTATTACTTGAAAACAAAAAGTTAAAATACTTACTGTAATATCCATAAAGTACAGTGTCTTCAATTTGCCTTGAAACATTAGCATCAGCCCAGACCTAGCAATAAAGGATAGAAGCATTTATTATCAAACGTAATAAAAGAAGACTACATGAGAATCAACCATTAAAAAAAAAAACAGAGGGAGAGAGATAAAACCACTATTTCTAAATAATTACATGCTGCAGTGCTAGCAACAGTGAACATCACTGGGCAGACAGGAATAGGCATAGGACAGTTTCATAAAAGGAAGATTTTAGACCCAAAACAACATTAAGTAGCTTTGGCAGCTCCCACACATGTTCTGCTAATTCCCACAGTATCTTTATAAGAGTCTCTGAAGATAATCATAGAAAGGTCTGGGTTGAAAGGGACCTTCAAAGATCACCTAATCAATCCCTCCTGCCATGAGCAGGAACACCTTTCACGAGGTCAGGTTGCACAAAGCCCCATTCAACCTGATCTTGGAATGCTTCCAGTGACAGGCATCCACAACTCCTCTGGGCAACCTGTTCCAGAGAACCATCAACCTCACCATAAATTTCTTCTTTATACCTAAATCTACACTCTCAGTTTAAAGCTGTTACATTTTTCAACCTACTATATCAGCTCTCTCAGAACTGCATAAAGTCCTCTGGAATATGAACTTGATGACATACCATGAACACTTTTTCTACTATCTCAGAAAATCAGCACCACCCTCCTTTTTGTTACTATATTAAGACTTCCAGTAGATCAGTTTACATTAAGCTTTTAAAATTCACTGTATTAAATAAATTAGATTATCATCCAGCTGGAATTTGAGTAGAAAAATACACATCCATTTTGACATCTAATCAGCAAAAAGAAAGGATGAAAAGTATTTTAGCAGAAGGGGCATCTCCTGAAGTATCTGTCAGGTACACAATAAGCTCAGTCTTAGGAGACTGTCAGGCTCACACCCAACAGCATTTTCACGAAGAAATTTCTAGGCATTTGTATTAAAATATGCCACAAAAGAATTTGATTGCAGTAAGTAAAGAACACATACAGAACATTTAAATTGCCTCATGTTAAATATTAAGAAAATGCTTACTTTAATCAAGCCTAAGGGAACACCAAAACTGAACTGGACTGTTTGCATTATTTGATTCCAAGCAGCTGTTGGTAAAAGGTCTCTCCTATGAGCAATGGAGACATTTAAAACGCACAAAAACCAAGAACAAGCAAGGAAAGCAACAGTGAGACCCAATGTTTAAGAGGCACGGCCACTGTACAGAAGAGGCAGCTAGTAATGAAAATACAACAGGGCTTAACTGCCCAAGAACTGCTTCTCCTTCAGCTACAGAAAAGCACTTTTAACACAATACAGACACAAAACTTTAAACATTGTAATTGCCTTTCATTTTGGTTTTTAAATTAAGTTGCGTACAGGACCAGAGTAGTATACTAGGAAACATACACTACACAACGTTAAAATAGTGAGCTGCTATACTACACTAAACAAACTCAAATTGCAAATATGTGCATTTCACCATTGCTTACATCTGCCTCAGCATACAAACTTTGCATTACTCTGCACAAGAAGAATATGTAAAGCAAGCCAATTTACTGGTATATCATAATTATTATGGCAGCTTTCAGTCAGCTGCCAAAGCCCCACATTTAAACAAACTAAAAAGCAAAACACTTTATTCTAACTGGCAAATTATCCATATGCACACACCATCAGCAACTCAAAGGCAGTAACCAGTTCATCTGAGCTGTTTCAAAGGCTAGTGAGAGCAGCACTGTCTTGTCAAAAGCAAGAAGCACTGCTCCCTACTGAGTATCAGAGTTCTGACAAGTCACAGCATCTCTGATGACATACCAAGCTGCTAGGTATAGAAATTTACTCAACTAGCACATCCAGGACTCAGCTGAGAACTCATTTGGACAGCCTCTAGATAGTCTTTTCCATCCATTACAACCCAAACTTACAGTATATACAGCAAATAGCTTAGAAGCACAATAAACCAGGAAGGCGAAAATTCATACTGTCTTCAACAAACAGTTTAAGGTGTCAAAATGGGACCACAAATTCTCTTAGGACCTGCAGAATTCAGGCACTCTGCACTGTTCTGCTGTACTTCATTCTGCTCCATGCAGTTTAGCAAGCATATATCACCTTTAAAATACCTGTAAGAATGCATTGTACTGAGAGATAAGGGAAACCACAAATTGCAAGGATATGTGCAATGAGTATGACGACCTGTATTCAACTACTATGCTTAAGTATTTCTGAACGTAAGTCACATTAAAAACAATTGTAAGAAGTATATATGCTAATAAAATGCTGCTATGTAAGTAAAGATATAAAAAAAGCAGCTTAAGACCCTAAGTTTATCTAAATGCTAAATCCAAAGCAAAGCTCCCTTAGAAGATTAATTTTATAATTCTGTTCATAGAAAATTAGTTATGAAGAACACTTGCTCCCCCAGAAGAAGAAGGGCAGAGTCTTTCTCCCAGCAACTCTGTCCAATTAGTGACTCGTATTAACATATTTCAACAGAACAGTACTATTCAAACTGTACAGGTAACTTCCCCAAATAAAACCACTGCAAGTTAATCTGACTTTCCACCCTTTTTAGTGAGGGAACAGCCAGGAAATTGCTTCTTTTGTCTCCATTAAATTTGACATTTCTACTGTCACTGCTGGACCCAGCAGGAGTTTCATGAGTATCCAGTGAACCTAGCTCCCATTCTCAGCACATGTACCTTAATAGAGGTTAAAGTTACACAACATTACCAGTTTCAGTATCTGTGATGTTTCATCAAATGCAGATGAAGCATTCATTCCTCTGATTAGCCTCTCCCAAAGCTTAGGCAATGAAAGGAAGATTCAGTATGAAAGACTGGACACCAAGTCGTAGCATGGTTAGATACAAAGAAATTTCATATCCAGATCCTACATCTTCCAGCCCATGACCTCCAAAATGGGACAGTGCCAGGATTTTGACTGCCAGATGGAAAGTAGCATCTAAATACATGCACATCTCAGCCCCACCTGCCCACCATCAATGTTTTGGCCAAATATTATTACTTCATAAGTAGTAATTAGTACTCAGGAAGGAGGCATGGTCTCAGTCAAAAACGACTTCTCAGTTAACACCTTTCTAAAATAACCCTAGGTATTTCTAGTGGTTTTGTATTCTGAGCATCTACATAATGAGTTGTTCCCTCTCACCCTCCTTAATAGAACAGTCTGCAAAAAGTATCTCCCATTAAGCAGATGCTACTCCTTGAATCATTAAGACAACTGGCTTTTAACAGCTCATGTAGAAACCCAAGGCTTGTGACACATTTAGTTTTAACCAGACTGAAAGAAATGCCACTGGCTTTTAAGTTCATATAGTAGCAAGAATCCATACACTTCAAAGAGAAAAGGTTTCATCACCTTCTCTTCATCTACTGTTGTTTTAGCCTTCCACTAAAACAACAGTAGAAAAAAAGACAGAACAATGATGTGAGCATCCTTGTTTCCAGCAGCCTTCCTGCTGCAAGACAGCATCAGCTATGCTTTAAATATTTATGACACTTGTAGGTCAGACCTAGAAGTCGTGGGTTCCAGCAGCAATATTACGTTTTTAAGCTATGGTGAGGTCTTCTGTTCCTATGTGCTTGTTTTAAGTCCAACAAGTTTTTGGATCAAACAGATGAGATGCAACTGGATGTATTTGAAGTCCTTTGAAACAAAGTAAAGCACTGAATGCTAACAGCCAAAACCTTTGAGCTAAAAGTGGTGCTGGTGAACACTATCAGGACTTCACTTACAAGGTAATACTCAAGTTTTTATTAGTATAAAAACTGTAAGGCTCCTTTCCTACTTAACAATACTATGAATCGAAGTAATCCCACCCTCCAGAAAAGGTGTTACAGTGAATTCTACTGTGTAACTACTGTGCAAAACTTGCCAATACCAAACCTGCTCAATTCACTCAGTATAAAAACTTTAAGATAATATTTGATAAGTCACAAAATACAATGAAATACACCATTATGTACCAAATGCTACAAGCCATTTGTTTACCATAAAGAATAACTTGTAGTAATTGAAAGATGTATAAACAGCATCTTAACAGTCCTGTTGAAATGGACAAAATGTCATGTTAACAAAGGCTGACCAAGGCACACAGCATACAGCCCCTGTCAAGGAAAGCACTTCAGAACACAATGGAAAAGGGCTACACAATCCTTTAAAGTCAATTCCTCCAGAAAGCAGCATTTTCACAGCCTTCAGAGAAAGATACTCTGCTTGGGTATTACAGTTCACCCAATCCTTGTACACATTCCCTTGTCACCAAACACAGACACAATTCACAATGAGAACTTTGAACCATCAAAGCCTTCAATTTCAATTCTGCTATTAGTATAACACAATTCTCCCTAAGTTTGCTACAAGCTTATTCATCTTGTAAACCCCCAGGTATATCTACAAGTTGACATTAAAAATGAACTAAAAGTTCATATATAGTACCTCTCTTAAGTTGAGCACCCTTGTTTCTCATCACTCTTAACATTGATACCAGGAATTACAGCTGGGAGGTAGAGGAAAAGAGTACAGATAGAAGAAAAAATTTTTACTTAGAATCTGGGTAACTGCCACTACTCTTTTGGCATCAGCTCTGAAATCATCCAGTTGGAAGGTTTTTTGATGAACTACTAATTTATCTACAGAGAGTATTATCCACATCTGCTACCTGGATCTGCCTCAAAAAGTCACTGAGAAGACTAAAGACTTAACTCACTCTGCCCATCCAGAGCAATGAAGGTTTCTTGCCAGAGTCATAGTCCCTGAGACCCCAGCATCAGTTATAGGAAGTGTTGGGTTTGAAAGAGTGGTCCAGAGAAAGACAGGTAATCTCCAAGAAATATTCTAAACACAATTCAGTCTATCCTACTTGTGAAGCAGTAGCAGGAAAAAAGCACATGTTACCAAGGACAGTTTAAAAGCCTGAACAATTCATGAAGACCTAAGAATCATAGAAAATGCTGAGCTGGAAGGGACCCATCAGGATCACTGAGTCCCACTCCCAGCCCTGTAGAGGCCACCATGCACCTCATTTTAAGATGTTGTCAGCCTCCTACCTCAACATTACTCCTAAACTGAAATTACCAATTCAGTAAAGCTGTGTTTACCTATAGGTTCTGACGTATTTCAGATTCACTCAACTTTGAAGGCCACATTAAAACTTCTATACCATAATTTCAACACCTGTTTGGATCAAATGCATTAATGTCAATACATCTCATGTTATTGCTGCAAAGCTAGAAACTCAATTCAGCTGAAACTTAAAAGATACAGAAGAATGCTTCTGCAAGGCAGTATAGAACAACTTTATTTCAACAAGCCATGAGAGTTATATGTATACATTAGGAACTAAGCAGGACAAATAAGCCTCAGAAGCATAGGCAAAAAGGTACTTTACAGAAAAAGTCTGTACCACAAGCATGAAAGTTTGCTCTCAGTACAGTTTTTAAATAAAATCTACCCACCTCACCATATCACAGCATGTGTCCACTAACAAGGAATTCTAGCCCATGAAAAACAGTACTATTAGTAATTTTCCTTCTAGTAGTTGTACTTCCTTAATTAAAAAATTGTTGTGACTGCATGACCACTTCTGATGTGCTACTCTCACAGGTTTGTTTCAAATCAGGGAAAGCATACATTAGCAAAACACGTGTCCTTTGCAACAGGAAATTCTGCTTAGATGTGCATTTTTCAGCTGGATCTAGTTGCATCATGGTTATTTCTCTAGATAGTCAGGACCAGTCTCATTAAATTATTAAATATTATTTTCATTAAATTGCTAGAACCCTGACAAATGAAAGGTCTCTTCCATCTTCTATATCTACTTTAATTCCAAACAAGCAAGGTCTGAAAACACAAATTTTTCAGAATAATGGCTTAATTTATTCTGTATTATGCCAGAATAATAAAGATAACAAAAAACACATCACAGGTCAATTCTAAAGTCTTCTCACGACTTGCATTTATATAAGCACCAGCCAAAAAGCACTGCATTAGCTGCAAGCTAGTTTTGAAGCATTACATTGATCTGGCAAGACCTATGTCTTCCTTTGGAAGTAGGGCTGGAAGGGAATACAGTCTAGTATGCAGGCATCTATCTTTCTCCCATACTATCATTTGTTTCATGATCATAACTTTTACTATTGATCCAGTTAGGCTCCAAACCAAAGTATGGTGTTATTCAAGTTAGCTACATGCTCCAGTTTGATCTCTTGTTACTCAGAGTGTCCTCACAAAGACACCAGGTCAATACCTTCAAGAACTCTTCTTGAAAATTAAGACAATAAAGTTAGCTACATGCTCCAGTTTGATCTCTTGTTTTTTTTTGAAGAATTGGGAAGATCTCTTACAGAAATGATTAGAGCAGATGACTCTAATCAATGAGCAAGTATTCAGTCATTAGGAATTCATTTTGCACAGCAACCCCCTACAGTTTATAAATATAGTAGTTCAGTTAAGGCTTTATCAGCCAAGGAGAGATACTACTGTACTTCCCTCCCCCAAGGGTTTCTGCAGCTTTCCTTCTTTCAGAAGTGTGCTTATTAATTCAGGCTGTACATTACAGGTAGATTAGCACACTAAATCTTTAAATGTTTCAATACCAAATTTTTTGCTCACAAAAAAGACAATTAAAATAATCCTAAATTACAAATTAGCAATACAGTCTATTTTTCACTAAAAGTACTACAAGTTTTATTCTACAATGCCCTATTAAAATGTGCTAAAAAGGAACAGTTTATACATTTGTTTATATCTTCAGGACAGTACATTCACTCTTATGTGCCACAGAAGGAAAAAGCATTTGGAAATGAGCAGAATATCTGAGAAAGAATAGAAGTGAAAACTGAAATCCAGTTCAAATACGAGACATGAGTGTTTTATGCACAGTACTAGTACGCAGCTTTGAGAAAACTCAAGTCACTAAAACAGGTATTAGTACTGGCTTCAAACACTTCAACAACCCAAGAGCATCCCTTTGCAACACAAGTGTTCATTTTGAAGAGGCAATTCACACTTTTAGAAGTCCATACCTTAAATGTACCATTTTGGTTTTTCATGTATGAAACCAAAAATATGTCCACTGGCAGGAGCGCTGATGTGATAAGAGCAACGGCCAACGCAAAAATTGCTGTTATGGTAGAAACCACTTCACTTTCCCGCCGACTCTGATACTTGCGCACATAAACCCAGCAAAAAATTAAAATTACCTGAAATACACAGGGAAAAACACTTATGAGTTGTATAATAACAATGTCAGCAAGTAGGTGCTGATGTTAGACCCGTACAGATGACTGGCACAGCAACAACACACCTTCTACCTGAACACGCAGCACCAGCGTTATACTGCCCACACACAAGTCACTCCTTCCCTTAAGAGCAGCTTGAGCAACAACCCCAGCGCTCACACACGGAACATGCGAAAATACAAACAAGCAGCGCGGCTGGCCGGGCAGGAGGGCA
>NW_008239080.1:1709507-1722622 GCF_000691975.1 Corvus brachyrhynchos | reverse complement strand
CCGGCAGTCCCGCCGCCCCGTCCCGTGGCAGAGCGCAGCCGCCGGGGGGCAGGAAGGGGGAATCGGGGTGATGAAGAGCTGTCCTCACCTCTTGCTCCCGAGAAGGGTTTGCCTGTCCTTCCCTCCCGGGGCCGGGAGGCAGAGACAGGGCAGCGCTCGGTCCGCGGGGACTCTGGCCTAAGGGACAGCGGGAGGGGAGAAGGGGGGTTTGAGGAAAGGTAAATGGTGCGCTAAGAGGTATCAGTCACTTTCAATCATTTTGTTGTTGCTTCTTGCTGTAAAAGTGCCCAACCCATCTCCCTGCGTGGCCTGCAGCCGCGGGCGGTGTCGGCGGGTCGGGGCCGCTCCCGCGGGGATGTGCGCGGAGGGTGTGCGGGAGCCCCGCCCCGCCGTGCCTCTGCCCCGGGCTCACCTTAACCGTGATGGTGCGAAACCTCGGGCAGGACCGCGATCTGGTGGGAAGCCTCGCTTCGGGACGCCGTGCCCGGTGTGAGGGCAGCCTTGGGCCGGGAGGGGTGTGGGCTTAGGAGGAGCTGGGGTGCTCGTATTCCTGAGCGTGTGTATTTGGTGGCACAGGGAGTAGGAGACCCTCATCTGCGAGGTGCTGCCGCGTCTTAGTCTCTATTTGGCTGTAAGTGCTGCATGCGTACAATCATGGAATCATCAAGGTTGGGAGAGACCTTTTAAAATCGTCCATTCTGACCACCCACCTGACACTGCCACTGTAACCCCTAAACCACTAAACTGCTTCCGGACACCTCTTGTGCACCTCCAGAGATGGTGACTCCACCACCTCCCTGGGCGACTATTCTAATGCCTGACCACTCGAACAGTGAAAATTTTCCCGATATCTAATCTGAATCTTCCCTGTCTCAGTTTAAGGCCGTAAGGTTGGGTGCAAAGGGGTCTGCCTGGAGGAGTGCCCAGGGGTAGCCTGGGGCCCTGTCCGAAGCATGGGCTGCTGTGCCGGGTGTCTGCTGGGTGCACAGGCAGCTCAGGGGTGAAAATGTTTATGAGCCTTGCTGGCTCCTCATCCTTGGTACAAGGGGCTCAGAGACCTGTCAGCGGGCCGGTGGCCACATTCATGTCCTGAAACAATAGATACGTTTTCTATGTTTCCATTTTCTGTAAGAACAAATGTACTCATGAGCCAAGTAAGAGGAGGTTGAAATTCAGACTCTTTTGTTTGTAGCCTTGTGAGAAGAGACTGATTTGGGCAGGGGGAGCTCAGCCTGGGAGGGATGAACTTCCAGGTGCTGTGAGGCCAGTGGGGGTGATGGGATGTCCTGGTGTCAACAGTGTTCGTGAGCCAAGTGTGAGGTAAGGTGAGTGGAAGGACTTCTTGTGGGCTCATAGCCTTGAGAGATCTGTTAATGAAGGGGCTGTGAGAGCTTTACCCCAGACTGGCTTTTGTCCCTGCCAAGACTTAATTTGTATGAGGGACCATTTATATGGGACAACAGCGTGTGGTGGTGTTTGTGAGCTATATCCAGGGCATCTGAGGTGTGTGCTCAGAGGGACTAGTTCTCTCAGGAAAACTTGGTGGTGTGCCTGGTGGAATAGCTTTTTTACAAAGTGGCTGATAAGTTTGCTGGGATTGAATTTACTGTGACAGTGTTGTGACAGCACTCACAAGCTATGCATGGGGTGGTTGGGGTGGCAGGAGTTCAGATGGGCTTGTAGCTTTGCAAGAAGGGACCTGTGTTTGGGAGGACAGGAGAATTGGAAGCTTTGCCTCAGAGCAGTGGATGCATGCTGTATTTCTCAATTTGTTGTCAGGGCAGTGTGGAAGGCACTGACATGTGGCAGTGTTCATGAAACAAGTGATAATGGAGCTGAGGAGGGTTCTGGAGAGCTTGTAAACCTTGCAGGTAGGTACCTGCAGGGGCTCTGTTGACTCGTGGAGGGAAATGTTGCTTGTAGGGGCAAATACCTGTGCCATATATTAAGTTACTGAGAGAACAGTGCAGGTGGAAGCAAAATGAAGTGAATATTCACAAGGTGCTTGGATGGTTGGTCGTGGGTGCAGTTTTTAGGTGAGCTTGTAGCACTGCAAGAAAGGGTCTGCTGGTGGAGAAGTGTTTTTTGGGAGGCTCATTCTGGAGGGCCACATGGTTGTGCTGTGTCTTGTTTGGTGTGAGGGCAGGAGCAGCAGGCAGTGGCTGTGCAGTTCATGAGCCAAGTGGATAGTTCATGACAATCCAGGTGAGCTTGTAGTCTGGTAAGAAAAGCAGCAGATACTGTATAGCTATAACTAGTTACAGGTCAGTAAGCAGATTGTGTATGCCCTCTTAGTTGTTGGAGGTTTAGGGTTTTTCTTTGTATGTTTTACTGTTAATGTGTGTGTATTATCCCCACCACAGAAAATATTTCCCTGGATGTCATTACTATTAAATATGTATGTTGTAATTCAAAATTGCCTAAGAACCCATGAAGAATTAAAACTCCTGAAGAACTACATTAAAAATAAACTATTCCCAAGAGGGAAGGGAAGTAATTTGCCCTTGGAGTATATAAAGTTTTTATGCTTTGTACAGCACACCTTTGTCAATAAAATATTGATATACCAAACATCAGAGACCTGTAACTGTTTAAGAATTGAGACTGCTGTTAAAATTTAAAAAAATAAATGCTATAGCTCTATGCTACCACAATTCTTTTTGTTTTGACTCAAATGGTAACATAAATATTTAACTTGGTATAGTAAATAAGCCATAAGTACTTCAGTGCATGATCAAAAAATCTTTTTCATTCTAAACAGCTGAGTACATATAGTTTAACAAAGACTGAAAAGAAAAAAAATCAACCCCCCAAAATGATATAGTTTCCACTAAGAGAAAAATCCAATCTTTGAGTCTTTTGCTAAAACCTTCCTATATTTTTGCAGTAAATGGTAATATTGAAGAAATTCCCATCATTCTGTCAGATCTATTCCTTTCTGGTAAATATGGTTGATAACCTAGTTTTAATTGGGTAATGGGCAACATTTTCAAGGTTTCAGTAAAAAATATCATGACCCTGTGTGTAAAATCATTACTGTAGTTCATAGTTTAAAGGAAGAGCTTCAGTTTTTGTTGGAATGGAAGTAATGCTTTTATGTACATTGCAGGCAAAGTGGAAGTTTTTCTTGTGTTTCCACTATGGTATCTGAATGTGTTTATTTTTTTCAATGCCATGTCAGCACTAGCATTCTGAATGTTTTTTCTTATTCCCTAAAATTCAGAGTTTTTAAATTCAAATCATTTTATCCCTTATTTTAATAAAATTAGCAAATCTTTATCTGAGGAATTATCTACAAACAAAATTTAGAGGATCAATTTTACCATTGAGTGGGACACTGTGGATGTCAATTACACACAAAAATGTAAAAAAGAGTTTAATAGCAAAGCTAGTATTTTTTTAAATGTTCAAATAATGACCTTTGTCTACACCTTGTGCCAACAAAAGTCCAATAAACATAAGTCTTAAAAATGGTATTCAATTATGTGTTGACCCTTGTGAGGAAGAGGAAATTTCATCCCTTGTTACTATTCCTGAGGAACCTAAGACTAACATTTTTCATGCCTGTATTCACACGGCTCTTTCTGTAAGAGGGTGCTCATGGATAAATTGGAGGTCAGATTTCTGAGTACTCACAATGTCTATTGACAGCGCTGCCCTTGAAGATACATTGGTTAGATGTTTCTTGGCACATCAGGGCCATGTTTGTGTTTCTCAGTCACTGTAGACAGCTTCTTGGATGGCTGGATGTAGTGTTCCAAGTCTACCTGCATTTTACTCAATTGCCGTGTTATGGGGTGAAAATGAGCAAGCATGGAACAAACTACATAAGGCAGTGGGTCAGTAAGACTAATCAGTGTGAGACCATGGGTCAAGAAATAAGAGATGAGGCAACTGGTCACAGAAGAAACATTTCCTCTCCATACAAATAGAAGAGGAGGTAAGAAGAATAAATGTGCTTTTTCCTGAACAGATTTAGTGCTTGAGAGAAGGTAGATGGTTGTGGTTTGAGCTAGCCAGTGAAGTGGCACCATTAATACCAAAGTTATTGATCACCTACAAGCTGAAAGATAGTGTGGTGCCACATTGAGTGCTTGGGATCCTCATGATCAGCCATGCTAGTGTTGGCTCTGTACACCAGTGCTGTGTTTCCAAGAGCCATGTTAAGCTAGCATGGCTCATAGGAAGATCTCAGTAGTTGTCCCTGTTGTGCTGTTCTCTCCTACACTCCAGTAGCCACGTGCCTCTTTTTGTGCCTAGACACAGAAATTTGTCTTGTGCTCTTTCACCCTTCTTTACTCTTGCTAATAAAAGCTTTTCATCAAGATGCCCTTGTGCAGCAACATCAGTGAATGCACTGAAGAGCGGTAGTAGATAGAAGTACTTGTGTAGGGCATCATGTATGGGGTCAAGGGTGAGAGGAGTACAAAAAGTGATATCTGTAAAGGTTTTTTGGGCATGTTTTTAGCTGGGGTTGATAACTGCAAGCTAATAACTAACTGTCTCTTTAAAAATTTTTTATTGTACAGAAAAAATGGGGAGGATTTTTGTGAGTCATTGAATAATGTGCAAATGAAAATAGAATGAGTAAGTCTGAAGAGAATGCTGTTACTGTATTCCTCAACAAAACCTGATAGGCATTGTGGTGGTAGCAGCCATAGTGTGAAAAAATAAATAATTATATCAATGGACTTCCCGAAATACCGTTCTCCTTTCCCACGCAAGACAGTTGCACAGTGCCAAAAAAAAAGGATTACAAAAATTTTGTGTTATAAAGAAAATGCATTATTTTAAAATAAACTTTAATTACACTGTTTACAAAATAAAATCTTTGTCTAAAAAGAACCCTTATAGTAATTCTTATGTATATAGGAAATAAATCCAAACTATAGAAAATGTCTTAGATGCTACTTAATAACTTGTGGAATTTACTTTTCCTAAAGTATTCATGTGGTAAAAAGACAGAGAAAGAAGATGATTGGTATTATAGAAATTAAAGTATATGAAACAAGACACCATCTTCATTTTGACCAGTACAAGGGATTAGAATCATACTTGAACTAGATAGTGTACATACCAACAGGGAGCAGGTGCTCCTTCTCACTTGACTGAGCTGCTCGTGTCACCACTTGATAATCCCCCAAGTTTCAAGGCGGCTGAAATCATGCGGGCTAATGGCAATGCCATATTTTAAAATTCCTGTATTGACTCTACTTGTTCTATTTTTTTTCTCATGTTAGAAGATGTTAGAAGAGAAGATAGTGAAACTGAGTTTAGCAATATTTGACAAAACATGTCATGGTCTTATACTTGAAGGTGTAATTATTCTTTGTGTTATGTGGCTGAATCCAGTAAAACCTGTAAACCCTATGGCACAGAACACATTGGATCTAGTACTCTCCAAGTACACTCAATTAACCATTGGGAATAAAAAGAACTTTATTTTAAGTCCTTCAGCTTCTGTGAATAAAATTGACTATAACTTCTTGAAATGTCTTTTTATTTGATTTGATGCTGCAGCTCACTTACCACTACTGCAGACCAAGCTAGATTTCTGAGATTGGTGTGTCATGCTGTATTATGTCAATACATGCATCTCCCTTCCATCACTGTACTTCAGTGCTTACTTAGTCTTATTTAACCAGTAGCCTAGCTTTGGGTTTCTTCATAAACACTATTAATAGTTAATTTTCACTCTATGAGTTAGATTTTCTGATGTACCCACAAACTTTACTTGGATGTAATTTATCGCTACTTTAATATGGAAAGGACAACATGATGCCACCTGTATTGTTTTCTTATCCTAAAATGTTACCTTGTTTCAAGATTCTCAGTCATGCCCATATTTCCAGGGTGCTTGGATGTAGTGCAGTCTATCCTTTTTCACTAAGAGAAACTTCGTTTTCCCTTTAAACTTTTTTTCAATATCTGTAGTTTTTACTGATGTATCAGTGACTTAACATTAACATTAAAAGTAGGGACCAGGTTTTATGAACCTTATGAAAATTTCAGTTTGAATGGTTTAAATCAGCTAATTTCCTATTTTGGGCAAGAGTAGGGAAGAAAACAGTTTTCAAAAGAAGTAATGATGTCATGCTGAGGAAAATAGATGGTCCCATTGGATTGGGAATAAGGTTTTCTCAATATTCAGTGGAATTTAGGGAAAAAATACATGAAGCAGGTAAGGGTACAGTGGTGTTCTCCCCAGCATACACATCAGCACTGGCACATAGGTTTTTGGGTAGCCCAAGTCAAAAGCTGAATAATCATTTTTGAGGGCTAAAGACAGGCTCTCTGTGCCATCAGTTCACTTTTTGTGTCCATTTAGCGTGTCCTACTCAACAAGAATTTTATAATAAATTCCATTAAATAATTTATATAAATCAATTTATTTTATCAATATACATAATTATTTAAGTACTTAAAATGGCAAAGCCCAGTCCCTAGAACATTGACTTTCTAACAAGCAAAAAAACCCCTGGCGGTTTGAGACTAATAAACTCTTTATGAAAGCACAGAACTGTCACAAGGTGAAGAGGAATTGCTAATCTGTGCACTAAGATGTGTGTGTATTTTCTTGTTGTGGTAGTATGGAAGTAGGGTAAAAGGGGTTTTTTAAAAGTTTTTATTTATTTTGGAACAGAGGTAATCTTTCTAAAGGTCACAATATGCAAATAAAAATAAGTTGAGTCAGAAATTTAGAATTCATCTATGGAAGAATTTAGAGTGGTTTTTCTTTTCATTAATTACTACCAACTGCATGGTAAGGTTGGTAAGGAGGTAAGGATGGTATGGAGGTTCTTTTTTATTCTTGGTTCCTTGATTTGTTTACTTGAACAAAACCAGAATTTTAAAAAAGGAGTCTGAGAGCAGAAGAGGTGATTCATTTCTCCAGGACAACAGAGAGTGTAGGTTATTTTCGTTAAGAAGGGCTGTAAAAACAATTAGAGCCTTCAAGGCTCTCAATTTCTTTTTTTTTTTTTGACTCAGTGATTAAAAGCTTTTCTGTATGTAAATTACAGTTCTTTATGAACTGTTAAGAACTAAAGTAATGTGAACTTCCACAACAGAAGTGTGTGAACATTCCCACAACAAAAATGAGTGAGTGTTGTTTTCCCATGAAACTTTCAGCCTGATGTTTTCAGAGGAAAAAAGAGAATTCCGCATTCATAGCACTGGTCAAACAATGAACTGACTGCTTCATCATATTAGAACATCTAAAATACAGTTTTCTGCATGTTTGTCTGAAATTATTTAAGATACTGCTAGTCTTTTGTACATGGGAAAACTGCAACCAAGGCATAAACTTGGAAGGAAAATGTTTGGAGATCTTCCCAGGATGCACCGAGGAAATAAGATGGAAAGTAAGCAAAACAATAGATTAAATTCTGACCCCCTGAATTTAATGGAAAAGCTGCCATTAAGTTTAGCTAAGTATTGATACTACTTGGAAGGGCATAGTGTAGTTGTCATTACGCTCCATGCACAGTGAGCTGCTTTGATGTCCGTGTCAAAAAGTTATTGATAGTTTAGGGGACAATAAGTGTGAACAAAGTGAGGAATACCTTCTTGTGCACAGAAAAAAGTAAGTAATTTGGAATCACCATCTTGGAAAAGATGCTTCTCAAGGAGAAGTGACAGAATTTTAAAGTTCTTGACTGGCACAAGGAACAGAGAATAGAGAACAATTAGCCATGCTCATATAAAAAAAAAAAAAAGGGCACAAAAAAAATCAAAAGCAGCAGACTTAGAAAGAGAGTGCTTCCTAAAATTTAAACAAAAAGATACTCTTACCATAGGATGATTTGAATACCAAGTATGCATATGTTAAAAATTAATAGAGAAATTAGTGGATGAGAGGTCTGTCAAGCAGTATTAAGCACTCATACAGAGACACAGCCTCCAGCTCAGAAGGCCCCTAAGCAGAGGAGTGCCTGAACGGAGAGGGTTTGCAAGGGAAGCTTTCCCTGTTTTCCATAGGGTTTGCTGTTGGCACTAAAAGGTCAATATAGGAAGCTATACAGGCTTTCAGTCATTTAACTTACTATCTCTCAGTTAGTTCAGCTCAGTATGCCTGTTCTAGGACATCAACAAAGGCTGGGTTTTGTTGATTTGATGGTGTTAGAGGATAATCTTCATGATAAAGGTGAATTTCTTCTGGCTCAGAAGACTGATTTAAAGCCATGTACATTATTTAAACCTAACATACGGACTGCATAAAGAATCCTGAGCATTTAGAGCTGTCTAGCACATAGATGTTATTTTTATATTATAATGAACAGTACAAACAGGTGAGCTTCATCTCTCAAAATAGGCCTTAAGCTCATACCCAGGAGCACAAAGAGTTGCCTGCTATTTCAAAACAGGCAAAAAGGTAGGCTTAATGCTTCCATGTGTAAAGAGAGAGTTGATGAATCTAATTTTCTCACTTCAAGAAACAGACTGATAAACTGGAGTGGGTTCAGGGGAGGGTCACCAGGGTGTCTGAGTGTGCAGCACTTGTTTTGTGTGGAGAGGAGAGGGAGCTGGGCTTGTTCAGCCCACAGAAGAGATGGCTGTGGGGCCCCAACAGCAGGTTGGCAGAGAGGCTGTCCAGAAAATGGAGTCAGTGGGGCACAGTAGAAGAAGAGGCAGTAGACATACATTAAAATAGAAGGATCTTATTGGATTTATGGGGGGGAAAAAGTGTAAGGATAATTAACCAATGAAGTAAATAGCCCAGATAGGATTTGCAGCATCTATTCTTGAAGGTTTACAAAATTGGACTGATGAAACCTTGAGCAAGCTGGTCTGGATTCATTGGGACCCTGCTTTGAGCACAAGGTTGGACAAGAGAGCTCCCAAGAGCGACTTCCTACCTGAACATGTCAGTGATTAATGCCACTGTCACAGCAACTGTAGATAGAAGTTAACATTTTGGAGACCGCAAAGGAAATCATTATTCCCAGCAATTGCACTAGGAATTGAATAGTAGGGCAGTAGTACAAAGCAGTATCCCAGAGAGTAAGAATGGCATGAGATTATGGCTGCTGACTGTGAAGTTTTGTCATTAAGGTCTTTTTGATCAGTAGTGGCATAGCAGTAGTTACCTCTGTAGTTTTGATTTCACAGAAATGCAAATTATTCTACATTCTGCCATTTCTGTCCTATCTAAAATGTATGGTCTGTAATGACATGGATCATTTATTATTTAGTTGTCAGTGAATATGGATACAAACAAACACTGCTCTGTATATGCCTGTAACCCAAGATAAAAACTTTCTAAATACATAGAGTCAAAAGAACTGATTCTGGCACTGGAACAGGTTTCGTGGAGAAGTTGTGGATGCCATAATGCTGGCAGTGCTCAAGACCAGGTTGGATGGGGCTTGGAGCAACTTGGTCTAGTGCAAGGTGTCCCTGTCCATGGCAGGGGGATTGGAGCTAGATGACCTTTAAGGTCCCTTCACACCCAAACCATTCGGTGATTCTAAACAAACTGTGCAGAGCCAGGCATGTGTATGTGCATAGTGAGGAGCAATCTCAGAGTCTTGACTCACTATTGAAAGTTCTCGCTTGTATAATGTTTGTTCTACAAGACCCAAAGTAATGCTAGGGCTTCAAGCTACTACTAGGACTTAATGTTCCCTGTACCCAGTAACAGAAACAGCAGAGATGGATACTTGTTACAGTAATACTTTCTCTTCTATGGTTTTGACAAGGAATTAGTTTAAGGTACTCTTCCTCTTTCGGTTCTGCCTGCAGGCACACTGCTTTCCTCTTTGGCTTGCAGTTGAATAATCGGTGGAGGAGGGAAGGAAAACAGCCTGTATTAATAGAGGAAGAGGGATATCGAAACTCACAATTTAGTAATCGGTGATTCAAACAGATAAGTTTTAATTAATTAACAATTGCAAGCCGCTGCGGTTTTAGGTGTAAGAATCTCGTGTAAGTGGCAGGAGCCTTGCTTGGCGCTTGGCGATTCGGGGCATTTTCCCCTCTCCTCCACCAGAGGGCTCCCGCGGTGCAGTTCTCCATGCAGAGTCGTTTCCATGCAGGAGGTTTGCCAGAGATCTCAGGAGAGCCAAATCTTGTACGCATTACTTGGAGAAATTTCGCGTTTCCGTAGAAGTTTTAGCATAGCAAGTACCTCAGGAGTTGGTGTGTAATATATGAATGATTTGTCTTTTTGAAGTTAAGTATATATCAATTTTAAATCCATTTTTTCAAAGCTGAAATGGCTTGTTCCAAATCTTACTTTTTTTGTCAAGCTCTGTCACTGTTGATGGCACCATTGCTTTCCAAAGCATTCAAGCCTATGATTCAGTGCCATCACAAAAATTTCCATTTCTGTAGATATGCACAACTAGAGCTTGCTTAAACTTTTCTATTTCTCTGCTATTTCTTCACTATATATATTCAATAAATAATTATCTTCTATTATTGTATGACTGACTTATCTAAAGCATTCTTTCCAATATGTGAAACCACAGCATTTCCACTCTGACCTCTGTGAACTTGGTATGTCAAGTAGAGATAGAAAATCATAATAAATCTGGTCCTGTTGATCTTTTCACCTTCACCTTCCAGTCTCTTATTTGTTGCATGACAGACACACTAATAGGAGTTTGTACAATCCTGTCTCTCTTCTGTGTACTGACAGACCTCGGCAACTGTTCTCCTTCCCTTATTCCAGCAACTATTTTGCTTTGTCATTGAAGTGCTCAGTTCATTTGCCAGATTTTGTCCCCATTTTGTGGCACAAAAAAAAAAAGTGATACAGATAGTAATTTTCAGTGCAAAATACTAGAAATGTACATATTTTTTGTAAAATGATGCATAGCAGGTATTCACTTAAATGATTATGTACTTGTATTTATTTTGTGTACATACTGGCTTTGATATTAAAAACCTTTCCTCTTCTGCTTTTTCACTGGGTTATTATTTGCTTTCTTACAGTCACCAAATTAAAAAAGTCCACCAGAAATTTTGCTCTGTTTAAGGTAACTGTTTGCTACAATGTCTTCAAAGTTTTAACCAGAGGAAAGAGGCAGTGCCCAAAAGGATCAGGTGCACAGGCGATACTTTTTGTAGAAGCAAAGGGCATCAAGATATCCCACAGAGCATGTTTTCAGTCACTCCAAGAAGAAAAACCCTTGTGGGAATCTGGTGTGAAGAAGAGTTGAAAATACGTACCTGGATGGGTTGGTAGCCAAATTTTTTGACCATCATTTTTTGGCTAACATTCTCCTAGTTTTTCCCTGTTCACTGCATAAAAGATGTAGGGCAAATACAGTCTGCAAAGTAGACATAGTTTGCTTTCTGTGTCAGCATACTTGCTATTACAGGAGGGTATTTTTTGCATGGGAATTGTCTTTGATTAGCACAGAAAAGTCTTCAGGACACCTAATAGCAGCCTAAGCACAGGGCAAGGTCATTGAGAAAAATGAAGCTGAGTGGCTCCAAAGTACACGGTGGGAGGAAGACAGCTGTGCACAAGGGGAAACGAGAGAGGTTCCAACAGGATATGAAGAGAAATCTCTTCACCATGAGGACAGTCAAGCAGAGGAGCAGGATGTCTGCAGAGATGTAGCCTCCCTTCTTGCAGGCTTTTAAGCCCTGACTTGCTTCACTACCTGCTGCAGATCACCATTTTTGTAGCACATCATACCAGTACTGTTACACTGGTAAAGTCACTCTGTTGTAGATGTTGCTTAAATTTCTCCCTGCCTTTACCTGGTGTAATCAGTTTACTTTCAGTTTGTTTGTTACATTAGGTATCAGTTCAGCTTCACCATGTTTGGGCATAGTCTCCACTGTGTGAACTCTATAATGTTACCTATAATGTTACAATGTAAATGTCACCTAGCAGGTATGTATGTTTTGCCCTGTTTTCTACAACACCACTTAACACTTGTTCGTCTTTCATAAATTAGTTCATTTGTATTTGTGTGCTCTTTTAAGTAGCATACTCATTGTATGATATTTTCTAGCATTCTATAGGTTGATTTAAAACATTTCCCAATGTTTAAGTATTTGTATTATGACTGTAATTATGTTCACCATCATCTTTGCTCATGTGTGGTTCTATGTTGATCATCTTTGAAGTCCTAGCCATTGCAGATGGTATCAGATTTTATTCCATTTGGGTTTTAGTTGTGCTGACTTTTGGCATCATTCAAACTATTAATACACTACACCAATGTGTTGAAAATATGAACACTTTCTTTAAACACACCTGACATCCAAAGGATAGATTTCCAAAGAAATCTAAAGCATTAAGTTTTGTTGTTACTAGCTGTTTTCTCCATCACGACAAGGGCTCTCTAGATAAATCTATACAGGTTTTTGAGAGTATTCATATGACTGCCACTAGAATTGGACTGTTTTTATACATAAAGCAGGTCTGCAAGCAAGGTCTCAGTGCATATTTTTGTATGAGAGAAAGCAGCTCTGAATGATAGTAGCATACTTTCCTACTTGATAGTAGTGACTAATCAAGTGTTTTTGAAAAATAAGCAGTTACAAGTTAGATGAGGCATTGCTAAGCAACTTCAAAATTTGTTTCAATCCTAGTTTTCCCATTCCAGTTTTCCAGTTGTCAGAAAAATAATGTTCTCACATGTACTTAGAACATTCTCTTAAAATTTGGAGATTGCTCAGCTGGCTTGCTGCAAAACTATCACATTACTGCTAGATAAACATCATTAAATTGAGTGCAAGACTTTGCTTTCCTCGGCTAGAAAACCTTGTGAATAGCTTGCTGTTGACATGAAAATGATTGAGTAGGAAATAATGGTATGTCCATTTTTGTAAGGTGATTTAGATTGCCCAGGAAAAAGGTGATACAATGCAATCAAATTTAAGATTTTACTTGAGGGAGCAAATACTGCAGGGCTAGCCTTACTGAACTGCATACAGCATTTTGGAAAGTTGAAACTTCTTAAGGGAGGTAACAATAGCTTCACATGCACTGGGATGGCTTAAAAAAGATGGGATTTAACAGAAAGAAATGCTAAGTAGCAGTAGTGTAGCTGCGTTACTGCTTTATATGGTATTGGTTGTGTAACTATGCCATTGTGTTAGCTTCCACCATCCAAGCATTCTGCTTACTAATTAATGTTGATGAGCAGGAA
>NW_008239080.1:1698810-1709496 GCF_000691975.1 Corvus brachyrhynchos | reverse complement strand
AGGAATGGTTCCAGGAAAAAGACTCAAACCAAGCAAGCAAAAAACCCACCTACCACAAAACCACAGTGCTTTGTAGCAAAAAAACATGAAATAAAACAAAAGCTCCTCAATCCATCTTTGTTACTCAGAAAGAGTTGAGAATAGCTTAAGTCTGTACATAGAAATAAGATTTCTGCTACCATAAGGCTATTTAACAGATAAAGGCATATCATAATCCAAGGAAGCAGTCTCTTCTGGTATATTTATTTCTTAATTGTCCTCTCTCTGAGGGTGACAGGAAGTGTTGGTCATACTTTCTCTTTAGAGTGAAATCCTGGCTTGACTGAGGTCTCCCATACTCCTAACTCACCGCAACAGCAACTAAGGGGAGGTGGTAGAAAGCAGGTGTGACATTCTGGCCCAAATGGAGTTTATGCCAAAGCATACACTGACTTAGTGAATTCAAAATTTCACTTAATATAAAAAACTGACCAAACTTCCCATGCTTAACAGAAAAACAGAGGTGTTTTACTTGCACTGACTTTCTAGTTCTCCTTTGCTCATTCTTTCCAGTGAGATCCAAGAGTGGAGCTATACAGCAGTGGCATCCTGCAAGCAGCACAGGAGAGAACAACCATGTGCTGAATAAGCAAATCTGACAGCAGAAGGCGAGGTCATTAATGGAACTGGGATCAGTCCTGTGGGAGAAAGTTTATTTCAGGAAAAACAGTAACAAAAGGAAATACAAAAAATTTATTTCTAGATAAGGATTTTTTTAATATATTTTAAAATGTTTCAATTTTCAGGTGAACCATACTGACTTTTTTTTTCAGTGTTACTTAAGCAGAAATTATTTTGATGAAACTATTTTCAGGGGGATTGCTCTTTGTGTTATTTTACTAGTAAAAGGTATTTCTTTTATTTTCATTTTTTCCTGACTTGTGACGTTCTTAATGCTGATAGGTTTTATGTAAATCATTGTCAAAAGCACTTCTCAACTCTCTCAAAGTTATGAAGACATTTTAATACATGTTTTAACTTCAGAGAAAAGAATCTGAAATATGGGAGGAAATGGGGAAACTCTGGCTCCCCATAATTATGGCTTAATTATGGATTAAATCTTTCTTAGGCATCAAAAGCATACTCCTTGGCTACATCAGAAAAGTGAGATCCAATCCTTAATTCAGTCTGATTTATAGGGGTTTTTTTGTCCATGCCCACTTACACATCTGGAATGAACCATATAATGATGCTTCGCTGTTGTCTCCATTTACTGATAAACAGAAAAACTTACAGGACTCTCAAATTGATAACATATAAAACAAGAACTGCCTTCTATAATATTCTATACTGAAAGAGATTGAATGAATCTGATTGAATCAAGATTAGCCTGTGTTTCATTAACAAAGAGACGAAAAGGAACCTACCCACATCCATTTGGCTACCCTATATCAAAGGATACGCTACTATCTTAATTTTCACTTCTGTTTCTCTGTTACTGCCTCAGCTCCTGACTCTCATACTGGTAAATAATTCAAAGATATAGCAGGAAATCACTAAGTTAATTTGATGTTTTATATGTTAGATATCTTAATTTACATAGGTGAGCAGTGAAAGCCTCCCATGTGCTAAGTGTCATCCTGCCTTCTGCCCTTTTTCCTTGTATGGTTTTCCTTGCCTTGTCTCTCCAGTCTAGAGGCAAGCTATCGTCATGCAGGCAAGGCAGAGGATTGGGGAGTTTAATGGGACAATATCTGAAGTCAAAATGATGGCAATGGCATAGACTGAGAAGTATTTAAAACTTCTGAATTAACATATGACACGGGAGAAATTATAGTAAGGTGGGGATCTGAGCAGTTATGACCACCTGTCAGTATTGCCTGAGGCCATCTAAAATACAAGTGGAAAAAGCTCTTTTACAGATTGTAATGTTTATCTTTAATTCTCTGATAAAATCACAGGAGTGGAAGTCCTCCACTGACAATACTAAAATTTTTATCCTCTCTTAGGTAATACAATTATATTATATTTGAAAAGGATATGAACACCTTTGCTATAGACCAAGGTATCTGTTAATGGAACTCTTGATGAGACCTGCTCCGAATGTAAATGGAAGGGCTTTATGTAGATGTAACTGAAAATTCTTATTTAATCATGTCTGCTGCAGGCAGTGCTTGTGGAATATTCATTTAAGTCCTCTGTACATAGAATTTGACTCAGTTTATTAGTATCAGTCCAATTTACTTTGTGAACAATTTACGTGATTATAAAAATGTGTTGTAGTAGTGTAGGTCATTTTTGTAGTTAATTTTTAGCCATAAAAAGAATATAAGTATTTCTATGTATATAAGACTACCTTATCTAAAGATATCTAAAAGCCGTGATGGTCCTAAAGTTTATTTAAACTGGTTGAAAGTCCACAGATTCTATAAAACCTTTAAGCATGCACAGATTCGGTTCAGAAACTAAGGTGTCATGTTGAAGTTAGGAACACTGTCATTCTAAAATCCAGAGAGACACTTGTAAAGAACAGCTAATCCCAAATCTGTATTTCCCTATGGAAATTACACCTTTAGTTTAGACATCTCAGGTGACACACATGACTTGCATTTAGGTTTCACCTTATTTGCTGTTTGCTTACATGTGTAGACAGGAGCATAACTCACTTCCACAATTCCCTTGGCCTGAACTAACTGATAATGCTTAAAGCTGGATTTAAACTTGTGATAAAATTACTTTTGGTTTATTAACTCTGTGGTCTTCACACCACAGGAACACAGATAATCAACTTTGTCTTACTGTAATTGCAAAAGTGTGCTTGGATGTAGACAGCTTCTTTCTCTGTGCACTCGTAACACTTCTCCGGAGGTTTGCTGTGATGTACCACAGGCAGCCATGAGACACACTCAGACCCCCACTGATTTACACAGTAAAGCTCAGTACTAGGGAGGACTCTGAAGAAGGCTTGCCAGATTTGTCATTTGGAACTAGGCTAGTCTAATTTGGCAGTCAAAACCAGGTTCTGATTGCAAGAAATAATTCTGTGGGAATGATAAACCCTGCATAAGAACAAATGTGTGCCTCATGCAAGCTCTTGGTTTTCGTTATGTATATAGGGGGTTTTTTATGTTCATTTGATTTGGGTTTGTTTGGGTTTTTTTTAACTCCTGCCAAGAGGCTTAGTTTATTCTGTTTCAGCCTATTTTTTTTTTCTAATTTTATTCTCCAGGAGTCAAATCCTCTGATGAAGTAGATTTTAAAGTTCCCTAAAGACTAGTGAAGTATCTGTAACTTATTAACAGTTCCTTAAAGAAGTAACCTCTATTCTAAGTCCTGGGAAATGGAACGATATTGAAATAGGAGAGACAAGCTCAATGTTGCTGATGAATCTTTGAGCAACTCAGTCCTAGAACAGTTTGTGAGTTCTTATTTTTTAACAAATCTGACCTTTTAATTTTAACACATGAACCAGAATTACTTCTTCACGAATAGGTTAGAAAGCATGTCAAGCTATGATTATTCATACTAAAAAAAATTTGGACAAACACAATTTTGTTACAAAAAAAAGTTGTTTCTTTGTGAAAAGTGTCTTTCCCTTGTAGAAGCCCAGAAGATAAAGACCTAATGTGTATGCCTCATGAACTGATAGTGGTGGAGCCAGCCAGGGATTTTTGGTAATAATACACTGTGAGAAAGAAGAAGATGTGGCTGGAGAAGCAGGGGGGCATATGGAGGTGGGGCAGCGCTTTTCTGGGAAAAATGTTTTGGCTTCTGGAGATACATACAACGCAGTACAGCGTTGGCACTGGAATGAGGTGAGCAAGCTGGCATGGACTGTAAGGGAGGATCAATACCACCCAAGATCCCTGAAGCCCTCCGACCCATTTCCAGAAAGGTCTAGAAGAACACATTGCACATGCAAACTCATTTACTTAGAAAGAAAGAAACTTAGCTCTAAGGCTACTAGGGCTACAAGTGCTACAAAAAGCTATCTCCACGAAGTCTGGGTGCATCAGCTGGGTCAACACTGGAACCAGAACTTGTGATCTCTCTTTTTCTTTCTTCCTTTCTATCCCTCTCTAATTCACTCTCTCTCTGTTCCCTTTCACCCTACCTCCCTTACCCAAAACCCACTATCATGTGCTTATCCTAGGAGGTCAGGAGTTGAAATTTTTTTCAAGTGAAAGAATGGCCTCACTAAATAATTGCAGGATTGCCAGTGTAAGCTGTCTGAACATAGCTGGTTCCAGCATTAATAATTGGTTCCATCACAATTAGTCAATGGCTAATTGGCAAGATTAAGTACACAGTTTACCAACAAGATTGATCTGGATTCCACTTACCAGGAAAGGGAAGAAACCAAAGGAGTCTGTAGCAACTCCAGGCTTCATCAAAATGTCATGTTCATACTAAATCACTTGGCATTGCTCCAAAATTACATTTCTCCATTGTGTACAAACCAGATTTGACATGCCAAGAATAGACAATTAAGAGATTGAGGCAAACATTACTCCATACATTACGTCGCTACATTTGTTTTAAGAACCTTCCATTTATTTGAATAGTGGCCTTTCTAGGAGGTAGTACTGGATGTTGCATTCCCAGTAAACAGCAAAATTTGAATGCATAAACATACAAATAGTCATGCAAACACAGTCTGATAGGTTCTCCCTTTGGACTGTCATTTTCTATTAGTGCTGAAATCTTCAGCTCCCAAAAATACATACACACAGGGTGACATAGGTCTTGCAGTATGTATAGGTCAGGAAGCTGGTTAAGAGAGAATGTGACAGCCAGATCTTTTTTTTCTCTTTTTGCATGTGCTTCAGTCTTACTTCTAGCTGCAGCCTTTTAGATACTATTGAATTCAGAGTTCTTTTACATTGGAGACCATAACTAGATAGCTCTAGGCTTACACATCAAGATTACATAAATCTACAAAACTACTTACTTAAAAGTATAATGGTTAAACCCTGAGAATATTACTCGTAGATGAGAGTATGTGAATGCAGAGATACAGATTAAATATGCACTTATTATGACTTTCTAGATTATTGTGCCTATTTATTCAGCAATAAATATGAATAAAATACTTATCATTTTATTATTTAATTTTTATGTTGCTTGACAGTATTGAAATTGAGCACTGAAATAGTATAATAGTAAATAGCTCTACATGAACCCAGAATCTTGGATGTGTTAATATAGTTGTAGGTACAATGTTGATAAAACTGATGGTCATTATATATCAGTTAGTATGGCATATGCAAATTTAAAGAAGTTACTTTCTGAAAATTTGAAACTCTTTATAACTAGACCTAAAAGTGGGTTATTTATCATAGTAGTATTCAATTTTTAAGTACTATTTGGGCAAGTTAGCTGGATAGAAAGGACACAACAGTAGGAGACACTGGCTGATACTGAGACTTTAAAATGCTTAGACATATTTGTTACAATTTAAAATCTATGCTTCATCTGCTGAAGTTAAAAGAAAACAGGCATAGAGTATTCAACCTTCTGAGCTGAAACAATGCTGCCCATTAAGCCTGCAAGTCTTATACAGCCTATTCTATTTGTAGGATCTTAAACTTTTCTCTTTTTAACTCTTTACCTTCCTTTTCCTAATATGTGCATTATTAAATTTTAAATTAGCGTATTGTACTGATTTATAGATGCTTTCAGACTGTGTGTAGGATTTTAACATATTCATACAGAAATATTGGGCAAAAACCTATACGCCTCAGCAAAGCTGCCTAAAACCTGGCTTTGACCTTTTCATTATGTATAATGACTTTCAAAGACGTATGGATACTTCAATCTAAATCCAGATGTGCTTTGACTTGTTGTGGAAAATCACCTTTCAGCTCTTCTCTTCCTTAATCAGCTCTTTGACCACTTACTTTTTTCCTGTAAAATACAAGAGCCACCAAAAAGCATGTATTTTCTGCTTTACAGGTAGGGCTAATTCCATATGAAGGCAAGAAGAGGAAGAAGAACGGTGGTAATTTTTTTTTTTTTTGCATGCTTTTGTGTTTCATGAAACAACAGAACTTGTGGCAAGCTGTTTAGAGTATGGTTATATATAGGTATGTGTATATATATATATTCAGAGGAAGAAAATGGAAAGCATGCATTTTACTAGATAAGGGACATTTTAATGCTATTAATCTTGACGTTGGTTCTCTAAGCCTGGACTAATGTTTTACTGAATTCTACAAATCTAGAAGTATTTCAGGTTTGAGCAACTTAATTGTGTTTTTGAACTAATACTTTAAAGAGTAGTATATGCTGAGAAATGTATTTTTGTGGAATACTAATGAATACTTTACAAAGTGTATGATACAGCTTTTTGCCATGTTTACAACAGGTAAATATAAGCAATACATCATGACATTGGTTTATTTACTTTGAAAAGTATATATTTTGAATTAAGATGCCCCTATTAAAAATGTGAAACATACTAGGACCAGATAACACTAAACATTGTAAGTGAGGTTTTTTTTTTTTTGAGATTGGGTTTATCAGTGACACTGGAATTAAAGATAAAGAATGTGCTTTTTTTTCTATTTTTTTGGTTGCTGTACCGTTGTATTTACTAGCAATTGGTTATTTTAAGACGTTGTAAAGTGTCAAACAATGGAGAAAATGCCTAAGGCAACAAATACCACAAAACTATAATGATAAGTGCTCTCTCTGTATTTTTTTTTAGTTACTTTGGCCCCTCTACTGAAAATGTGAGTGCTGCTTAAGTATGCAGTAGAAGAAGTAGCAGTTGGATTTTTTCCTCTTTTTGTCTCCTATAGCAGAAACAAAATGACATCCAGCTTTTCTGTTGGCTTTGCTGCTTAGGAGTGCTTAGTATGTGGGCACATGCATATAAATAATTCCCTTTTTATGTTGTTTTTGCCAAAGTGCCCTCAGTTGAGTGACATTTTTGCTCCATTTACATCAATGTTAAAATTTCCATTAACTTCCCCAGGGCTGGGATTCCACCTGTTTCGTCTAAGTTCACTATAGTTCAGTCTCACGTATTTAAAAGCATTTATATTTTAATTGCTTCAGTGGAAAGCAGTTGTCGTGACCGGCAAATCTTGCAGAGGGCAGAAAGGATCATCTGGCAAAGAACAATGCCACATAAGGGCTTACACAACGGAACAGAAATACTGAGCACTACATTCAGTGAGAATTGTGTGGTAAGGGGCGTTTCAAATGAATCTCCTTTTACAAAATTTTTTTTCAGATAGGATACTGCTGCTTTTAAAGAGTTTTGTCCAAGCTTACAGCTTCATTCCTGCATATGTGTTGTTGTAAGCAACAGTTTAAAATGTGGGTCTAACGAGATGGAGACAAATCTGTTAACACTGCATAGACAGAGTGAATTATGCAACTTGGCTGGTTTGGATATCTAATCATGACAAAAAAAGAAACAAAGGGTGAAAGTGAGTGTTAGCAATAAAGAAAAGGTTTCTACAAAAATAAGTCAGTGCTTTAGTCCCCCGATTCTCTCACCTTTCCCCCCTGCATCTTGCCTGCAACTGCAGTTGTAGTAAAAGCTGTTCAGTGGAGCAGTTTCGCCTTGGCACAGGAGGTGGAACACTCTCTGCATGTCTGTGCTAAGTATGGCTTCAAACCTAAATTTCTGTACTTTCTGCTTCTTGGTGTACTTGCCTTGACTCTTTCCTGGATCCAGGTCTAATTCTGTCTTCTGTGCGTTGTAGCTAAACTCTGAGATAGTTGGAAAAATGTGTTGCTGCAAAGACAAGATGGGGTATCATCCATTTGCTGCTGGTGCTTCAGATTAGATTATCAGTTTTTCCAGTACTTCCCAGATTTAAAGCAGATAAAATAATGTATAGACGTTTTCTCCTGGAGTGCATCAGTGACTGCAGGTGAAGAAGTGTTTGGGATTTCTAAGTTGTTTGTGGCAACAACAGATGTTTCACCAGTTGTGGCTTTGCTTCTTATATTATGGGAGGCAGAGAGAAGCCATTTTTGGGGGGTCACGGCAGAGGTTTTTAAACAGTAAGGTTTTTCTTGTTCCAAATTTTCACATCACTAGCCATTTGAACAGTTTTTAATATTGTGAAGAGTGTTGTCCGTAAATCCATATGATGGCAGTCCCTCCTGTGGTGCTCCTCAACTAGTATAAATCACTGTAATTCCTTTGATTTATGTGAACTGGAATAATCCTGTTTAGTTGAAGATCTGGCCCAGAGTACAGGAAGCATATGTGTTAGTCAGGGAAGGTTGTAGCAGTTTCTAATTCTCCTACTGACTGCTTTCATGCAGATGTGGAGTGTTTTTTAAAGTTGAGATGGTCTAAAAAAGATATTTAGTTTTCTGTTTGTAGTGTCAATATTTTGGTAAGTGAAGCAACATCCTTGGTTTAGGAATTGTTTCATTATTGCTTCACAGGAAATGAAGGCCCTATTTGAGTCTGGACCTTGAAGCAATACTGAAATTTTAAGAGGCAGAAATATTTCTTTAAGGGATAAACTGATTGTATGTGCAAATTTTTATGCAATTAAAATGCTTAGCTACTTCAGAACTTATATTTGATTGAAATTAATGAGACCGTTTATATTCGTGTAAGGTAGATGAATCCAGGTATTTAGGACATGTAAAATAAAGTAAAAAAATTTTAGAATTTTGTAGCTTGAAAGAGCAATGAGAAATGCAGTTCTCAAACAAAAAAAATGATGATGCCTTTCACTACAGCAGAGCTTTTACAAAGCATCTTTCAACGGAGGATCTTACAATTCTGCCTCAAACACAGAATTACAAGTCAACATTGAAGCCTTTATCAAATGAACAGTCTGAAGGAGAAGAAGAGTGCTCCGATGATCTGTCAGCTGTGGGATTGGGCTCTTGCACCTCATCCTGAGAGGTAAGACAGCCTTACTTTCTATAATTTACACACTGAGCAAGCAAGAAGTGCGACTTGCCTAAAGTTACACCACAAGTCTGTGGCAAAGCTGTGGAATAAAACGCCCTAGCAGATGCGTACATAAGCTGCAATTTCATCTTTCTCTCGTTGATTCTAAGTTGGGAAGAACAACAACTGTTTTGAAATTCAAACCAGGAAGATAATCACGTCTTTCCATGGGATTTGTTGGTTATCCTGGCTAGTTATCTTGATTGAAATGAGGAAACACATTCCAAAATCTAGTGAGTGGGTGGGAGGATTTGGGGTATGGGGAGCTGGGGGTAGAAGAAAGTTTACCCTATGAATTTTCTGATCTGAAGACCAATCATCTAAATTGATGTTAAGCTGATAAATATTCATATGACCACCTTCCTTTTATCCTCCCCTGTCAGAATGATTCAACTAGAAAAAGGTAAAATATGTCTTGGACATACATATATATAAATTATATATGTAAGCCCTAATCTCTATCTTCTGTATATCTGTTCCTAATCATTTTACTTCTCTCTGTCCTTCTATCTGGTTCATGTCTTTAAAATGCAATCTGAAAAACTGCCACAAGCACACTTGGAGAACCTGACAAAAGTGCAGTTTGGCACTTTCAGATAAGAGCCAATGGCAGTGCTCAGTCTCATAATTTCATCACAGACAGATGGTATTACAAATGTAAGAGCATTCAGGTTTGTAAATGATAGATTTTAAAAGGCAAAACAAATTTCCGTAATTCACTGTGCATTACAGCATCAGTGCCATAAATAAGTGTACTCTCTTGTTTTTTTGCGTGGTTGATTTTTAAATTTATGATGAAGTATATAAAAGTATATAAAATTAAAGTATGCTTACACTGAAAAGATAAAAGCTAGTTTCTGCCAGTGTAATAATGTACATAATTGGTTCTTCACAGCTAGAAACTAGATACTCTTTCATTCATGCCTTCATACCATGGCTGTCTAATTTATGGAACTGTTGGAGGGGGGGCTTTTCAGAGAGGTAGGGGGAAGGAGAAAAAAACCCTAAACATTTCTTACATTGTTACCTGAGTTGGGATATACACATATGACTATGTAAAATCTGTGTCTGGGTGGCTGTTTGTTCTTTCTTGCAGAGTATTCTGTGCTCAGAGTGGGAGGGTCACACTGTGTGACTAATAAGGACAGAGCTGCATCCCCCTCTACCACTCTTTGGAGACTCACTCCAGCAACTCCTCGGCACTACAGCAGCCCTGTACAGGCATTTTCAGTGCTTCTGGGGGGACAGACCAATAAAAAAATTAAAGGTAAGCCACTCATTTTTTGTAGTCAATTATCTAAACATCTTACATGTGCACACTCGCACATACTACACTATTCTTGGCTTGTTTTGTGGTGTTTTTGGTTTTGATTTCCAAAATTGCCATTTAAGTTTATCACTGCTAGTATTAACTATGGTTTATATAAACATGATGGATACCGTAAGTTTTTAATGTACTGCAATCAGCCTGTGCTATAGTATTCTGCTCATGATTGTGTAAATACATTGTATATGCAAATGGGTGACTATAGGTATATGCTAAGATATGCTAACAAAAACAGCCCCGCTAAATGAGCAGTAATTTACAAAACTGATTAAACTGTTGCGAGTGGCCACAATGCTGATTGTGCATATATTTACATTTAAAAACCTACCTCTCAGTGTGCGTGTCCTTGTAATTAGCACGCGTGCCGGGTGGCCTGCATGCGGTTGGTGGGAGCGCGCTGGTGAGTGAGCAGCGGCACGGGCGGGCAGTGCCCTGCGGGGAGGGG
>NW_008239080.1:1648457-1698258 GCF_000691975.1 Corvus brachyrhynchos | reverse complement strand
TACTGAATTCCCGATGCCTGCTGGGAAAGCAGGTGCAGGAAATTAAATGATAATTTATTTGAACATGTATTCGCTTTGCTGCTGGTGGGAAGGCTAGAAAAGTTAATCACGATGTAGTTGCTGTCAGTACATGACAGAATAGCTCTGATGATGAATAAGGTGCTTTGCAGAAATAATTATAAAAATTGCACAATTTTTCCTTTTTTTGCAGAAAATGTGATTAGAAAAATATTAGACACTTTCTGTGTTTCATTAAATTCATGTGTATTTATACATCGCAGTTGGCTTAGAAGGAAGCTTTTGTCCCCTAGTGACAGTATCAGTTTATGTGGTTGAAGCCTGTACTTTTGTGAGATTTAAACTGTAAATTCAATATAGGCTGCTCTAGGCACTTTGCAAGGTGCAGAAATATGGCATTTTGGTTTCTTTCGTGGTTAAGCTCAAAAAATAGCATGTTGTCTTTGTTCAATTTGAGGACTACTTCAGCAGTCACTGAAAGTGTTGTGACACCAAGCAGTTTAGCTAGTATATTGAAAATTGAAAAATAAATTGGGGAGAAGTATAAAAGAAAATTAGTAATTACTAATGAAATTAACATTCACTACCTTTACAATTAATAGCTCCAAGTTAGTATTTCTGAGATGTTACTTCTGAGTCTATTAATAAAGAGCTAAAAAGGAGTATATTTATGATTTATTTCTAGACTGAAATAAATCTCTTTTTTGTAGCTCCTTAGACAGATAAATGATACACTTGTATGTGACTAGCAACTTCCTCTTCACAGTTAAGAAGTTCTTGTTTGTAGTTTTCTGACAGCGAGAAGACTAAGACGAGATTGTTCTGAATATGCTTATTTTTTGTTGCAGATTTGTAGCTGTTTGTTCACATGTGTCCAGGGGGAGATGAAGAACATCGGACCCTGCATAGTTTGGCTTTGTACGGCAGCCTTCCTCCTTCCTGTTTCTACTTCTGTGGCTGTCAGTGACCAGACAGGTACTTCCACTTTTCTTGCCCATCACAGACTAAAGGTGTAAATCTCAGTACAGAAAAATTTTTAGCAAATAACAACAGCACACAGAAAACAAACATACAAACAGATAAAAATATACAAGATTGTTTTAAATCTCCTTTCTGAAATGTCCTAAGTTGGAAGCAGTTCCAAAGCAGCCTTTCTGCTTCCTTGGAAGATTCATATTTGGAGGTAGTTGTAGTTCCTAGGAGTTTTGTTTTGTACTTTTCCTACCATACAAAACAAGACAAATAAGTCAGAGCTGCAAAACCTTCATGAACAAAATCATGAGGCTTTATTAGAGCAGACCACTTATCACATTGACCTAAACAATCTAATGCTCATGTTAACCACACCTGTACGTAATCCCTAGACTGGGTTATACATTTCACACATGCAGAGTTAAAAAAATTTTTTTCCTAAGAAGATGGGGGAAAGGAATGGAGTGATATTGTTTAACTTAAAAGCTGTTACCTGTCTTCTGCAAATTTTCTCATATTTCTCTGTTTTCTCCTTTCTTTACTTTCCACATGTTATCTAGTGTTCTCACTTAAACTCTACGTTAACTCTCCAGAATGCAGTAAATTCTGTCTTAAGGACACATCATATGTGCTTGTCAAACAAGGCACGTCAGTTTTTTAGAATTGTTCTGCCTCAGCATGTACTTCAACATATTTTAATTTTCCTACAATTATTAGCAAGGAGAATATGCTTATTGCTATTTAAATTGAGTTGGGTTTTTTCTCAAAAATAAAATTAATTCCTAGTAATGCTGTTCCTTTCCATAAATCTTATGAAAGATAATAGAAACTACACACACAGAGAGCAACTTTGAATCTCAAAAACTCATTTGAAACTCAGGCCCAAGAAATTTTAAATGTCCATGACTAGGAAAATAATCCTTTTACTGCCCCTGGAAACTATAAGTAGTAATAATGAATAAATAATACGTGTAATGTGTGGGTTCTGAGGTAATAATAATGCATTGTGAAGTGTCTGAACTTAAGTTGAAGTCTTTTTCCCCTTTGTATTTTTAGGGCATTGAGGCTAAGTGCTCTACTGATGAATTATTCTTAACTCCTCTGAGAGAGCGAGCCTACATCATAGCTGTGAAATCATTCTGTCTGAAAGAAGAAGTATATGTTTTATTCTGTCATTGTTAGGTGGTGGTTGCAGAAGAGAAGTTTTCAAAGTGCTAAAATGATGTGAGTGCAGAAGGTTCCCTAACTACATAGATTGAAAAATATTAAAACAAAATTTCAGGAAACATTGTGTCTTTTCTTTTATATATATGTATTTTTTTTCCTAATGAAATGATGCCTTAGTAGATGTTGGGTCAGCCACAGAAGATGTGGCAGATACACTGAACTGTCAATAAACAGTGTATCTGAACTGTGCCTTACATTCTGTTAGAAGTTTGTAGCTAAGCAGCCAGCAGCGAAGTTGCAGTTTTCCTTAGCCTGACGGCCCCAAATGGATCAAATATGGGTCCAACTGAACTGCTAGGAAGAAGAGGAGAGATTGAATCTCTCCTGTGAAATAACTGATGGTGTGCAATTGAGAGAGGCTTCTTCGGTTTGTGGTGGTACAGGCAGATGGTGAGGAATAACAAGTAGATAGCTGCCAACTTGAGCAGCTCTGCCAACAGCAGGTGTGTGAGTTAAGCCCAGAGTTAAACTCCAGTTGATAACAGGGAAGAGGCTCTACTGGAGTTTGTAGGGATGGTTACCGTCTAAAAAGAAATACAAATTATAGACCAGAAAGCAGGAGTTGGGAAAGAATGGACCCAGTGACGGAGCAGCGGTAAAAGTGGTACAGCTCTTTCTGTCAAACTTTTGTTAATCTGCTCTGTTCACTTGAACCGAGTGCTCTGTGTTGCTAAGCTGTCTTGTTCCAGTTTGATAATTTGTATGCAGATGAATCTGTAACAAATTGGAAATGTGCTTACTTCAAGAAGAGAGTAATATCTAAAGGGTTTTTTTTGTTTTTCTGTCTTGCATTTGGTCGCTCTTTCTTGGGCCTTTTTTCCCCTCCTGTGTACCAGTTCTGTTTGAATCAGCATCTGTCCTTCAATATCCGCATAGACGACCTTTTTGGTTTGCTTCCTTCAACAACGTATGCATAGCATTTATTTCTCTGTGCTAATATGAAAGCCTTTCCAGCAAAGCACACTTAGGTAGAATCTGAGACTATTGTATTTACATCTTGAAATTTCTCACCTGATCTGCTTTAATCTAAAGGAATGGCTTCAAATACATGGAAAAGTGTAAACTAGAGTTAATTTGATGTTGGTGAGGGAAAGAAGTGTGTTAGGGGAAGGATTAACTTGTGTGCATATGTAGGGGAGAGCTTTCAGAGCAGGCGTGCTGAATATACTTTGTGACTTACTCATTGGGCCAATATTGTAATAAATAAATAGCAGTATTGAAAAAGAGTCAGAGGCTGAGAGAGTATGCTGGGTCTTCTCGGAGCAGTCCTCCTTAGGCTCTGAGGGTGCCAGTATGCATTAGATTCACATCAAGGATTTCTTTCAGTTCTCATGTTTTGATATGCTGAATGTTCATTAGAAGGAAGCACTCTCTTCTCATGATGGAGTATAGCAAATCTGAGGGGAGAGGGCTCAGGAGTTTTCCACAGGCATATTTTTGATCTGACTTCAAGAATACTTTCTTCATGTTGTCAACTTATTATTATTGAGAATATTTGGGGTTTGAGGGTGGACATAAACTCTTTCTGTAGTGACACATGAAGTTCTAATCTGATCATTCCTGAATGCTTTATATTAAGAATATTAATATTCTGACTCATTCCCAGATCATTGCTTCTTTTTCAACTTTCTTTTACAATTACTGTTTTTTAAAGTCATGCTAATCCATGAAAAATGTAGTATAAACAAAGTCCTGGGACTGTCAGGCATGGTGAATTTATTGCCTTTTGACATGGAATGTGTTGTGAAAAGTATTGGCTATGGATCATAATATTAGATAGGCACTTTAACCCAAGTACAGTGAGTGGTTTCAAGCAAGCAAATCAGTTCAGCTTTTTGGTTTTAGTGTTTTAGTACAGCTAGATATTTCTCAAAATCAAGATAGTGACTCTACAGTAACTCTCATATACAATGTATTCATATTCCTGATATTCCCATCCAACTGGGCCTTGAATATTTTCAGGGATGGGGCATCTACCACCCCTCTGGGCAACTTGTTCCAGTGTTTCACCACCATTATGTAAAGTCTAGTCTAAATCCAACCTCTTTTAGTTTAAAACCATTACTCCTTGTCCTGTCACAACAGGTCTCATAAAAAGTCTGTCTCCATCTTTCTTACATGCTCCCTACCTGGAAGGCTGGAGTAAGGGATCCCTGGAGCCTTCTATTCTCCAGGCTGAATGATCCTAACTCTTGGGAGAGATGATCCAGCTCTCTGATCATTTTTGTGGCCTTCCTTTGCACCTGCTCCAGCAGGTCCTTGTCTTTCTTGTGTTGGGGCCCCAGAGCTGGATGCAGTACTCCAGGTGGGGGGTGGGGGGGGTGTCTCATGAGAGCTGCTGGGCAGAATCACCTCTCTTGACCTGCTGGCCATGCTGCTGGGCAGAATCACCTCTCTTGACCTGCTGGCCATGCTTCTTTAGATGCAGCCCAGGATATGATTGGCTTTCTGGGCTGTGAGCACATACCATCAGCTGATCTCCAGGTTTCCATCCATCAGTATTCTCAAAGCCTCTTTGTCAGGCCTGCTCTCAATTCCTTTATCCCCAAGCCTGTTTTGATACTGGGCATTGCCCTGACGCAGGTGCAGCACTCATGAGGTTGTTGAACCTCACAAGATTCCCATGGGCCCAATTCTTAAGCTTGTCTAGCTCCCTCGGGATGACATTCTGTCGTTCAGGAGTGTCAACTGCAACACTCAGTTTGGTGTCATCTGCAAATTTGCTGAGGGTGCACTCAATCCCTTCATCTAAGTCATTAATTAATTAAATTGGTCCCAAATGGAGCACTACTTGTCTCTGATTTCCATCTGGACATTGAGCAGTTGACCACTCCCGTCTATGTGACTGGCCAACCAATTCTTCATCCACCAAGCAGTCCACACATCAAATCTGAATCTCTCCAGTTCAGAGATATTGTGGGGACCATGTCAAAGGCCTTGTAGAAATCCAGATGACTTCCATAGCTCTTCTCTTGTCCACTGATGTAGCCGCTCCATTGTACAAGGCCACTGAATTAGTCATGCAAGACTTGTCCTTGGTGAAGTGGTGCTGGTTGTCCCAAATAATATGAAGTCCTGTTTTTCACTACTTACTCTTCATCATGGGAGAATATAGTTCTCCAGGGGTCTAGCATGAATATCCTAATCCTTGAACTCCATTGCTCAGATTTCTTGTTTCTGCCTGCCAATGCTGTTATGTTACTTCATAACCATCTAAATAGCAACCAGACTTGAAGATGACTTCTTTACTGTATCTTGTTTCCTTCATTCTTCCCATCCTTGTCTTAATTAGCATATATGTTGTAATCTAATATGATCTTCTTTACAGAATACAACGACGGAATACAAAAAAATCACATCGTATTTCCTGGTGCCTGTATACTTGAGGCTACAGATATGTAGGAAATCTGAATTCTTGACCTTATTTGACAGCAAGCCAGCTGGGTCTGCTTATCTTCAGTATGAATACATTTGAGGTGGACTCACTGGATGTCATTGCTGACATTTGCAAGTGTGTGGCAAGCTCTGAAGAGGTTGTCTTTGTCTGTGTGTTTATGAAGCCTGATCCAGTAAGAATACGAGAAAAATCTTGGGTAATACAGGTTTCTGTCTGAAGCTTGAGTCGACACAGGGTATGGGTATATGTTAGGCTGGGCTTTGCTGTTTGGCTGCATTCATTAGGCTGGTCATGGTCACTGATGGAAGCTTCAGTGCCCTTGCAAATGTGCATGTCAGTGGTGCTAGATGACAGCAAAAACTTCACCTGAATGTGAAGTTTAATTATAAACTAGCACATGGGTAGTTGTAAAGTGAATCTAGCCATTACAGGTTACACTTGATCTGGAGAAGCCTAGCCTGCCTATTGGAAGTAACAGTTCCCACTCAGGAAGTGCACACAAGAGATATCTGTAAGATGGAGACTGAAGCACACACCAGAGTCTCTTCTGTCCCTGTTTGCATGGACTGGAAAGCTGAGCGTGGTGCCTAGATGGAAGTTGCAGTGCGCTTCAACAAGTGTCCTGATCATTCCAGGAGTAGTTTGGAACATGCTTTTACGCTTTTGCATGTTGCAACAGATATATCTGGAGGCAATGCCCTTTTTTTTTTTTTTTTTTTTTTTTTTTTTTGCAAAATGCTGTTAGAAATCAAACGAAAAATTCTTACTATCATTACTATCATCTTACTGGAAAGAGAGAAGACAATGATCTGTGATGTACCTGCTTGGTCTGCATAAATTAATATTTTCACAATTATTAGATTGATTTTATATTAATGAGCTCATAGCTAGAACTCATTGATTTATGAAGGTCAAGGTCTAATTTTTCGTATGGGTAGGTGAACTTATTAATTTATAGGTAAGTTAACTTGACCTTTGATATCACAGGTTTAATATTAATTTTTTAGTTCAATCCACACAGATGCAGTTTTATCATGTGCAGAGCAATCTAGTGTATGAACATAAGCTTGTTCTTCTTACTATTTTATTAATTTTATAGTAATGTATTTTAACAGGCCAGGTAGGTTCATGGTTTCCATTGCTCCTTTCCTTTCGTGAATATCTTCACGCAGACCTTGTTGTTCAGCTACCCACATGTTAAATGGGCAAACTGTTTTGTCTCAAGCTAAAAAAAATTTAAGGATCTGCTAGCAATACTAAACATCGTGGAAGAGGTTAACTATTAAGGCAGTAGTTGCAGAAAGAATTTTCATCAGTCTGTTGTAATGAAGGTTGTCAGTCTTGGCATGGAGAGTTGTTATTTGAGAGTTTTCCCTTAGCTCTCTGGTAAAAGGAATAACATTGAACTAAAGGTGTGCATCAGCAGCGTGCGATAGAAGATTCACCGTAACTCTTTCATTCTTCTGGGGATGCGGAATACAAACAAATAACTAACACTTAAATGGCCTGTCTGTGCTGTGGCTGCTATGCCACTGATAAAAATAGGTCCACAGTCCAGTCTGTGGCATGTGAGGAATCATTGCTATCATCTGGATAGCACAAAAATTAAGGCTTGCAGTCTTTATTTGGACTTGGAAGCAAGTGGCTGTGGGGAACAAGCTAGAACTTTGTAGTCTTTCACTGCTCAACACTCATGTAAGTTAATGCTGAAAAAACAAAGCATACTTGTGTCCCAGCTTCTCTAAAGCTTACATCAGCTTAGGATAAAATCAGCAATAAGTACTATCTGTCTGCTCTTATTATAAGTACTGTCAAGAATTTAACCAAAAAGAGAACCTGCTTTGAAATACGTTGAATATTTTTGAAAGAAACCCTTGGTAGAAAACATGTAGATTTAAGAAAAACATCTGTCCACATATATCTGACATTCTTTTGTAACTTCAGACATAAATGGCTTCCCTTACTCCAGCTTATTTCTTGGAGCTATACGTATGTAAATCTACCCTAACGACATTCATTGTTTTAGAGTAGCTGTATATAGAAGTCTATAGTTTAATAATCTATATGTGATTGAAGGTTGAGGCCAGAGGGCCTAAGGTGAACCTGTTTCTGTCCCATACTGTATGTGTATACATCAACAGGTGTATTGAAATTGCTATGTCACTATGTAATTCCAGCAAATGCTTTTCTCACTGTATAAAACTTCCTGCAAACCAAGAATGATGAAGGATTTCACTTCAGAGTTTCCAATGTGAATATTCTTTACAGTTCAGCATCTTTTCTGGGGAAAGGGAATTTACAGAGTTTTTCATGCATATGTTTCATCTCATTTGTCATGAAACTCTATCTGTATAGGGAAAAACATGCACATACTGGTATTTATGGATCTATATGAGAGAAAGAAAAAATTTACTCTGTTAGCACCTTAGAAGTAAATTAATTTATCTGTGATGTTACTTGTAGTAGTAAATTGTAGTTGTAACTGTAATTGTACATGTGAAGGACACGGAACTTAATGAATCTTACCAGAAAAAGTGTTTTGCCCAGTCTATTCTTTAAATAGTTGACAAAGCTTTCATTAACCATATTATCCGGAGGTGTCTTCATATCAGTATTACATAATCTAGTTTCACTTTTACTAGTTATTTCCAGTTAGTCATTCTTAATCCAGATCAAATACTGAAATCTATTTAATAGCATTAAAGAGTTTTGAAGTATAAAATGCTTTCTACGTGCCTACAGAATGAATGACAAATTTCACATGCTTTAAGATTACAAATATAGCTATTTTGAATACCAGTGTTTGGTCTGGATGCCCTTATGAAACATTTAAATATAGATGATTTCCAGGTTAATGGTAGGACATTCCTTATATTTTTCATTGAACTAATGCTTCAGAAAGTGCTTTGACCTTCACTGTTCAGCAGCTTCAGATACACCTCGGACATCTTTTTAGTTGCATCTGCTCTCAAAGCTCTGTGCTTGATAAGTTTACAGGACAAATATCATAACTTTTCATCTTTGATTTGCAAGTTTTATTAGGATTTAGCAGGGCTATTTGCAAAACTTGTTAAATAGCAAACCTTATTTCCGACCCCTGCACAAAGTGACATTTTTCTGTATTTCCTTCTTAAAAGTGGGCATTCCTATATATCTATTAAAGAAAAGCATAAAGGACTTCATGTAAGTAAGATATTCATATTAATAATACAGTGTCTTAGCTAAGGGTTCAGTTAGATTTAACCTCAGTTTACCATTCTCCAAATTTTAGAACATTCTGTTTGTTTACCCAAATACTTTGGTTCAGACTTACTCCCCTACTTAATTTTCAAACTATTTTTTCCCTAAAATATAATATTGTTTCATATTCATTAATGGGGAAAAATATTTTCTAATAATACAGTGAGAAATACAAAAATAACTTGGAACAGATATTACTGCTTTATAGAGTGTTGTTAATGGAAACAGTGTGGTAAGAATTTAATGGTTTTCTTCTGGCTGTATTGTTTAAACGAACTTTAACCAAAGGCAGCTGAATTAAAATGTGATACAAATTCTATCTGCTTATATTATTGGAAGTGCAGTATAAAATCTGCTAGTTTAGATTTTGTAATTTGGTTTATTGCTGCTTTTCATATCCTAAAGAAACAAAAAGAAACATTCCTGTCAATATTACCATCACTCACGATAGTTTGTTTAATTCCTTCTAGTTTGTTCAGTTCCTGTTAGTTTGATTTTTATGATAAACACTAAACTGTGTTCTCTTGAAGGTGCTGTGTGTCCTTTAATGAAAACAGTTGCCCGTAATCTCAAACAAATCAACAGAGACAGTCATGGTGTATCAGGTAAATGACTGAGCTAATACAGATATCTATATTAATTAACTAGTAATGATTATTGGATGTAATCATAGTCTTGTTGAAGCTGGCTTTAAAATTGAAAGGGTAGGACAGAATGCCATCCCCAAGCACCAAAAGCTGCTGCCGCTTTTCGGAAGGTGAGATTAAAATCAGAACGTGTTCTTCCTGGAAAGTATTGGTTCGAGTTTGGCAGTCACACTAATTTCCATGTTTTTTTCCAATCATCCTGCATTCTTATCAGTTCAGACGATAAAAGGAACTAACAAATGCATTTTTCAGGTTGCAAAGTCATCTACCAAGTGAATTTTGCATGAATAGTTTTAATAAAATGAGTATTGAAAATTTCTCGGACTTCAAGTTCTGCTTTTCAAAATAGCTTGTCAGTCTGTACTATAGAAATGCTAATATGCTTGCATTCAAGCATGCTAAAAATAATTATTTACTTATGGTTTTAAAATTCCATTAAATTGTATTGCATCGTGCCATATTTTGCAGGGTTTGATCTGGCAGAAAGCTTTTCTTTAAGGCAAACATCCTGTGGAGGGGAAAAGATCTGTTTTAAACTGGGAAGTGCACCTCTCATCAGATACACAAGGTAAGATACTACTTTCATGCTTAGCTTTTAGAAGATATAGCTCAGACTCAATGCTACTAATAAACTGAATCACTGAACATGTATCCAATGGATGCCACAGGAAGCAATACGGCTGTTTTTAGACACTTTCAGTTTCTTCTGTGGGAAGGATTTTGGTTTTGGTATGCTTTTCTTTTGAAATTTGGGAGTATCTAGGTAGTAAGCTAACTGTGAATAGCACTTTCTCAAGTCATGATTCTGATATTGAAAGTTCTACTGTTAGCGCATAAATATTTATAAAACAAAGGAAAGAGGTAACTTTCATGGTATGACAGGAAATATTATACTAATCTCCCCTCAGCAAAGTTGTCTGTCCTCTCTCTTGCTACTGATAGCAACATTAAAAAGAGAGAGAGAATCACCATTTCCTTGAATGATTTTTTTATTTTCCTGGTGTTCACATTTTGCCTTTGAGCAGCAGCAGCATAGTGGGTTACTTAGTGCAGAGAAGAAAATAGGCAAAATCCTGTTCTGGCACAGGGGGGGATGAAAAGCAGAGGCGTCATGAAAAATCAAAAGGAGAGTGAAAGAGAGTAAGGCACAATTGGATTGGATGGACTTAAGTTTGCACAGAGAGAAGGAAATGTCAAGAAGCAGTTAGGAATGTAGTTTCAAGTTCCCTGTGCTCAGTGGAGAGAGAGGATCATCTCAGAGCTTCTTGGTTGAGATGTGCTCTGAGTCATGGGACTGTGGTTTCTGTACAGCGTGTTCCTGTGATGATGAGGGAAGCAACTCTATTCCCATGTTTTCAGGTTGGGTATTTTCTGTTGCAAGCTCCAGCTTGCCTAGTGAAAAAATACACCTGGTCCTCGGACTTCCCCTTTGCTTGGATCCTGGGCGTAGCAAAGAGGGACTGTGAGGGCCAGGGGGAAGGAAGAAGAGAATAACTGGAGGCACCCAGACACAAAACAAACTGATCTTCATGAGAGGAGCATGACTGAAGAAGGAATTTATCTACCAATTTAGAATATTTAGATTCTCTAAGTTTTTCTGATGTTAGATACTGTAAGTGCAAATTTTTATGCTTGTGTAATTCTGCAAAGTCAAACCAATCACTTTTTTAAAAAATACCTTTGACACTAGCTATTGAAAGAAAAATGGCTAGACAAAATTACTTGACATGAAGAGTGCTCTTCTTTTATTAAGACCTTTCCAGTATTATCCAGATTGTCTTTAGATGAGGAACAGGAGAAATTAGGTACCACCCATACATGTCTTTACTAAAAATATTTTGAGCGATTTTTAGTAAGAAAACTTTTCTTTAAAAAAAAAATTGTTTTTCACAAAGACTTTTTTTTTTCCAATGTATGGGAATTTGAGGAAAACATGAGACTACAGAAGAGTAGAAAAACAAGGCAATAATAAATGTGGAGCAATTTTCCTTTAAGAATAAGAAGCTAAGTGGTGCTAAGAAATGCATCTTGGGAGGTGACTTTATTTTGAAAACCAATGGCAAAAATGGAGTAGAGAGGCGCTAGAAATTGCAAAAGAGTGAATTATTTTAAATTCATATTACTTTCAGGTAAAATTCTTGATTCAAAATGTTGATTTCTAAGGATTTCTGAGTGGTTTTGGAAGTGGTCTGAGAGGTGGTGTTGATGTTAAAAAACATAAACCTTTTTCCTTGGCTTTATTTAGTAGGCTTGAATACTAATGCCTGTTTTTTCTTCTTTTGAAAACAGTTCATTATTGAAGGCAGTGAAAATGGGGAATTCACACCATGGCTGATAGCTGTGACCTAACAAAGCCCTAACTATTAGTGATTGCAAGGAAAGTCACAATGATTGTTGTGTTTGTGGGGTTTTTTGAGTTATATATTTTTTCCTATATTTTATCTCATCAGCTTTTTGAAAAGAGAGAAAAATGGCTAGTTGTTCTTCATTGTCAGTGTAACTTGGGCAGAGGCTAAAGAATTTCAATTAAGGGTAAACCTGGAAGGGAGGTGGCTTGGCTTTCATTGTCTCTTGGTTCTTATATTCCTCTCCGTCCCTGTTATTTTCTTCTGTGTATCCTCTTTAAAGAAAAAACTAAAGAGAAAATCTTTCTAGTTTCCCCTAAAAATATGCATATCTAACAGATGAAAAATTCAGCTGGATGAAGAAACTGAGATGATTATTAATAAAATGCATATCAGTGCTAATATATGAATATAGCTAGGCAGAAAAATGAATGTATTAGGCAGAAAATTATTATCATGTTATTGATGATAATAAGGTATAAGATAAGATTTTTAGTCAGCTTGCTGTGCAAGTAAGTAGTACCTCTTACATATATCTTCCTGAAAAATTAAAAGGGTTAAAAGTATTTTCAATAACATTCAAGCATTGCAGAATTTCTGTTAAATCCTTGTTCTTCATGGCAATAATCTTGCTCATCCTGTATTAACCTTTCTTCACAGAAATGCATGTCATTAAAAAATGAATTCTATTCTTAATTATTTCAGTTCGTTAAATATAAAATGGCTTTCTGATATTGAGATAACACTTCAGAAAAATACTTTCTAAAGATTTTATTTAATGTGTGCTATTTTTTAAACTCTTTTGAAGTTTTAGGGTGATTTTTTAAAACAAATGCAGTGGGCAGTCAGGAGCACAAAGCCAGGTTTTGGATTTTTACATGGTAGGTTTACAATGAAGGATAGCCAGAAACTTGGGTATCTGTCATCATAACCTTATAATTTACTATCTCAGTTACCCATGTACAACATCTTTTCATTATTTTTATTTAAACCTACTTCTCTTACATTATGTCAGGTTGTGTGGTTCCAGACCCCCTGTGTTATTAGATGGCTTTCAGGATCATTCTGCCTCAGAAAATATTTTAGTAGACGTGGTGTGCAGTAAGCAGCAGAACAGCGTTTGTTATCCATCCTGCAGGAAATTGAGAGTATCTGATTAAGCTGACTAGCAAGTATCAAGTAACTTGGCACATCTTCTCTTGCATTTCATTCATTCAGTTGTAGTGTGGGTAATAGAAAGCTATGCTGTGCCATTTTTCTTCTGTGATGCCATTTTGGTTTTTTTCAATGGACCTGGAGTAGTGTTTCACCTATTTATATGTTGTAAATAATTTACAATGCACTGTCAGCTTGGGAAATTGATTACGTTTATTTATGTTGGACTTCAGCTATAGGTCTTTATGTCTTTCTGTGATGGAGTTCTGTACGTATTTTGTCTTGTGATAGCAGATGGATAGCTTTTCTTCTGCGTTATGTAAATGACTGTTGATTTTTAATGTAATGCCAGTAATATTTTCCTGATTAAAACTGTGAATGGCTTATTGCAGCTCTTCATGGGCTTTAACAAAAGTTATTCCTGAAGAAAGTAGTGTAACTGAGTTTTGAGTCATAAAGAAACTCATAGTAAAGTACTATTAGGCAGACAGTCTAATTATGTAGTCATAATCACACCATAGAATCATAGAATAACAGTAATAATATCTGAACTTTTTTTTTTTTCTTTTTTTATCTCAACAAATACACTATAGAGTCATATTTCTTCTCCAGACTTTAACATGTACTGCCCATGTACTGTATTCCGGTGTGGCACAGAGCTTGCTGGCAAAGGAGCGCAGGACTTTGTGCCGATAACATTCCTTTAGACCTGCCAGCAGTATTTAGTACTTCTGGACATAAAGCCTTTAGGCTAATCTTTGTTCTTCAGTTGCTTTAGAGTAAATAGCTTTATGATGAATTAATTTCACTGTCTTTCGCTAAAGATGCATCAAACATCAGTTTTTCCTCATTCTCACTTCTCTGTGTTGATGATGGGCCATTTTTTTCCTCTTCTGAAAGCGCCAATAAAGGAGATAATAAGCTGGTTTCGGCTGAGTTTCAGAATGTTTTTGAAATGGATGTTCATGATTAGCAAATCTTCATGGCACAGTCACAGCTTTCTTATTTTGTAGTCTGTTTGGCTTGACAAACTATTAATTTACTGAGGAGATTATCATAGCTGGCTGTTAAATGATCTGAGTTACAGCAGTTGGGATTGCTCTCACGACTCTTTTAGGAATTCTTCCCCTTTCATTGCAAGATACTACAAAAGAGCTTGGATTTTGACTGTATTTGGTCTACGAACTCCACCAGCAAAGTTGTTACTCACAGCTGCCAGAAGAGCTGTGGCTTGGGCCATACTTCAGAGAAAGTGTTTCACCTCCTTGGGATGTCTAGTTACTGGAGGAAGAAATACTGCTCCCACTTGCCTCAGTAAATTCCAGGCAGGAGGATTCTTTCTGCTAAGAACAGAAATCGGTGATGAAAGAATATTTATGTGGGGTTTTCTGTTTGTTTTTAGTGCTAACCTTTTTAATCACAAAAAAATGTGCAGGGAATTCCATTTTCCTAGAGCAGAGCTGGCATCAAGTGAGGGAGTTTCTGTGCTCACTGTTAGAAGCCTTTTCCTAGCCAGCAATTTGCTTTCCCAAACCCACCTATCTCTACATGACTTTGCGACCAATTACTTTTGCTGTCTAATTTCTCTGGCTGTTTCTGCTGAGACCTCTCTTCACCAAATTAAAAAATACTGAGTTCCTGTCATAAACTTCAGCTCTCATGGGCGCGATTTTTTATTATTTTTGCACATAGCATTTGTTTTGAGCAGCAGAGTTAGTTTCAACAGTCTTCGAAAAATATTTTAAGACTTATTTTAGGAAGTTTTATACTTATTTCTTAAAAACAGTATAGAATTGATAGACGTGAAAATCACTGATTTCCAAAAAAATTCATTGAAGGCTTTTAAAGCATGACCGAAAACGGCAATGAGGTATTATCCCAGTTTTGAGGCAGTAGTTACAGTTATTCAAACCAGCTTTTATCTGTGCTTACACAAAGTCCTGCTAGCCTTTGTTCTGTTAAAATATTAGATGGTTATGTAAGAAAACACCTCTTCTCTACTATATCATGTATTTATTTGAGGTCATTTGAGCAGCTGGAGCCAACAATGCCAAGACTGAAATGTCTGGTATTCTGGTTGCAGGGTATTTTCAAGAAAAAGGCTTGGTCTTTGGAATTTGCTTCCTGAGTGTGGGAGCCTGAATTTAGTACAAATTCTGATGTTTCTTCAGGTCTTTCAAAGTAATTGATCAGACGCTGTATTGATTCACTCTTTCTTTTTTTCCTGATATATTTTTTGTATTTTGTATTTTTTTGTTTATTTCCAGGAACTTCAAAACTTACTGTATTTTACAAATTAAAAAGAAGGAAAATAGAGTGATTACTGTTGAAAGAACAAATTGGTGTTGTACCTACCATGTAAATACCAATTATTTAATTTCATAACTGAGGAGAAAAATGGGGCTTCTTACCATGTAAAATGACAGACCAATGCTTCTTTTAAAGAACAATCACAGGTGAATGTCTTTCTGCATTTTTGGGCTTGTTTCTACCTGACAATTTACAAGAAATGTGGCAATTTTTATAAAATTCAAAATTCAGGTATTAATGGATTGTAATGTCTATACTGAGTTTGAATCATCCTACAATTTAACATGTAATTTACTATGCATAATGAATTGGGAAAGCAAAGGTAAAGACAGAGGTGGCAGAGGGGAAGAGTATGTTTAAAAATGTATAGTACTTACATTAAAAGCACACTGTGAGGGAACAGAGAGTTAGAAAATCTATTTTAATTAAGCCACTGGCTGTAACAAATTAGAATTCTTTGATCTGTAGCGTGTTCCCCTGACAGTGGAGCATGACAGTGTCATGCCAGTTGAATCAGTAAAACACTGTTGGATGAAGTAGACTCTTTCCTTTCCTTTTTTTCCCAGTGACAATGCTCTTGCTGTAAAGCGCTTGCAAATAAAGGCAAGAGGCTTTTGGGAGTTGTGCACTTTAAGGGCACTGGTCCACAACGAGAGTGTGCAGGAGACCAGCAGTGTTCATGTGGAATCCCATGTGCCTCATGGCAGGCAATAAACAAATAAACAAAGCCAAAATTATTACTATTATTTGGAAGAAAATAAAATTAGGAGCTTGCTTTCACAGCACTCACCTCCAGCTCTCGGTCTCATTTCACTTCCTCCACATGAGCATCAGTCTCCGTGTTCAGCGAGGCTGGCGGCTGATCCCTGTGGCTGTCATCTCCAGCAGTCACAGTGGGGAAGGAGCAAGACAGGCTGCCCCCAGCCCCAGCAGCACTGCCTTTAGCTAAAACAAACCCTGAAACTGTACCTTCAGTTTTTAATGGTTTAACCTGCCCTGTGGAAAACAATCCCAGTGTTCCGATTAAAACAATGACATCTGCAATTTCACTTTTGCTGTATATTGCTGTAGGGAGTTCCTTTCTATTTTCATCTCGTATGGATTCCAAAACTATTTTTCAGTTTTCTTTTTTATGATGGCAAAATCTAAAACATCTATTTTCTAGATACTGCAATTGCAAGACAAAGTTATTGTGTTATTAGATTTCTAGATTGAGCAGAAGACATTTACCTAGATGTTTCTCAGTGACCCTTGTTCAAAAAATGGGCCGTACATTCTGCTGAAGGTTGTTCAATTTACCAGTTCATTAGCTGAAGGAGCCTTAAGTGATGCCAGAGTGTGGGGAACTTTCAGAAAAGTTTACATGCCTCTTACTCTCTGCCAAACATGCTGATTTTTAAAATCCTTGCAATGTTTTCTTGGTTTATCTTGGCCACCTTTTTCGAAGCAAAAGTCTGTCAAAAATGAGTACAAGGAGGATGCAAATATAAGTCTTTAACGAGGCCTGTGTTTGATAGTCTTAGAACAAAAGGGCAGTTGCAAAATCGGTACAGAAGAAGTTACTTGGAAAACCAGAATATCTACGGGTATCTAAGCCATGTTATATGCAACCACACAGAATTCAGTGATATGTACTGGGCATAATGCATGCAGCTGAGGATAGACTGCAGCCCCATTATGTTGTACATAGAGACCAAAAGATCATTTCGCAGTTTTGCTGATTGAGCTGAGAGGATTCAAGTGTCTTTATAAAATGTGTATAATTTCTCTGGCTGAAGCAATGGTGCCACGTGCTGCAAAAGTCATTTATCAGCAGACTTGGGGAAAAAAAACAAAACAACAACCAACCCTGTAATAAATCACATCTTTCTTTTTCTGGCTTTTGTGACTTAACACTGTGAAATCTAGTTTGCTTTAGCTATGCTGTCAGGCATTTCTCCTCTTAACTAAAGTTGCACCTACAAAAAGATGTTTGTGCTGATATATCTGTGTTTATACTGGGGCTTTTTGTTTAAACATGTTGTAGAGATATTGCACCCTTCCCCCACCTTGCCTCTGAGTTTTTAGGTTTTATATCTAAAAATAGTTCATGGTCTGTCTCACAGTGAAACCGGCTGGTGTTTTTTTCATTACACTGATTTTCATTTGGTTGTGATAGATTTTTGGCCTTTAGCATTTCTATGTGGTTAGCTCTCTACAGTTTTTATCATCATGCCATGAAGTATTTTATTTATGGAGATAAATTGACAAAATTTTTAAAATACTTCTTTGATTTTGAATGGACAGTATAGGCCATGCTCTGGGTTTTTCACTTGGAGGTCTGGGTATCAGTTTGAGTTCAGCCATATTGCAGTCTTGCCTGTCTCAAGTGAATATTTGTCATGCCACAAACTCATTTCAAAACTTGGAATGATTTAATAAACATCAACTTGAAAAACAATCTGTAATCTATAGAAACAAGATGTACAGATATTGGTATATTAACAGAACCACATGCAAGACATGTTATTTTTGGATTTAGTCAGTGTGAATAGCTGCAGTATCTCAGAATTCTATTCAAAAAAAATAAATCCTAAAAATACTCTGGGATTGGGCCTGACAATTTAGGTTTTGAATAGCTTATTGATGGTTCCTAATATGGCATTATGCTTTTAATTTTCATAGGAAAATTAATGTATCTTTTATTTTAGGGATTAGACTACCAATTACCACACCTATTCACCTGTATTAGCAATGTTAATGTTGAACTCCTTGATAAACTTTGATTTACCTCTTTTACTCAGTTTTCTTCATGAACTCTTCTGAGAGTTCTGCTTAGATTAGATGTTAGAAATTTTTTTTTCACAGAAAGGTTTGTAAAGCATTGAAACAGACTGCCCAGGGATGTAGTGAAATCCCTATCCCTGGAAGTGTACAAAAAACATATGGATATGGCTTTTGAGAACATGGTTTATTGGTGCACACAGTGGTGGTGCTAGGTAGGACTTGATGATCTTAAAGGTCCTTTCCAGCCTTAACAATTCTGCCAGTCTATGATTCTGTGAGAGTTCAGTAAGAAATGTGTATGCTCATAATCTATGGTGAACAGTATTGATTTACTCAAATACTTTTGAGTGCATATCCCATAAAATGTCCATTGGTTAAGGCACATGGGGTTTGCTTTGGACCACTCATGAGAAGTAACAACACAAATAGTATCATCAAGGTGCCATGACTCCACACACATTTCTTTCCTGTTACGGGATCTGTCTCTTACGTGAGCAGATCAGAATGCTAGACAACTGCCAGTTTAAATTAATCTATGGAACTAAACAAAAAATATTCACCAGGAGTGCGTACAATAACAGGAACTGACTGCCAAGACTTTCAGGGAAGAAGTGCTCTTCCAGGTCCAGTTCTTGCACTGAGGACGCTCCGTGGTGGATGCACTTACTTTGAAGTGTAGCATGTGCAATTGCAGCATTAAATTGTTGCTCTTGCTCAGGATTGACATCTAGCAGTGACTTGTATGGAATTAGTAGATAATGCTCACTCATTTTATAGGTAAAGGTGTAATTTGGAAACAAGGGGTTTTGGGAGGTAAGTCTTCTATTGCAGTAGTTTGTTTGGCTTTTTAAAATATCTCCTGTGAAATTAAGTTCCTGAGAATTAGAATGTTTAGCATGTGATGTTCTATTTTAGTATGAACTGTGGACAATATGTGATAAGGACAGTAACTAATAAGAATAATCATATGGACAGAGGCACTGGAAGAAAATGTACTACAAAAGGACTGAATATAAGTTCTAGCACTACTTTAGTAATGAATCTGTATATGATGACCTGAATGTCTGAAAAGGAAATGCCATCAAATATCTGTAAAGTCGAAAATGAGCATAGACTGAAACTATTTCTTTTTTTGATAGGCTATTTTTCTTTCCACAGAACTTTTTTTAAATTTAGAAAGTGATAAATAATTGCATTACTGTTAGTATGTGGAGACAGATATGCTATGCTACCAGGAAATTACATAAGCTTAGGATTGGTTTGTTGTGAAAATGTTAGGAGCACTAAAAAAACACTTTGTGATTCAAGATAGCTGGTATGATTTCATGGAAAGGAAAGTCATGACTCATTAACCAATTAGAGTTCTTGAAAGATCAAAGAGTTATAACATAGCCTTGCTTCTTTTTTCTCCTCAAAAATAAGTTAGCACTACTCATATGAATTCATATTATGCTCAAGAGTACACTTCTTACAGCATCCTAACTTTTTTATTACAATTTAGTTTAAGTGTCATCTCTTTAAAGAGCTTATGCTGATTTTGTTCTAACGCACAAGTAAACGGTTACTCCTACCCAGCTGGCTCTAGGTGATCCTGCATGAGCATGGGGGTTGGAACAGATGATCTCCAGAGGTTCCTTCCAACCTCAGCCGTTCTGGGCTTCTATGATTGTATTATAAACTATACTGTTAACAGGTTTTCTTCCTTGGGAGTATAGTTTGCCGTTGGGAAACCAATACATTGGGTATGTAATTCCATTGTCAACCCTGTAAACTATAGGGTAAGAGCGAATTCATCAAAATGAAGGTTTTGTAGTGGGATGATGAGGGAACTAAGTATTTCCTTTTTAAAACTTCCAAAATATTTTTTTTCATCTCATTGCACGCTTAAATGTTACAATTTTATTTAATTTTATTTAATGAAAAATATTGGTAATAACAGTGATATTTTCTTTACTGTTATAACTTTTCTACTTTCTGTCTGCTAGTCTGATATATGCACTAAGTAATACGATGCTCTTAGAATTTTCATCAGCAGTACAGATTTCAATCTCAGCCTTACTGTTGAAGAAGATGATCCTTGTTCATTCCAGTTCTGTTACTTTTTCATGGAAATTACATAGATCATTTAAACTCAAGTTGTTATAGTTGATGCGTTGGTTTACTGCAAAGCTTTTCTGCTGTGGAGCCTTCACTGTTTTGAGGAAAGTTTGGGAATTCCTAGCATATCAAGCTTCCTTGCTTGGATATAAAATACCTAGCCTAATTCCCCAGCCTGAGAAGGACTCCTGATCATATTCAGTGTTCTTTCAAGTGGGGTTTGGTGTATTCTTTTTATGTGAAGCTTAGAATTAACCTAAATAAAATGTTTATTGACTTATCCATATCACTGCTTGAGCTTCCTCTCAACACCTCTGCCTTGGGCCAGATGCAAGATCCCATGTCTCATTATAAGCTTTGGGTTTTGTTTCTCTCCTAACACTTTAAAGGGAATACCTGGCCATTTCCCAGCTGGGTCTGATAGTAAAAGGGTTAGCAAGTCACAGGTCTTTAGTCCATCCTGTTAAATACAGTTATGACTCAGCATAGCAATGTGGGTATTTTTAAACTGGATTTATTTATTTTTAACCCCATTTAATCTGTAATTTAGAAAAAAATCTCATTAGAGAAATTGTAAGAATTGCAGGCTAAGCAGTATATACGCAGGAATTTAATGGCATTAGGCCATGTGGTACTAGTTAGTACTTACTAAAACTGAGTGGCTGTCTCTAGCACTTTGAAACTATTTTCTCATCATAAATGTGGAAGCTTTGCATCTGAGAAGCTGGATTTTTTTTTTTTTTTTTTTTTTTTTTTTCTCATCTGAACACTAATTAGACATCCTAAGTCCTGAGACTTAAGAAAAGTAGTTTCCGGTTTCTGAAAATGCTGGTAAGTCTTCTGATGTGATGCAAAAAAGGTTTTTGATAATTTCTTTTCCATACTCATTCATTTAAAATCCATGAATGTTAACAGTTTTTATATACTGTAAAAGAGCACATTATTTACCTAATTATCCTTCTAAGTGTAAGCAGAACACCAGGCTTAAATATGCATAGGCTAGTCGTGCTGTGTGTAGGGGGTGTTAAAGCAAAAGCATGTTCTCTCTGTAGCTTCAGTCCTGCAGCTGACAGCTACTTTTTCAGGTCTGACCCTGCTATCTGGTATCATTAACCTTCTTTCTTACTCGGATCTCTTCTGTTGGTAAATCAATCTTCACTACTTACACCTTCTTTTTTGGGGAGATCATCTGGAACCAGGACAGGTACATATACCCATTTATAACAGAGTTGTAGGCTGTAGTGCCTTTGGTCTTGCCTGTGCCTTTTTTCTCAAGCACTTCTTAGCACAGCCTGCTTGCGACTTTAGCCAGGACTGAGTTTATTTATAGGCAGTCCTGCATGTTGAAGAGGAGGAGGCTAGTTGTCCAGACAATTATCTGGGGTTAGCAAAAAAAGCATCCCTTAGTTTGGTGCAGCTGCACTCCAAACAGCAGTGCTAGCTCTCCCTTTCTGCTGCCAGCTGTGCTGTCAGGTTCCCTGTGAGCGCTCAGCATGTTTGTGAGAGGCACGCTGGCCTGCGGGATGGTTTGCCCTTTACCATCAGCCAGGGTTGTCTAGGACTTGGCAGAACTAACCCGGGAAGGAAAGGGAGAGCCTGTTCCAAGTGTAATCAGCAGTTCACTTTGCTAGTACTTGTTCCATTGGTTCATTGTAAAAAGCTACCAGAAGCTGGGATGGGGATGAAGGGAGACTAAACAGGAAGAAATTGAATGTTCTATGGAAACAAAGTTTTTAGGTTGGGTAGCATGATGCCATGCAGAAACACACAAGGTGCCTTCCAAAATCCCAGCATGAGAAGTAAATGGGTGTGAGTCTCTCAGCATGAAGCTCTGCTGGAGCTGACTCGCCCTTCTGTGTACCAAACTAGAGACCATTCTGTTTGTGCAATCAGTTAGTGTCGCTGGGTATCTGTAAAAATGTCTGAGGAGAAATGGATGTTTGGATTTCTTCCTCCTACAGGGAAGATTATATGGATAAATAAGCCAAGTAATTCCTGATGTCATCCCTCCTTTCCATAATATGAAGTGCATTTTCTCTCTGTCTTTATCCTGAATGACCATGGCCTCCAACAGACAAATTGTCTATTGCAGCTTGTATTTTCTTTGCTTTTCCAGACAACAGCAACCACTTAAATATATAAATATTTAATACTGTACAATAGGTCTTGCTTCTGGGTAGGAAGCGTGTAAAAATGTGTGCAGAGCAATTTTCTCTGTCAGTTGCCTGCCAGAGGTTACCATAATTTTTTTTTTTTCATTAACATCATCAGAAGGTTTCTTGATCAGCTGAATAATTTCATTCCACTGTAGATAATCATATTTAGCATAAGAACTTAATATCTCATTGACTTCAGAGTCTGACAAATAACAGACTACTCTAATAACTAGACTTGTTGTGTTTGTTCCATTTCTGGGAGCTAACTAGAAGGACCGTGTGAGTTATAAAACAGCTCCTAAAATGTCAAAATAAAAACATGGGTAGATAATGACAGAAATACTCAAAGTTCCTTTTAAAATATAGAAATTCTCATCCTCTTCTCTTGATGGTTGCCATCCACAATTGGATTTTAGGATATTTAGCACAGCAAAGTGGCAGTTTTGCATAATCTCTAAAGACCAAAAATCTTGATGCAATTCTTGAATGAGCTAAGACAAATCTCTGCCATTCTCTTAAGCACATCTTTGTTTTAAGTTTTGAACAAAGACTGTATCTTTGGAGACAATCACAAACCCACTGAAGGAAAGGACAGATCATCACACTTCTCTGGATTCTGCCATTAATCTGCAGAGAGAAATTTTTGTTTTGTTTTTTTGTGTGTTGCTTGTGAGAAATATATCAGACCCTGAATAAATTTCTCTATAGGGGCAATTGATTTACTAGTGGGGTTCTGAGTAAGGAAAACCACTGAAGGTTTCTGCGATGTTTATGCTGGACAATATGACCATGTTTTCATGGTTTCGTGTGGTTTCAGTCCCTGCAGTGAATCACAAAAGTAGAAACCTATTAGAAAACTGGGGATGGGGCATGCATGTGTCTGAAGTTCTGCATGTTGATACTGAAGGGAAAGTAGAATGAGGTGTATATATGAGGAACAGCATAATTCCCAGCAGGAAATGATGACAGTTCGAAAGAGATGATTTACTCTTGGTTATTTTTATATTTTCAGTGTAGACGGATGCTGCTGCTACTTATGCTGAACACAGGTCTTGAATTCAGACAGTTTCTTTTGCTTAGATGCCCAGAGAACAAACAAATTGAGAGACGGGGAACACAGAAAGAAAAACATGGGACTCTAGTTCTTTCACACATAGGAAAAACATTTCCTCTCCATCTGCTTTCCCTGAATCATGCAATTGGACAACACTTTCTGGTATCCCTCTGCCTCATGCTGATCAAACCAGCAAGTGTGTAACTTTATCAAAAGTGCTGAAAGCTGCCTTCCACAAGACAAGACTCCAAAATTCTTTGTTGACCTGAAATTTCTCAAAACTTCATCAAAATTTAGCAGAATTCTACTTAGGAAAAAGAGAAGAAAAACTGTTGCATTTCTAATGTCCATTACTATATATTACTGCTTTTAATTGTGTTGTTCTTACTGCTGCTGATTTTTTTTTTTTCCAGAAAACTTAAAATACACAGAAATAGGCTAAACTTGTCAAGCTAACTGTCTGCTTTTCATCTTTAAAATCAAAGGAAGACTGGCCTTTGACTTCATTAAGGCCATAGAGTTCACCAATAATTCCTGTAAATAAGGGTGCAGAATACCTCTGGAAATCCTAGCGTAAAAGTACTTTGCACAGGCATAATGGTTTTGGTATTTCTGTGCCTCTTTCAAACCAATCTTTTTTCAAATGCCCTTTAAAATTTTGATATCAATACAATTGACTTTCACTCTGAAGAAATTCCTGAACAACCTGTATATTAAAAGAGTCAGCTAATCTATACCTGTTCTGTAAATGAAAGAAGAGGCATGCCCAAGTATACGAAATAATAAGTAAATCCCCCTTCTCAATGGCAAAATAACCTGCAGCTTTGCTTTCAGCAGTACATTTCATGAGTGGGTTGAGCTCTCCCTAAGTAATTAATAACTCTTAAGCTGTCTGAATAGTTTCCCTTGAGTTGCATCATATAATGTGTCGTATGAAAACAACTTGAGGCCTAATGTAACATGAAACTATATAGTGCATCTTAATGTGATTTGAGGAAGATGGATAGGAAGGAAATTATTTCTTATTCTGACAGAAAAGACAGCTGTTCTTAGCTTTTATTTGAAAAGAATTTGAAATACACTTTCTAGGCAGTGATTGCTAAGTTGTTCTAGTTAGTTGATTCCTGTTCTCCTGTTGTACCAGTCAAGTTAGGTAAAAACTGAGAATCAAAAATATAGTAATTTGTTGTAGAAATATTGAGACTAATGTGGAGATTTTTGTATTTGGTCCGCCTGAGCTTTACTTTTTTATTCATAATAGATCTGAGTTTAAATACTTTGCCAACTTAAAAAGGCTAACATTTCAGTGTCTCCATCAACAAAGTACTAAACGAATCATTACCCAACACAGGAAAGTTTTTTAAACTAACTCCTCAAGCTCTGGTCACCAAATTATTGTAACATTGTCATGTTACAAGTGACATATACCAGGTAATGGTATATGTCAGCTGGAAAAGATATGTCTTGCCATAGACTCTAAACATCTCTCACTTCACTCTCAGGAAATGCAAGTTGGCTCATCTTTCTCTTCTTGGAAGATATACAGCAAGCTGGAGGCTTCATCGATACTTGTAAATACGGAAGTTTATCATATACTGTAGTGTATTCTCATTCGATATGGAACAATTAGAGTTCATAAGATTTAAAAATAGATGCTGCTTTTCCATTAGTGCTTTTTTTAAAAATAAAAACAAAAGGTAAATAAAGGATTGCCTTACTAAATTTGATATGGGTAATTCAATGCTGCTTTACAAAGATAGAACTAAAACTGTTTATAGCACAGTGAATACACAGTTAATTCATTCATAATTACTTCTTTTAGTATGCTAGCACTAGCAGTTCCAGCTGGTATGTGCATTTCAGAACTTTTGAGGAAACAAATGAATAAAGAAAATGTTTTGCCAAAAATCATTCTATACTTAATCTTTATAAAGAGTGGAAGGTATGAGCAAATACAGTGGTAATGTTCATGCAACATTCCTATAACTGCTCTTCTGGTAACCTCATAATGTACAGTCATAATATACACCTGTTTTTAGGAAAAATTATGACTCCGTTTAATCCAATAAAAAAGAGGAGAATGCAGCAAAAACTTTTGCAACTCTGTGTATACATGTGCTTTTATAGAGTGGCACACAGTAGCTGCAAGAATGTTAATGTGTATTTATTATCATTCTGGCTGCATCTGCCTCATTTTTCAACCAGTGAAACATTAAGAAATACCTGAATGTATGGATTTTTAACGTATCTATGTATGATCTAAAACCTTGTATTGTTGGGAATCTTCTTGCTGGTTATTGATGGTCTCCTCAATTTGCCAGCTGGGGCCTCTGTAATTTACAGTAAATCTCAGTCCAGCAGACCAGGGTGGTGTAAATTCAGACCTCTGTATTCAGTTCATGTGCTTCAATTCCTGCTATTGTTTTCTGTAGTTTCCACCACGGGTGTGCTTTGCTTTGAGAACACAGTGCTCCATTCATCAACTTTATTTTTTTATTATATACTACTGACAATATGGACAGAGGGAGAGAATCAAATTGTCGAAATTCCACCTAAAGTATAAATTAGTCAGACTCTGGGCGCCTGAGTCTGAGAATAATTCAAATTGCCCACTCTCAAGCACCACCCAACCCCTAGTGGCACCTAAAATGAATAATTTTGGACAACTGATTTCCCCCGGCGTCGGGGCATAAATTCCAGGCATGCTTAGAAGCACCATGGCTTACGTAGACAGGCTTGTAACTCCCACCCAAGTTTCATTGTGACACAAAGATGTGTTTAGACATGCCAGAACTTTGCCTAAGGTCCCTAGAGGTGCCTAAGTCATTGACGGTGCTTAAATCACACATAGTAAGTTTGGACAGCATTGAATTCAACACAAACCACAGCAATCATGAGTGTTTTGAGTGTAGAAAAGGAAGAGAGCACCTTTTTAACAGCCTTAAAGGTCTGAGCAGTCATGGGGAAAGGATGTCTGGTCTGGTAAGAAAATTTAACAAGAATGGGAGAACTTAACTGAAAAGGATATTTTATTTTCATGAAGATCTCAGATTTTTTGCTCCCAAGTCTGATGATGTAATTTGGTTCAGACACTGTTGTCCAAAAAGGCATCTAGTTGAGAGATCAGATGCCAAGGATACCCTCATCTGCTTGTCTGTGTTAATTTGTCCGTTCTTTTGTCTTGTCTTTATAGATAAATTTGCACACTTACCAGTTGCTACCCATATTTCTGTAACATTATAACTTGCTTAGAACCTGTCATTTCTCTTACTGCTTTTGGTGTAGACACCATGATCTGATACGCTAAGTTCATGTTCTCAGTTTGTGCTGTGTGTACATCTGTAGACTTTGAGGTGAGCTTGGTTAGGTTTCCTTCACCCTTTTTCTCTCTCTTTTTCTTATTGTTTTAATATTGTGTCAGGTGGAAAGGTTGAATAGTCTGTGTTGGAGTACTTTTTGGGCTGTGGAAGTGTGGAACAACTTGCTTTTGAATTTTTTATTGACATTTAATGCTGATCTTTAATTGGTTTCACCTGTACACAATACCTTGTAAGTTTTCTCTGGTTTTAAAATTTGTAGATGTGATCAGGTGAAACAGTATATTAAACATTCGAAGAACTTCTGAATTTCAAATTCAGTATTCCATGAAATTTCGGTTTGGCTTTTCTCATGTTCCAACATGAAGTTTTATGTTCATTTTTCTTTTTGGTCTTTAATTTTCCCATCAAATGTCATTATATATTTATTGTTTAAAACATGTACACACTTTGCCTATTTTTGAGGATTTTTAACTGATTTTACAGAGTAGAAGATACTATGGTAATAAGACTTAAATATCAATGAAGTATCTTACTAATCATCTGTACCTAAGGCACTTCAATGCCCAATGCATGCTTTTTTATTCTATTACAGTCACTTGAAGCCATTCAGGGACCAAGAGCATAGGGGAAATTACGTATGGTAGCAGATAGCCTGCAGTTTTCTGGGTATTTCATCCCGTTATTCTGTTCTTTTTCACATTCACCATCTGGCTAGAAGGGTTGACTGTTAAGTGTATACTTTAACGCATCTTTTAATGACTTTTTGGTCACCAAGGAATCATCATGTAGGTATCAATGATAACTCTTCTCAAAATAAAGATACTGCTTCTGTTGTCTCTCTGGTTTATGGTAGTTGTATATTAAATTTGTGCTGTTTGTTGGCCAGACACTGCAACAGGTTTCCCAAAGAGTTGTGGAATAATTTCCATTCCAGATACTTCCAAATCTCAGCAGGACAGGACTTACAGTAACTTGATATAATTTTCGGGTTGTCCCTGCTTTAAGCACAGGATTAGATCCATTGACCTCCAGAGGTACTTTCCTACCTAAGTCATTTTGTGAATCTAACTGAATTTATCCTTAGTCCAATTCTGCTTAAAACTTGCCTCTTTGGTTGACTTTGCTGAAATCAGTAATGCTCTTAGGAATTAAATAGATGTTGTCTGCTTTTCTCATTTCTCCTAATACAGTTTTCTTTGTCAGCTCAAAGTAAGAGAAGTTAGAGTGAACTCCTGCTGGTTTTTGTAATGCTGGCCCATACCTTAGCTCTTGTTTTGTTTCCTGAAATGGTTTGATAAACAGTTAAGAAAAGTAAATTTATATCACATGTACTCACACAACCAAACTTACTTGAGAAAATTCTGAAAGAAACACAATTTTACAAGACTTAGTACTGTCATACATCTAGATGGCTCTGAAAGTGTTAGGAAGGTGTGCAGTAAAAAGTGATGGAGGGGGGTGGGTGGGTGTGTAAAATAGTGCCACCTTGCCTTCCAGACTTACCATAGCAATCATGGTTTCCTCTCATTTGATGAAGACTTCTGATCATTTCTCTTCCACAGTTGTCTATTCTTTGCCCACTAATGTGGATTCCCCTGTGTCCCAATATGGAACTTAGCTGGGAAAGTTAATTGATTTTGAAGAGCTAATCAGATGCTCCCACAGCCAGATATCCTGTCTAGCTTACAGCTGTAAACCTGAGATACCATCTCCTTAGCCTGCCTGGGGTGCAGGAAACCAGAGGGCTGATCCCATATCCAGATAGTTTATTGTTCTGCAGACACACACTCATGCCCAGTGAAGGCATTTTTTTTATAAATCATAAAACATATTCTTTATGCTACATTTGAAATACGTAGTATGAAATCTAGATCTAAGTACAGCCAAGCCTATTCTCTTTTGCCTTGCCTTCTAACATTCCAACATCTATAGCCGTACAACAGCATATGGGTCCACTAACAATGTGGGACAGCAGCCAATTTGGTCCTGGGATAAAACAGGAATCAGCTGTGGGAAATAAGCCAAAGCAATGTGATTCCCACATAAGGGACTTAAATAGGTGCTAGTCCTTAAAGAAGCTCTTTGGCAGGATTTAGAGCAGGCTTCTCTGCACAGGAGGCATTTTTCCTGAGATCCTAAGTTAAGTACAGTAATTTCCAGGAGGGTTGTGGGGCTATTGTTTCATCAGCTGTAGTGCTTTGCTCTTTCTTTCCCCCCACCTTTGTTGTTTGTTTTATTTTGTTTTGTTTTTAATAAAAGCTTTATAGCACATTGCTGTACAATTATAATTCCATTAGTATTTTTTTAGAACTAAGCCATTTACTTCACATGATTGTGGGAAATAAACTGGAGGAAATTTTTCTGCTGCGTGGGGTCCTCAGGTTTCCTGAGCTCTGATCCAGGGAATGCTTTTTACACCATGGCTAGCTGGTCACAAACAGCAGTGTGAACACTTTAGCTACTCCTTTGCTGTGTAGAGATCTGTGGTTTTAATTTTCTCACCTCTGTCTTAGAAAAGAAATTATTTGAAATGCAGAAGCTTCAAATGAAATAAGTTGATTGTACCATGCTAATTTATGTAGTACAGAATTAGTGTATATTTAATGGTTACCAAAGTCTGTAGAGTTGAGGTACATATTTTGGTTTTTGTGAAGTACAAACTTTTCAAATAGTTCATACAAGTGGTGTTGCAGTGCATTCTGTGATATAGGCCAGACTTTTTTTTAGAGATATTGACGCATTTTGGGTAAGAAAGGAATAACAAAATCAAACAACAGCAAATAATTTTTTCTGAAATACATTCCTTATTTTTTGTCAAGCTTGCTAAAGTCCAAGTTTTCTGATGCTCAAGATGTCCGAATCATTGCCCATGGACATCACTGGATCAAATCCCTGCTCAAAGCAGGACCAACTTGAAAATTAGATCAGGTTATTATGAGCCCTGTCCAGCTGTGTTTTGAAAGTCCCCAAGGATGGGGATTATTCCACAAATCCTCTACAAAACATACTCAAGTATTCCAAGCGATAAATTGTGAAAAGCCGTATTTTAAAATACTTTCATGTGGGGCATTCACTTTGCATCAGTTCTTTTTAGACTCCTATTTATATTAATCAAAGATGCTAAAAAAGAAATTAACAAGATTTTCAGTCATTTATTCTTATAAAGAGACTGAATTGTACTTTTGAGAAGAAAAACTTCTGAATGCTGAGGCCTGTGAATTTGTACGAGTGGGAGCAAGTGTTTGGCTTCTTGTTTTCACCAGGTATTATTTTTGTTCATTATGCCGAGGCCTGTGAATTTGTACGAGTGGGAGCAAGTGTTTGGCTTCTTGTTTTCACCAGGTATTATTTTTGTTCATTCCGTTTAAGCAGTGCTTGTTGTAAGAATAACAAGAAATCTTTTTCCTCCCTCCTGTTCCAGGCAAGTATTTCCAAATGGGCTTCCTGAAGAATACTCCCTAATTGCCACGTTCCGTGTACGGAGAAGTACCAAGAAAGAGCGTTGGTATATATGGCAAGTTTTAAATCAGTATGACACACCTGAGGTTAGAGTCATCTTTGATTTATTTCTTCAAAAAGTTTCTTTTTCTTTTTTCCCCTATTAATATAATATATAATAATGGATGTTTCATCACTGGATTTAGCTAAAGTTTATATGAAATAGACAGACTGCTCTGAAATAATTGATAATTTGTTGCAGGAATGACAGCAATTTAGCAAAATCTATTCAGTTTAGACTGCAAAATAGAATCAAATGCATGTTATGATTTATAGCTGATATTTAGTTACCAATTTACATAGAAGAATGCTTCATAACATAATTCTTGCCCAGTGTATGTAGTTGAAATATTTTTATTATATATAGTTTATGTATGTGCTTATTTCTTATAACTTTTACATAACCACTTCTTTTATTTTGTCTTGTTTCCAGATTTCTGTCCTCCTGGATGGTACAAAAAAGGTGGTGGAGTATATGACCAAATCCACTCAGGGAAATATACTGCACTACACTTTTAAGAGTCGAGAAATTTATCCATTGTTTGATCGGCAGTGGCATAAGCTTGGTATTAGCGTGCAGTCAGGGATCATTTCCCTCTATTTGGATTGTAATTTAATTGAGAGAAAGCAGACTGATGAAAAATTCACCATTGACTTGCAGGGAAGGACACTGATTGCTTCTCGTGCTGCGGATGATAAGCCTGTAGATGTGAGTAGTATGAAAGGACAAACAGACAACTTGAAGTAAAGTTTTAGCCATGCTTTTACTAACACAGTCATAAAGAATCATGTAGATAAAATGTTCAAACCCAGTCATTATTTTTGAGTGTGTATTCTTAATTTGAAGTCCTTAAGTGTTTTTCTCTAAACATTATTCAATGCTGTACCATCTGCTAAGACAAAGCTGTTACGTGCATAGAACTCAGTCCTGGCTTAAGGAGTCTGCTTTCCTGTATTTAATTTGGAGAGAGAGGCACCTAATTACCATAGACATATTATTGCTATGTTTAAAGATAACTTGCAGTGCTAATTTTTTTCTTTCATTTTTAGTAAGATTTATTTATAAGTTTGTATCAGTCATCTGTTACACTTTGTCTGTCTTTGATACAGGGAAGACACAAAACAGTTAAGGGTTACCTCTGTACTGAGGTGTTCTAGAATAATTCAGCTATGTAGAAATAGGTGCACATTGTTCAAAGTTGTCTCTCTCTTATCCAAAAGGGAAGGGTTAGGAAGTGGTTGGAGGTGTGTTTCCTGCAGCCTTTGGTGCAAGAATTACACAAGGAAGCCCCATAATATTCTGGGCTATGTTCTGTCCCAGGGATGCTCTCTTCTGTTTCCTCATGCAAGGAGCTCACGACAGGTAATTTGAAATCATCAGGAAATGTCAGTTTAAGTACACTGACACACAGCTACCAGGGTTAAAGCATCTGCCTTGGAGTTTATAGTGACTGTCAGAAAGCTTCAGCGATGTTATGTACGCTGTTGGGTTCCAGAGGAGAATAGCACATTCTAACTGCAAGCTAATGCTGCAGGAGGAATCATTCTTGGGCAGCACTAAGCACTTTGGCCTGGACTCAGAGCTCTTATTTTATGGACCCAAGCTCACACTTTGTTTTATTTTCTAAGACTTGAGTTCAACGTTTCTTGAAATGTGTGTATAGTTTCCTCATTTCCAAATAGCATGCCAGAGAAAGAGCAGTTTCTTTTGTGCTGGTTGCAAGGCATGAGCTGGACGATTCTGAGTGGAAGTTGTCAATTGGGATTTCCACATTTGTAGGAATACATTATGGGCTTAATGCTGATGAAGGCTGCAGAGTGGATCCTGTACCAACAGTCACTTTTCTCAATACCAAGTGCAAGAGGGAGATTAAGAGGATATAAAATTGACACAGAAAGAGGCATATGAGGACAGGATTAGCTAGTTAGAACATTACCTGCTTCTCATCTTCACCAATCTACCCAAAGTATCTGAAACAGAAGCTTTATGTACAGAATTTGTGATTTTTTGCTCTTCAGGTATCTTAGTGGCAATGTCCAGGCAAAGGTCTTTCCAAAGCAATAGATGTATGTGATAGAGTGCTTATCAAACCCTTACTCTAGTTCCCTGCAGAGGAAAATTCCATTCCAGAAAAGAAGGTTTGCAGAGGATGTCTACAAGGCTAAAATACCAGTATAATATAGCAAACCAATACAGATGAATGCAACTCACATGAAAATAAATGAAGTCTTAAACGTGATTTACATCAAAGTAATAGACTGCCTAATTTGTTCCTTAAATGAGGAGCTGTGTAATTGTTTTGTATTTGTCTTTTTCTAGCATTTCAGAAATATGCAGTGTTTCAAAGAGAAAGTTTACTACACCAAGATAAGAAAAAGCATGCCGTAACACATAATTTTTTACAACTTGTATTAATTTCTTTCGTATTTCTTAATAGATTGAACTTCACCACATAGCAGTATATTGTAATTCACAACTTGCAGCAGAAGATACGTGTTGTGAAATATCTGCAGACTTGGTAAGTTGTCTGTTAAAATTCAAATGTTAATACAAAAGAAATTGCTTTGTTGTTTCTTACCTAAGAGTTGTGAAGAAATTTCAATAGAGGTGTTAGTTTAATTACCTTCTAAAAATGAATTCCATATCTGGAGTCATGGTGCATAGTTTCTTGCTGCCTAAATAAGTGGTACAGTGGAACATCAGCGAAAGGCACTAGGTGCTGCTAGTGCTTTTTAAATGCATTTGTTAACATTGATTAATATCTAATTAGTAAGTGAAGAAGCCTCGGAGAATAGGAAACGAATCACTGTGATGATTTGAGAACGGTTTCAAACAACAGAGGCCATTTCAGCAACAGTTGCATCTCATGAAGCTTTACAGATAATGTAAAAAAAGCCCATTAAAGAGTCTGCATGACAGTGGAAGAGAAAGAAAATAGGACAGTGTTGAGTTTTCTTTATTTTAATACACTAAGATGAAGGAATGGGTCTTTCATAATTGGCAAGTTATAGGGGTTGGGCTTGATCCTGAAGGTCTCTCCTAACCTTGATGATTCTATGAAATACATTCTTTTTTATCATGTACATGCTGACATGTATATATTGTTTAACATAGGGGAAACCAGTGATTTAGTTTAGAGGGTTCACTTCTCCCTCTTGTTTTGATAGACAGAATCAGTGTAAACTGGGAGATGGTAGAACCATAGGAATGCTTGAAGTTGTAGATGTAATTATTTTGCTCAATATAGCCCATTAAAACAAAAAAACACAAACCACAAATAGCCTCAGAAAGACATTGTGTTAAATTATTGGCCTGCTAGTTGTAAGATAGGCTCCTCTGAGACAGTGGACAGTGCCATCACCACCAAGCTTGTAGTCAGCAAAAAACCCAGGGCAAGTAGAAGGACTGATTGATTTCATCCACAAAGAGATAGAGGAAAATGTACCTGGATCGGAGAGAGAAATCTGCCCACGAACAGAGGAGCAGAAGACTGTGGGAACTGACAACGGCTTGGTCCTCAGAAGCATGAAAGATACATCATCTAATTTCAGGGGGAAATTTCAATTTTAAATAAGTATTAAGAGTTCAAATATATTTCTAAATATATTCTTGATAATAATGCAGGCTTTCTCTTGAATGTATAAGCTTATGAAAAAGTGGAACAAATGAAATTTCTGTAGGTTCCACTTGGTGCTTGGAAATACAATTTATTGAGCCGTTATGACCCAGTAGCAAAAAAACAAGAACAAAACAAACCCTAATTACATATGAACACAAAAAGCTCAACACTTAATAAACACTTAAACATTCATTCAGCTATATAGCTAAAAACATCATCAGTTTCATTTGTAGGTCTTATGTTTAAGATGTAAGAAATGGTGGACTACTTGTTAATTACTGTCATATTGAAACCAGCATTACATTTTTAGATTTATTTTTTCACAACTCCCTTACCCATTATAACAGCCACATTTTAAGTAATTTAAGAGAAGGAATTTATACTTGGATACAAATTTCTACACTAAACAGTAAATCCTGTGAGAATTTCTCTGACAGAAGGCTTGAAAGAAACCTCATTACATTTTAATGAGAGTTTCTGAAATTTACCAGGTTCTGTTGGCTTGTCCTGTAGTATTTCTTCAGGTTGGCTCAGTTCTCAGGAGTCACAGACAGGTGAATCTTGGCTTCAGGGTTTTTTTGTTTGTTCCCAAACTAGGTATGCCAGAAGTGTTTAACTAAAAAAAAAAGTTTTCCTTAGCACTCACTTTTATATTTTGCATTTTGGGGTGGGGGAGAGAACAGGACGAGGCTGAGAAGTACTGTCTTTTTTTTCTCCCCATGGACATTTTCTGTTTCTGCTTCACTACTAATTTTGGGAGACTTTATTCCTCTGTCTGGGCTCTTTTGGAAGAGAGAAGTGGGACAGTCAAATCAGTTTTAACTGGCATCGATTTTAGAACAGAATGATTGCAATATCTAGAATTCATTTTTTTACAGCTTTTTTCTCTGTTTGGAAATTGTTATTGCTTTCCATATATGGTTGGTACAGGAGTATTAAAACAGAAGGTGACTTAAAACTAGTGTTTGGATGGTATTTACCTATTAACCAAAGTGGACCAAAAACCAGAAAATCTCTTTACTCTAGTGCCCACGTGAGGAGAGGTTACTGGCTACGACTCCATCACCAGTGACTGCTCATGCCAGCAAGATATACTCGCTTCCAGGAATGCAGCAAGAACCTACACAGAGATGCTACTGCTTTCCAAATAAAGTATAAAGTTTTCCTATTGCTTTTTAATGCATCATGCTGTTTAACCCTGCTAGGTATAAAACCAGTCAGGTTTTTTTTTTTTTTGCAGTCATGAAAAAGTCTTACTGGTTTGTAGTATTGTAATGTACTTGCATTGTATTTCCCAGTTAAGAAACAGTACATTTTGCATTTAGTTGATGTAAAGTTAGAGACATCAGTAAGGTTTAATTGTTTGAATATACACCCAAAGAAGTACCATAGTTAAAATGAGAATTATATTTAGGCATTACATTTAGTGTAAATGTTTTTACTTGGAAATAAATTATATTCTACACAGTGTTTGTTTTCTTTTAATATTTCTCCTGGGTGTCGCACTATATTTATTGAGTCTTTTGCTTTGTTAGGCACTTGTGACAAAGACAGGAAACAAAACCAAATATATTTTAGATCTGCTTTGTTGACTTTTTTATTTCTTTTAAAATCAGGGAGAAGCAGGATTGCCAGGAGTAGCTGGTTTACCAGGCCAGAAAGGAGAGAAAGGTGAAAAGGTAAAATATCACTTGAATTCTCTCTTTCAAGTCTTTATTTTGGCTTATCTTTCTTAAATAGGAATTACATGGATTCTGTTACTCCTTGAAGGAATCTGCCTGAACACAGGTTAGATCCTTTATCAGTCAATGTCTGGCTCTATGTGTGAGCTGCCTGTCAGGCATCTTACAGCTGCCTTGCTTTGGGGTCACCTCATAAACTCTGTGGAACACAGTTAACCTGCCTGGGAAGCACATGCCTCCCCAGCCCCATCACTGTGCCTTATACAGAAGTCATGTGTATCGTCTGACAAGAATTTTTCCATATCGTGTGTGTACATCACTGCTGATGGGCAGAATCCCGTGTGGTCGATTCATCCTTGCAATCATCAGTAGGAGGAGTAGGAGCAATCATCATGAAATATGACCTCAGTATATTCTTTGACAACACCCATACCTGAAACTCTCTTAATTATGAAGAGAGAAGAATCTGACCTTGGCAAGGCTCTAGGATGGGCCAGTGGGTCCTTTCCTTGGGCCTGTTCTGAATTTTTCTGTAGTGCTTACCATGACGTTCTTATGCTGTGTAGCTTGGGGATTTCCTAACAATATAGGTCAACATATGAGATGTTTTCCCTTCGCTCTCCATTCCTTAAATTTTGTTGGAGGATGCTGAATTAGGACATGTCTGGGAATGTTTTTTCCATGTGCTATTAGAGCAGGAAAATTGAATAAACTATTGTAAATCTGCCAGAAAGACCATGAGATAGGAATTGAGTTCAGGGAATGCAGTGTGAGAGGAAGATGTCTAGAATGTCCTAATCCAGAGGTTAGGATGGAGGTATCCTAACCCAGCATCCTACCTTGCAGCACACCATTTAATATGTGATTGAAATAGTTTGTGAAGACAGCCAGGGCTGTTCTTACAGCTGTAGTATCAGGCTGAAAAGGGTCCAGTTCTGAGAAGGCTTATCCACACAGTTGATTGAAATTAAGAATATTCCTTGATAGTATACTGCCCCCCCACAACTCCTCCCCTCAAATATGTATTTCACTTTTGGTACAAGCTGTATCTTTAGGTGAAAAAACCAGATCAGCCATGTTAGTTTCTATAGTCCAGCTGAACCTAGGACTGCTGTCAGTTTACAGACTTAATCATGGAGTTTTGATCCTCGGTCTGAGTGTATTGAACAATTGTCAGTTTTTAGTTTTAGCCTATGTCGCCAGCATAGGGAGTTCCTTAGCATTTGTGTGGGAAACTGCTCTTCTGCTGCTGACCTGATCCATTTAGACTATTATTGCTACTAAGATGGGAGAGGAGACTTCACAAGTCTGAGGTTTTTTACCATTTCATTTCCCAGCCAATTAGCAGTATTTACCATGCTAAGCATAGTGCCTCTAAATAAAGCATGCAAGTGCCTATGGTCACTTTTGGTTCTGCTCTCCCACTTGTTTTACAAAGAAAGCCTCATTGCATGGATTCTCTATGCATGGAACTATCTAAGGGTCAATGAACCCCGCTGCACCCAGCAGTTTAGCCTAAAGAGTGTATATTGACATTTATGAATGTCCTTTCACAAAATTGAATGAATCAGCAGGTTAAAGTCAGGGGTAGTACAGCAAGCAGGTAGAAAGCTACTTAATTTGAACTTTTCTTATAATCCACCAATACTTGTCACTCCCTAGCTTTGCAGAGGGTGGTTTTTTTCTTTTGGGGGGGATGGAGAAGGGGGGTTGGATGGAGGGCACAGTATAACTGTGATCAGGATTGGGTCACTGACCTTTGGCAGCAAACAAATCCTGTCTTGAATAGTGCCTGCCATGATGCAGCTGAAAGCAACATTCTCTGAGGTTTTAGTACCATTTTTCTCATTGACTCTGCATTTAAGCAAGTTTTCAGTAATATTCCTTCTGAATGATGGCCTTGTTACATCAGTATTTAGACCTGAAGAGGCAGAAAGACTCCAGAACATTCCAGACATGTAGGATACATGATTTATTGTCAGATTATGTAAAGGAAAGTAACAGACTCTGGCTGAGTGTTTTGTAACCTGCTATACAAAAAATAGGCATCCTCTTGATAACTTTGCTGGCCAGTTACAAAAAACCAGGTCTTCTCTAAGTTGTGTGTGGTTCCTAAGCACATATTTCCCCCTTTGCTTGTGCTCAGCTTCTTATTTTATTGTTTCTTTTTCTTCTAAATCACATCACTATAGACATCCAACTAACGATATTTAAATGTACTTTCAATTGCAGCATCCAAGTGAAAATGTTAATTTTTTACTTTCTTTCATGAGAAATTTCTGTTTCTGTTGATATTATCTCTTTTTCAGCACAAAAGTTCTTCTCCTTTTATTTTACTTTATCTCATTCCAATTTCATATTCACTTTAATTAATTGTATCATTGAATTTAAACGCCTTTTTTTTTTGTTGCTATGGGATTGACAAGGAAGTCTCTACCTACACAGATTGCTATTAGGCTATGTTCAAGCCCTTCAAAATTTCCCTTTTCTTCAGTCTCACATCATTGTTCCCTAAGGTCAGACTGTTTAGAAACATATAAGCTATCACCAGCATAAAGTATGATAGCTTGCAAGCCATTTTTAGGCATCTTGAATTTAATTATTAGCCTGTTTCCACTTCATTCCTGTACTCTTGGCTCATCTTAGTACCTCTGAACAGGTCTGAACGAAAGTTTGAAGTATATTGCAGGCCCAAAGGACTGAAGTGCCATATTTTCACTGGAACAAGCACTCATGCAGATATTGATATATATCTGGCACACTGTGCATCTGAATGCACAGGAGCATCACTGATCTAAACTATGCCATTTGTGTGAACAGCTTTCCTGTTTGTATACCTGGCCTTCCATTGTGACTTCATGAGGACAATTCTTCACTCAAAACTATTATCTCCAGTACTTCGGGCATGAAGTATTTGGTTTGCTCTGCAGGATATTTTTGCTGGGAGATCAGCTTCTGCAGCAAGGGAACACCTCCTGTTCTTTAATTTCTCAATAATTGAAACTGAAAAAGTCACCAGGACCAACTTTGTTTGCTACAGCTAAGTGTACAATTTAGACTATCTCTAAATAATATACTGTATTATTCTCATGGCAGCTTGATTCTTAGCACAGTGTATTCCACAAGCTGCAAGTGGACACAAGTCAGGTGGAAGTCTCCTGTGATTTTACCACATTTTGATATCTGCTTTGGAGCTGGTTTTTCTCTTCTGCTGATCTGAGTGAGAAATTTACTGTGTTTTCTATTTGGTTGCAATTTGTACCACTTCAGCATGGTATGTAGCTACTCAGTCTTACAAGCATATTTGTTGTTAGGAAATGCCTTTTGATAATGTTGTAAAAGGTCCTGTTTTGTCCTCAATATGTAGAAATTCTTAAGAAAGAATAAGAATTACAGAATTTACAAACTGATTTTCACTCTCAAAGAGGCTAAAAAGTAACTGTTTTCTACTTTTATTTGTTTTAAGCAGACTTAGTGCCCATGAAATATTTTAAATTGAAATCTAAACAGAATTAAATATTTTGATATAACATTAAACCAATACACACTGTGTTAATAGGTCATTGGTTAACACTGAAAGTGCAGTAGGGACCAAAAGCCCAGAGGCAGAGTGCTTTCAAATATTAAAATGCCTGTTAATGCACACCATAGAGAACTTTATTGCTATCCAACTTCATTAATTTAAATTTTACTTAAGGAAAAAGACATTTAAAAGGCCATTTTGGGATTGGTAGAGATAGGTTTATGCAATATATTATTGCACTAGGAAAATATTTTTAATAGAACGGCATGAAAAAAGAACTCCTGGAGAACAAATGAAGTGTCTGAACTGCTCTTTCTGCTTCTTTTCCTTGCTAATCTTTCTTTTCTGCTACTCTGACTTTCGTCTTTAAAATCCAGTCGACTTGATTCTACCTAAAGCATACCTTTTGTACTATGCAACCTTCCAACTATGTTCCTTTCTGGCTCAGTCTTTGTTGCTGAGGTCACTGATAGGGACCTAGAAGCTGGAATTCAAGAAAAAGAAGAAAATGGAGCAAAATATGGCTGGTTGTCAGTTATGACAAAGTCGGGAATTGCCAGTATACTTAGTAGAATATAGTCTTACAGTAAGCAGAAAGAAATGCTTCATGCTTACCTAAGAATTTATGGATAGTCCTACTTTTATTTTACCATCTAGTAGTCCAAGTTATCCAATTAATAAGGGAAAATATCATTAGTAATGCAAATTAATTTTTTTTCTTTTAAAAAATTCTGAAATGTAGACTTATTTTCTTTATTACCATATTTGCCATCCCAGTATTCATCTCAGTCCTGAGTTTAAGTCTTCCTGAGTAGTGGAGAAGGTGGCAGCAAGTCCTCAGAGGTGCTCAGAGGTGTGGGGGGAATGTCACACTTCCCCAGTGGGGCCATTCCAGAGCTGATGCAGGAGCAGGGGAGCCAGCAGTGACTGGCACTGGTGCAGGAGTTAAACCAGCAACACCCAGCTCAGGCTATGGTGAGGCTGAGCTCCTGCACTGATGGGACAGGACACAGCTGGGTGCTTCTGCTGGGACTAACAGGGATGATACTGGTCTACATACTCCCTGCTGCTCCCACAGCAGTAGGGAAACCCTGGAATGATGCTGCGTTTGGGATGTATTTGGGATGTTTTCTTTCTCTTCACATATTCTCTGAAAGTGAATTCATTTTTTCCTTTTTGCTAATGTACACCTTTTTTTTACCTGGATATTTCTGGTGATGTTGTGTCCTGCTTTTAGTTGGGGAAAAGTAGATTTCATTCACAGTAGCCAGTATGGGGCTCTGTTTTGGATTTGTGCTGGAAACAGAGTTGATAGCACAGGGATGTTTTCATTATTGCCAGGCAGTGCTTGCACAGTGTCAAGGCCTTTTCTGCTCCCTACCCCACCCCACCAGCGAGGAGGCTGGGGGTGCACAAAGAGTTAGAAGGGACACAGCCAGGACAGGTGACCCCAACTACCAAAGGGATATTCCATACCCTACACATGGTGCCATGCTCAATATATAAAGCAGTGGGAAGAAGGAGGAGGAGGAGGACTTTTAGAGTGATGGCATTTGTCTTCCCAAGTCACTGCTACCCATGATGGAGCCCTGATTTGCTGGAGATGGCTGAACACCTGCCTGCCCACAGGAAGCAGTGAATTAATTCCTTGTTTTGCTTCGCTTGTGTGTGCAGTTTTTGCTTTGCCTATTAAGCTGTCTTTATCTCAAATCACGAACTTTCTCGTTTTCATTCTTCCAAGTCTGTCTCCCATTCCACCAAGGGAGTGGAGATGAGCGAATGGCTGCATGAGGCTGGCTGGAGCTAAACCACAACATAATGCACACATGACTACACAGAGATGACAACAGGGAAAGCTAATTTGCTTAATCAAATCTTATCAAACCAAACCTGATTAAGGCTGAGGGGTGTTTTGACAACTGATGTATATCACTCATTTTATCTGAGCTAATATGTCCTCATTGGAGACAAGAGCAATGTTGCCACACAATACCTTAACAGTGTGTGCTCTAGGCCATGTTAATGCCTAGAGCATTAGATGCATTTGCTTTTATCTTAGTACTAAAATCATCTCTCTCTGGTCACTACAAGATTAAATGTTACTGTGCTAAATCAATCCCACAGCATGTAATAGTGTAAATATATTGTAAATAGACACGCAATTTAGGAGACAAAGTAATGAGTTTAAATAAAATATGTTCTTAAAAGAATGGGTTTTGGTTTTACATGAGAAAGGACTGTAATTTGTTAACTAATTATCTGTTTGTCATTTTCTCTATCCCACATTTGGATTTAGGCAATTTGTCCTTGCTGTCCGTTACTGTATTTTGTGTCTGTTACTAGCATATCATTTCTAGTTCTACAGCAGGTGTGCTGAATAAAGACTGCAAGGTGCAAAGAGGTAAAGGTCAGAGCTTTTGAAGGTCTCTGAATCATTAATGTAAAAGAACGATCACAGGTGTAATACTGCAGGCAGTCTCAGATGTGCAGGATTATTTCCACTCCAGATAGAAAGCTGATTGGTGTCTTTGGAAAGAAGTATGTTTGCTGTCTGCAAACACTTTCTAAGAATTCTGTTTGGCTTGACTTTATGGAAAGTTGACGGAAGCATTTTTTCTTTAATTTTTAATTTTAACCTGCTGAATTTCCACACTGTGTAATTTTACCAAAACAAATATTGTCAAAAGTATAATAGCTATCTTACTGCTTGCAATAGTTCACATTCTGAAAAAATGTGCTATGGCTTAAGTATTTTATTCAATAAATAGCTTATCCTCAGTTGAAAAGGATTTTCACTGTCACCCTTAGTAAATCCTGAGAGTAGACATACAGCTCATGGTTCTACCTTTGGGTGTTGTTACACTGCTTGTACGTCATAACCTATGAATGTCAGCATTGTACTACTACTGCTCACCACCTTACAAAGCTGTTTTTCTGGCAACTTATTCTTCAGTTTTGTGAAGGACTTTAAGGTCTGCAGAAGGAAAAGAAAATGCCATTAAGGAAAAAAATTTAAGATGCTTTTCCTGTATTTTTGGTTTTAGTCTGTCATGCTGTTTGTATGAATACTATTAGATACCTATAGTATCTAATATTTATATTCATAAAGGCACGAAAAACTACAACCTTTCAGCCTGTAGGTATTAAAATCACAACTAGAAAACAGAAGCATAACTTGCAGATCTAATTTGCAGTGGAAAATAATTGTCTTCAAGATCGGGAGTCTGTCTGCTGTTAGTGGAACAGAAGTGTAAACATACCTTGGTTAATTGGCTAGTAAGTCATACAGGCTAAAGGCTTCCTGGAGTGTAACAGGCTGTGTAATTTTAGACTCTACAGTGCATAAAAATACACTGCTGAAGGTAACGACATGGTTCTGGTCAGTTAAAATACTGGCAAGTGGCATAAGGGAGCAGAGGAATAGATAAGAGGGTCACTCTGAGGATGATTAGATAAGGTAACCTTTATCTCTCATAGTGACAGTGGATTCATGCTATTCACACATACAGGATTTTGGTCTGTTTTTAAGGCAGAACTGTTTAATATCTTTATCCATGGTCTGGGTGAGGGGATCGCGTGCATGTTCAGTAAGAACAAGTCCTGTGAGAAGTGGCTGAGGGAGCTGGGGGGATTTAGGCTGGAGAAAAGAAGTCTCAGGGGTGATCTTATTGTTCTCTACAAGTGCCTGAAAAGAGGGTGTAGCCAGGTGGGGGTCAGTGTCTTCTACCAGGCAGCCAGTGAGAGGACAAGAAAAAATGGCCTCAAGCCGCGTGATGGGAGGTTCAAGTTGGACATCAGGAAGAATTTCTTCAGAGAAAAGGTGTTCAGTCATTGGAATGAGCTGCCCAGGGAAGTGGTGGAGTCACTTTCCCTGGAGGCTTTCAAGAAACAACTGGATGTGGCACTTAGTGCTATGGTCTCATTGACATGGTGGTGTGTAGTCAAAGGTTGGAGTCGATGATCTTGGACGGGTTTTATAGCCTTTATGATTCTGATACAACTGTTGTTGTGTACTTCTTGCCAATCTTACTGCTGCTTTCTCAACTTCAGAAAGATCAATAACTTCATTTCAGAACAGAGTTATGATGTTATTCTTGATGAAGAATGTTCTTTTCTTGGTAGAAGTAGACACACCTAATGTTTTGCTTCTTTTTTAAATGAAGAGTATATGGTTTCAGTGCTTTTGTTGTATTCCTCTAGCATTCAAATTATTTTTATTTTAAATTTTTTAAATCTTATACTTGACATTATTTAGCAAAATTTCTGGTTTTGGTGTTTTCTTATGTCATTTTTAAGACTTATGGTCCAATTTACAGCTGCTGGGATCTTCCATAACTCTCCTGATCAGTCTCTCAAAATTTGTCTCTCAAAACTAAGATTTTCTTATAGATTGCTTATGGCTTGGGGTTTGGTTTCTCTGAGGGGATAAAAGGGAGGGAGAGAGGAATTTATATAATGTCTTTCAAAAATATGGTGGGCACATGACTTTAGACAAATCTCTGTTACATGTTGAGCTTTCTCACTGTAGAACTGAAAATGGACCCTCTTGGTTTCAGTCTGCTGTTGCAATGAGTTCCTTTAAAATTAGTGGGCTTACTTTTATGGAAACGTGGATGTGCAAGTATTTGTCTGATTAAGTTCTTAATTGACAATATAGGTGTTTATAAATGTATTTATTTTGCTGATTTTAGTGTTACATGTGAGGCATCCTCCTACACAGTGGTTGCATTACTAAAAGATCATGAGTCTGATATGACCTGAGTAGTTTTTGTTAACCTCAGAAGTCTGTAGAGCTTCTAATTGACCAATTTGTTTTGTAGGGTGAGATGGGTGTGAAAGGACCGGACGGTGTTGCTGGTCTGCCTGGTGAAAAGGTATGTATGTATGTTTGTTGATAGGTGATTTAACTCACTGGAAGTGTTAGTTATGTCAGTGGCTCCTCTGCGATTCTGTACAGAAATGGGAGGATAGAACACTTCTGTTAGAACATTATTGTCTTACCTGCACTGCCATGTTTTTGTAGCACACTGAAAAAGCTGTTCAGATCAATAGTACTCTCTGCAGATGTGCTTATTTGGTGGGGTTTTTTTCCAAGAAGTGGGGGTTATATAGAGAGTTAAAGGAAGCTACTTGTTCCACTTGCCCAGTTTGTGGTCTGCAAGCTTAGATAAGAGCTCTTGTGCACTCAACAGTCTTCTTGGTAGAGCTTGAGATAAACACCACTGACTTCTTAATCAAAGATTTGGAATAGCCACGGCTAAGAAGACATGCCAGCCTACCGGTGTATTCACTTCATTTCAGAATGTTAGTGTGCAAAATAAGACAACAGTGTGCACTTACTGGCTTCAGTGCTACTGACTTGTATTAGAGGAAGTCTGTAAGTCTAATATCTACGATCTTCAGTGTAGAGACAACCCTCACAATACTGAGGAAACAGCCTGTTGCTGTCAGGCTTAAAAGCTGTGAGTTTACAGGATATAAAATTAGGAAACTGTCTTTTATTTTTACTTACTATTTCTGTCTCAAATTGTGATTTGTTAAAAATGGGAGGTAGATGTCTATCACCAAAATTATGAGTTAAAATCAAGGTATTTGTTGCTGATGTTAAGTTATATGTGGTAGAAAACTGGAGAACAGGCTGCAAAGATGTTCAAAGGACTTTGCAATGTTGAGGGACTGAATTGTCAAGTGGTATGTAAAACTCTGAGAAAGCAATAGTCCAGTGATGAAGATGAAGAGGAAAACAAAAGAAGCATTATGCATTTCATGCCAGACTGGACTAGCTATTACTACTCAGGGAAGTTATCTTGGAGTTACAGGTCAAGGAAAACATGGACTCACTGTTTAGTACTAGTCAAATACACAAATAGTATTTAGGAATTACTAGGAAGAGAATAGGGAACAAAGCAAAAGCATTTTAATGTCACCATTTTTTTAATGAATCAGTACTATACTGCAACTTGAATGATGTATACAGTTCTGGTTCTCACATCTCAGTGTGAATCTAATAATACCAGAAAAGATTCAGAGGTGATCAAGAGCACTGGGCATCTTCCAATTAAGATGTGACAATGTGGACTTCAATCTGAAAAAGGCACAAATAAGAAAAAAACATGTCATGTTCTGTTCTCTGTACAGTCCAAAATGGAGCAGAAAATATTAATAAGGATTTATTTATTTATTTTACTCTTCAATGTATGAACTAGAGCATCAAACCTATCTGATAGCAAGTTCAAAAAGGATAGAAAAGGCTCGTTCTTCCTGTTACAATATTACAGTTTGAACACTGCCACAGAACTTGAAAAGTCTGAAAATGTATTAGAAAATTAATGGAGTAAAATTCCATGGAGTGTGTCAGTTTATTTGTCTGAAAGTTCTTGGACTTCAAGAGGCTAGAGTCTGGGAAAGCCACAGGAGAAGTTTTTGTGGCTGCCTTGTTGTTATATTTTTCTGTAGATGTCTGTTCTTGCCACAATTGTAGTCCTATAATTGACTGGAGAAACCTTTGTTTTGATCCCGATAGACAATGTTTTACTTTACTGTGCTCCTAGATGTGAATTAATGGAAAGAGTTATTGTAAAGCATTGTAGATTAAGATTGATCTAGAATGAAGCTGTGTTTTCCCTTGGCTCTTTCTGTAGCTCCTACTGTGATGTTATCTTGCTTTAAACTTACCAGGCTACGCTGCTTTTCCAGTCCAAGTTATTATTATTACAGTTTCCATGGTTAATATTGTTTGGGTTTTTTTGCTAAGCGCCTTGCAAATTCATTGTCAGGCCAAATCCCAAAGCTCCTGTTAGTTTACATGAAGCTCAACAGTCAGACCATATTTAATATCAAGACATTGTACTTTTTCTGAACATTACAACTCCCTTAATTCAGCCTTTATAAAATACCATTGCTGAAAATTAAAAATGAACTACCATGAAATACGAAACTGTCAAACATGAAAACTTCTAAAATAAAAAAAAAAAGGCAAGTATTTTGTACATGCATAGCTAGATGAAGAAACTGAGATCCAGTTACCCAGCTTCTGCTAGCCAGAGTGGTCATATCTCTGTGGAGTAGTCCAGTGCTGTGTGCGTTAGCTCCTTTCTGGAGCTAGAGTGAATATTTTCCTTGTGTTGTGAAAGACATGTTCTGTCTCTCAGGTGATGTATCAACTATATAAATTTGTAGTCTTTTGTTTTTGTGCTCCCTTAAGTGTTGTGTTCTCTATGTCAACACTGTACATAGAGTTAAAGACAAGTGGAGAAGCAGCAGCAAACCTGTCTGAGTTCAAGAAGCATTTGGACAACACCCTCAGGCACAGGGTGGGATTCTTGGGGTGTTCAGTGCAGGGCCAGGAATTGGACTTGAAGATTCTCAGGAGTCCCTTGCAACTCAGCATATTCTATGATAAAAATACTCTAAGCACTGCTGTTTGGAAAGACATCTCCTACATTTCAGGATGTTGAGGTGCAGACTGTGCAGTGCTGGGAGAGCATTCTAAGAAGCTACTGCTGTTTGTGTATCCTCTTAAAGCATTCAACAGACATTAGCTATTGTTGGTGTTAAATTGCTTAGTATGGCTATTGTTATGCTTTTGCACTGTGTATTTCTGAGCTTTGTGCAGATGTGCCCCTGAGTCAGAAAAGAAACAGGAAGAAGGAAAAATTTTTTTTTTTTTTAATTTAACTGAAGTTTGAGGCTTCAGAGAACAGAGGTGCTCTTGCTAATACTCACAAAACCTATCCACTGCAATACTCCTTTGCTTATACTTCATTCCCTGGGAAAATGTTCAGAGAATAAATAAGCAATAGATTTTACTCATGTTGTTATGCACAAGAAACAATATCAATTCATTTGACCTATTTTAGGTGTTTAACTTAAGAGTGAGATAAACTTGGCTGTTGGAAGTCCTGTTTTTTCAGATAAATTATCTCAAACATACCTGACATAGTGAAAAACTAAACTTAGAATAATACTATTCAATGGACTTTATTACTTGAGAGAATTTTAACAGAAGAATCTCCCAGAGCAGTGCTTCATGTTCATATACTTAATTTTCAGGCTGTGGGTAAATGGTGAAACATCTGCAAGGCATCATATGTGGCCTTGACTTCCAAAGATCTTAAGTGTGAAAATTGTTCAGTCTGTCTTCAAATGTGACACTTTGCCCTCTGTCACTTTTAAAACATACTGTCACTGAGAAAATAATTTCCCATTCACTAAATGCTGCAGTGTTTTTGTGACAGTCTCTTGCTGATAGGTGCACAAGTAAGTGGTGTAGACTTCCAGGAGGCTCTTGCGAATTAATAGGTTGGATCTGCTGAAGGCTAAAACAGAGAAGAGAATTTAAGACTTGGTGACTCTAGGGTAACATAAGAATAGCCTTAACACCCTAAAGAAAACAGAGAATGTTCTGGCCATAATTCAGCAGTTTTGTGGATTTTTCTGATGTAGTTCTTGTAGGCTGCCAAAGAAAAAAATGAGGTTTTGTTGTCTGGTGGCTACCACAAGGTGCCTGTTGTCTCATCAGCCTTTGGGTTAAAAGAAGTCAGTGTGCTGGCGCTTATGACCAGTCTAGAGAGTCAAGCATCTAATGCAGACCCTGAGGAGCCCTACCTCAGGCCCCTCAAAGTCACAACAGAGTAGATAATCAGCACCATTACATCTGTCTATTTGATGTCTGCCTACCTAGTTCCTTCATCCCCATCCTTCTTCAGGGAACTGTCTTAAGAGATTTTTCTTTTAAATATTAAAAACTACTTGGGATGATAGGACAAATTCTTGAGATTATCAGAGGAGATAGTTCTAAGGTATTTGTTTATAATTCTAAATAAGAGGGTAGTAGTCCTCCCTTGGAGGGAAACCTGCTTCCTTTTTAGGCTATGAGAAGAGATGGAATACAGTGCCACGATCCCTTTCCTGAAATCAGGACTGATTTGAAGCTCAGCCTTCTGGGCACATTTCTTCAAGGTATCTGTCAAACCATGATACAAGAACAACTGGAAGTTGTGGTTAATCAGAATCCCTATGTGTGTGAGACCTTAGGCACTGTCCTTCTGGCAATGTTCAGCAAAGTCTGTGAGAACAGAAGAAATGTGTTGAAGGAAACACTTTGTTAGCCTACATTTTGGTGATTGGCAAGTTAAATTGCCTCTTGGTACACTTCTGAAGCCATTTAGTATATCTGGATTGTAGCCAGAGTGCTGGTTATGGCATGAGAAATTAAATCTGTCCCTAAAGTGGAGGTTTGAGGTAACTGGACTGCTTTAAGATATATTATGACAGTCACCTATCTGCTCCACAAATTAACCAATCCTGATCTAGCAGTTAGACTCTTTATGGCAACAAAAACTGATTGCTCTGTCACTCACCCAAATAAGTCAAGTCCTTTCCTTCTCTTTGCTTCTGGTTCTATAATGCCATGGAAACAAAGCTCCAAACTGAAAGTTTATTTATGTTCTGGATGCTAAGTGATGGAGTCCTGTTTGGGTTATGGGGTTATTTTTTGCTGGTCTGTGATGCTTTGACAGTCAAGGTGAACTTCTCAACTGTTTTGGCATATACATTTTAGGGGATGGACGATCTCTGCGTACTTGAGAAGTTTAGCAGGAGAGTTCCTGGTTCTGAAAGATAAGTTGCCACCTGCGGCAGGTATTTTGATTCAAAATATTAAGCCTCTTGGGGAGTTGTGGACCTTACCACTCCCTCCAAGTACCTCAGAGGAGGTCGTAGTGAGGTTTCTTCTCCCAGGTAACAAGTTAGAGGATAAGAGGAAATGGCCTCAAGTTGCACCAGGGGAAGTTTAGATTGCATATTAGGAAAAATTTCTTCACCAAAAGGGTGATCAGGCATTGGAATAGGCTTTCCAGGGAAATGGTTTGAGTCAACATCCCTCGAAGTGTTCAAAAAATGTGGCATTTGGTGACATGGTTCAGTGGTGAAGATATCAGTGTTAGGTTAACGGTTGGACTCAATCCCAGAGGTTTTCTCCAACCTCAGCGATTCTATGGCTTATGTGTGTTTTGAGACCTGCTAGCCAGAAAGGCCTTATGCTTCTGAGATTGTGCTCATGGCAGTAAGGCTCGAGGGACTCAAGCTAAGGAAGGTGAGTTATTTACTCTATTCTTGGCCTTTCTATATTTTTTCATTTTTTCTATTATGAAAATATTTTTTCTTCTTTATCAGTGACTGAGTTCTAAAAAATAAAATGGATGTAGGCAGAAAGGTAATTCAGAAAATTCAGAAGATTCACAAAATTAAACTGGGTTTGTCCATTCCCCTTTAGCCAAACCTCTATAGTAATTACTTTCTTATGATTCATATTATATGATTCATAGTATACAATTCATAGTGACGAAAATCATGTGTCTATGTTTCTTAAATTATATTTTGTGAAATACTTGTGACAACATTTGCTTTGAATATTTGACTTTCAAATGGCTTAACCTTACTGGTTTAGTTTTTTGCACTAATTTTTTGCAATCTAGATTGTGAATAGTATTCCTAAAATATTAAATATATTCAGTAAAGTTTTTAAAATAGCTGGTCTGGCATGTAAGCTTGAGATATTCAATATGCTGAGCATTTGGTACTGCACTCTATAGATGCTCCTGCAGTATATTAACAAAATAGTTTAGACTGGAAAGAGAAAGAAATGCTTATGTAAATCAAAAAGTGTTTATTGCTACACAACTTAGATTTATGTTCAAAGACCAGAGAAAAACTAAGTGTAGATTTCAAGAAGTCTACCAACTGTATGAGTGCTACTGGTATTTTGAGTCAT
>NW_008239080.1:1637995-1648397 GCF_000691975.1 Corvus brachyrhynchos | reverse complement strand
AAGGGATTCGTCCTTCTTTTTTTCAAGCACATGTATTTGTGATGATGATCCAACAAAATGTATATGAACTCACATATTTTGTGAGCTGGAAGATAATAGTACTGGAATAAATAATGCTGCTAGTAGTGTTGTTTTTCTTAATTTAACTGTGTCTGTGTCCTATGGTTATCTGGAATTTCAGTTTTCTCACATCCAATATCACTGTGCTGCCCTCAGTTTTAACTGACTTGGAAACCAAACACTGATGATTTCATTATTGATAGAGTTGATTATCCTTTTGGAATAGGGTTCTCTTTATATTTGGGACAGGTAAGGAAATAATTAGTAAAAGGCTACCCAAAATGTGATATAGATACCATTTGTGGTATGAATGCTACATCAAAACAGCTTTCTGGCACTTCCTGAATGGTCTACTTTGCATTGCCTGGTGGGAAGAGTTCTCCTTTTCCTTAGTGGTGCCTGAGAAAATGAGTTTGAAAACTGCTGCATTATAAGATTATTCTTCCAATATAAAACATGGCTTAGAAATGTCCAGTGCTTTGTTTTCCAACATTATTTCATTTATGTACATGAATTTAAAAATTTGAAAAAAAATTACATGCTAGTACAGCATGTGACCTCAAATCACTTTCAGAGACGTTTTTAATACCCATCTCCATACTGAGTACTACAGGGTCAGGGCTTCAGGGCCATGTCATGGAAATTTCATGTCATGAAATCCACAACTGGAAACTTGTTAAATGTACATCCAAATCAAAACATGTCATCGTGAAGATCCTTGTGACCATTGACCTGCTTTACTCATTGCTCCAGCTAGACCATAGAAACTAGAGTTTTCCAGGGCATATTTGACTTTGCAGAAGAGCCATGGATATACGGCCTGTTATGCCATTTCCGCATATGCTTCTGGACCATTAATCACTCATGCAAATGTACCAATCTGAGGAGATGTTAGTGTTGAGCTTACAGTAATGCAGTCTTTTCCTTGCTTACAGTAATGCAGTCTTTTCCTTGCAGCTGTCTTGAAAGATCTCTGGACATATTGCCTTCCACTTTTCATGTCCTGTACAGATCCTTGACAGGGATCAGGATATTTCCGAAGTAGCTCATCAGCATCTTTGAGAAAACTTCCAAAATGCATGTGGAGCTCTGGATAGGTACTGCTTAAAGCCATCCTACTCAGTTTGTCTGTCTTTTATTCAGTGCCATCCAATTTATGAGCTCCCATCACTGCTAAGCAGTTATATTTCAATATTCTTAGATCATGTATGGACATAAATTGTGTTAGTTATACAACTTTTGAAAAATCTTTGTGCTGTTTTGCTCTGGAGTCCCTAACATAAACAAAATAACATGATCAGTAACTCAGGAAAAATATTTGACATCAGAAATCTTTTAAAAGTAAGAGAGTTGTGAACTGTAAGAATGTGGTCCAATCGGAAACTTTATTACCACTAAGTTTAAGCCTTGAGCTTGAGAATTGCTGGTGATGGTAAATCAGGCAATTGAATGCCATCTATTGCAGCAACAAATCATCTACAAGTTTTGTACTCTTTTTGTGTTTTCAGTGATATCTTAGTGTAAAATTCATGTACATCTGATTTAAGAGATGGATGCATATGAAAATAGAATGTCTCAAAAGATTTTTTGATGCATAAATATGCTTAAAAATAAAAAGAATTATCTTACTTGGAAAATACACTTTAGACCATTATGATTTCCAGAACTTGTTTCATTGCTTCAGCATGTATGGTTCTTGCTTGCTTGCTTTTGCTCTCTCCTTAGCATTACAAGAAAGTGTTTTGAATAGCCTTTGATCATAAATTTGATTCCAGAGAGCTGTCTGCTGTGCTGACTTATTTTTGCCTTATTAGGTGATTTTTGCAGTTCACAACTCCAGGAACTGCTGAGCTCCCTGGTTTTTCCTAAAGCTAAACGACAGCAGTTCAGTTCAGTTCTCGATAGAAAGCTTGGTGGAATCAAATTACCTGGCATGCAGTGACAGTGCTTGGGTGTTATTTCCATTCTGGAGGCAATGATGCTGGTGACTGCTGTAGGTGTTGGTGAGCAGAGACTTCATTTTTCAATTAAAGAATCACTGCTTTTTGAGGGAAAGGAAATATGCTTAAGTCCCATCTGAGGAAAGTTATGGCATTGTCTTCTGTGCTCTCATGGGTTCTCTCAAAATCAGATTAGTATGCCTCCGTAGAACAAAAGTACAAATGTGATTTTGGAGCCAGACATTACTTCTTGTATTGCTTGGCATCAAAGCTGAGGGCTCCTGCAGGCAAATGACACTGGTGAGATAAGAGTGGGAGGTGTATGTACTCTCTGGTATTTGCATTGGCACTGCAATAAGCAGCAGAACGTGGCAGGTCATGGGCCTGGAGCGCAGCAGCCGCCAATGTGATGTGATGTGAGGTGTGGCTAAAGCAACCAAAGGTCACCATTCATTTTCCAGGGTCTGGGATGCTGGGAGCGAAGCAGAGCGTGGCATCCTGCCATGCAGGGCAGGCCTTTGTTAGCCTGTTATGTAACGTGGAAGTAAAACATAATGCGGCTGTTAAATAATGCAGTCATTAAATGCAGCTCTTTGTTCCTTAATCAGAGAGTCATGAATACTCTAGCTGTGAGTCTGCCTGGCTCTGGGATTCTTAACTGTGTTTCAAAAGCCTCAGTCAGGACCTTACAGAGCTGGAAAGGGCAGGGGGAGGCTTGAGGATTCTTCTTCAATTGTTCATAAATTGTATTTATTGGATTATTTCTGAAAGATTTCTGTGGCACATAGATTTTAGTCTTGTTTATTTTTTTCCCTTCATTTCTGACAGCTAGAGACTAAGTTTTTAAACTGATATTCTGAACTTCCCACATCTCATCAGAATGCAGTGCTTTAAGAAAAGTACCCATTGTTGCACTGTAAAAGTTGGCAGCAGCGTGTTGCAGGAAATGGACTAATTGGGGAGGAAGGAACTTTCTCACTGTACTGCCGCATTGTACATCTTGTCTGACACATTCTGCTTAGTTTTGTTTGTCTTCTTGTAACGCACTAGGTATTGAACTTCACAGAATACTAGATTTTTTGATCTGATGAATCATTGATCTATATTAGGATTATTATGGATAACTTGTGTTATTCTGCTTCATTTAAATTATATATGAGTATTTTCTCCCTGGATAATAACTCCTATTATGAGTAGCACATTAGATTTTTTTTAAAAATTCTTTTTTTCCATACAGTAGAACATTTATACATAGTACAAATTATGCAGAGATTATAGATCATACTGTTGGCTGCTGTGACTTGTGGCCTTTTAACTCTCCTTTTCCCTCTTTTTAGTGGGTGAGTTATATTATTAAAATTTAAATAAATGCAGCTCATATGTGCTTTTTTAATGTCATTGCATATATTTCTTGCCCCCAAACCCATTAAAATTATAACATAGGTTTATATTCCAAATTAAATGTAAATTGCTTTTTTTTTAAATTCATAGATACCAAATTGTTGGAAATAAAACCTGCCATTTTATTAGTATAGCAAAATCATTCATAGGTGTTACAAAGCAGAATACATTTTTATTTTTTTCGTTCCCACTGCTAGACCATATTTATAAGCACCTAAGATCCATCCTGCGTGTTTCAAGTCTGAACTGATTAAATCAATGTGACACTCTGAGGCTGGGCCAAGTCTTGTCTAATCAGCAGTCAGCACTGTTGCTCTGGCATGAGGTTCTCAAAAATAGAAACACAAGAAGTCAAACAAGTAAGTGGAAGGGCACTAAAAGAAAAAGTGCTGCTAATTCCACTGTTGACTTTCTGTCTAATGGATTCGTGTTCCCAGGCCACACTAAGTAAAGCAACTGGCGCGGGGTGTGTTCCTGCAGATGGCTCAGCAGTGACACACGTGGCCCAGCTGGGTGACAGGTGTTTGATTTGTGTTTAACAAGTACCTCACACAAGGCTTTTTTTTTTTTTTTCCCAGATACTGAGAAGCTAGTCATCTAATGCTTTTTCTTCAGAATTAACACCGTTTTTACTATGCTTCCTTCCTATTATGAATGACAGTTCTTCTGATTGACCCATAGACATGAAAATAACATGATTCCACTTTGAAATAACACACTAAACAGGAGAAATTAATTCTTAACTAACTTTGTTTAATAGTGGTAACCTATACCTTTACACATAGAAGATGCACAGCATATTATTTGTAGCTATTGACAATAATATCTCAAGAAATAATTATTTAGCGGTCCACTTCACAGAATGAAAATTCACTTAAAAAGTATGTATGGAAGAAGAGTGCCAAACTTCTGGGTTGTGGCCATTATACTCTGTGTTAGTGTGTCTTCCCATAACATGACAAAATTTTGGGACTTTCTCGGACACTGTAGCACAAACCTGGAGTAAAAGAAATTCCCTGTCTGGTGGAGCATACAGTATTGATAGAGGTGCACCCAAGGCCACGAGGGAAGAGCAACGATGGGAAACTATTTAACAGATAGGAATTATGTACAATGTGTACAATGCTATTCCTTAATGTATTTTTGAAGCTTTATTGTAAGCTGCATTATAGCACGCTGCACAATTGGAGAGAGAATGTCTCAATCGCAATCTGGGGAGGGGGAGGGGATTAGTTTTCTTTTCATGAGTAGAAGGCATTTGTTAGTCAGTGCCATCATAGCAACTCTGCTAGCAAAGGCAGCAATGAAAATAATAGAGTATCAGGATGACTTTACCAATCATCTTTGATTAATGGGAACCTAAGCAGGTAGGATGTGTAATGTAAAAGTGGCTGTGGCCAGTTTGTCTTCCCCACCCCATTTCTCCATACTTTGGTCTGAGAATTTTTGTCTTCTGGTATCAAGTCTATGAGTTGGGAAAAGGTAAGGCTTCAGGATCTGTTAATAAAAATGCGTGACTCTTTGCAGTGACAGGATTGCAAAGCCAGTGTTGTCAAATCGCCAGAAGAAATACCACCCTCTAGAATACACTACACTGGCAGGACTTCTGCTTGAAAGGATTCCAGCTGGAGAAATAGGTGTCAGAGTATCATTGATTCTCTAAACCAACATTAGGCTTTAGGGAGAGGATGGTTAAAAACTCACGCAAAAGCCTATGTCCCTCGGATAGCAGACAAGCTGCTTTCTGTCAGGCATCCCAGGTGTGGTATGCAGAGCAGGACAGTAAGCCTCAAAGAGGTTAAGAAAAGGCCTGAAAGGGTTAATTACAACCCTACTAGGCTGAGATGTCATCATTACTCACAGAAGTGCTCAGAATTTATGGAAATGGAGACTTACCTTTAGGGAGCAGCTCTACGGCTTCTGTGCTGACAGTAGATCTGCTGATCCCAGATTCTCAGGTTAGTGTAGGTGAGTTGGAGTACTAGGATATGTGGTTGTTATATCCTGTTAATCTGTCTTCAAAACACAGTAAATGTCAAAAAGTTCCATTTTGGAAGTGAGAAGTTTCTTGGGAAAGCCTTAAAAATCTATGTGTAAGTGGAGACCTGGAAACTGTACCTTGAAGTGCTTTATTTGTCAGTAATTGAAAAGAGGTTTCAGCTACAAGCACACCAACAATAAGGCATTTCAGAAAAAGTACCGATATGAGTTAGTTCTTAGATTAGAAATTTCAGTCTATATGCAGTTCTATTTATTTCTGATTCACCCTACAACACTTTCTTTTTGTACTGCTTTTTTGCATTTCATATCTGTGTGGTTAAACATTGAAGTTAATATTTAATGGTCTGTGGGACAGATTTTTTTAGTGTAAACTTACATTTGTATCATCTGAGAATCTTCCTCCTGAATCTTCAGATTATGGAAATAGATGGTGCTGCTGCTGCTGATGATAGTTCTCTAATAAAGAGTAGCCTCTGAGATCTAAGAGGTTGACCAATGCTGTTTGCATTCCTAATATAAACCTCGGGGTTCAACTATTATACTATATTGAGTATAATAGGCATAGTAAATTACATTTTTGAAAGACCTCAGCAATATGTTCATGTTGAATAATGCTTTTAAACATACATTTAGAATTATTGCATTTCAAATATTATTTGAGCAAGGCCAATTAGATTCATTTCCAGTTCTGTTGAAACTTTAATAGGATTTAGATTTGCTTTAACACCATGTTATGGTTGGATTAGCAACAAATTAATAGATGTTGTGTAGGTCAGGCAATTTTCCTTTTGACAGATCTGCTGGAAGGGAAAAAACATAGTTGCAATAAACTGTCAGTTGTCCATAAGATCACTTCAGATTTTTTTCTAATGTGTTGCTTCAGATAATGGAAATATCCAGCTGGCTACACTTAATTTTCTAAGCTGTTCATCTATAAGACCTTATAAATCTTCGAGAACCTTTTTCATCCAGAAGCCGATTTGCTTATTCCCACTAATCTACAGGAAATGTTCTTGTGGATTTTGTTTGCATTTTTTATGTTCTGTGTATGATGTTGGAGGTCAAATGAACTGGATTGTTATCAAGGCCATGTTTAATTTATGTCTGCACTGCATTTTTAAGTTGCCGCCTCTTTAAGGACATGCAGTGGCAGTGAATACCACTTATATTTGCCAAATGAAGAAACAAGACCTATTGACAGCAGAGGCTCTGCTTCTGCTGATACTTTTTTGATGGCACAGAAACCAGCCCTTGACATATATCCCAAAGGCTTCCGTCAGTTTATTACCAAAGAAATGAGAAAAAGGGAAAAAAAAAAGGCAGTATACCTGCCTGTAGCTGTGCATGACAATGAATGGAGTGACCCCTTCATCTTTGGTTTTTCAGAACTTCTCTGACTTCTTCTGTTGGGTGGAAATAATTTGTGGGACGAAAATAAAGGAACAAACTTTTGACTTAGTACTTTATGTAGGAAATGTTTTATGTATTTGAATATAGATATGCTTTATGTACTTGAATATAGATATTGTGTGAGTTGTGTGCTTTTAAAGACATGTTTGTAGCAGAAAAGGAAACAATGTCAACTAAAGAGAGTTCGGTCTGGAGTAAGGAGCCCTGTGGCCATGCTCTCGGATGCTCTGAGCTGCCTCTGACTGCTGATCCTTTAGTCGGAATACGAAGCACCAAAACCTAGATTTTCAAGTGTCGTTTAATTTGGAGTATATTAACATCTAATTGCCTGAACGGACAGGTGAGTCAGTCTTGTCCCAAAGATGGATAATGGAAAGGGATGGGAATGAGGAAAAATTGGTGCCTCCTGAACTCAGTCCATGTTATAATATGCAAATAAGATCAGTAGGGTTATTGCTGTTTGCCTTTCTCTTGAGCAGTTACTTAACATGAGTCCTCTAACCTGTCCTGACCCCCTTGGCCAAACCATGGTGTATCTGCTCCACTGGGGCTGCTGTGGCAGCAGGACAGAGCAAAGGAAACAAACTATTTACCTGTCACAAGCCCTTCTTCACCAGGTTATTTTAAGGGAGGATCTTATTCACATGGATCTAGTCTGCATCAAGGATAGCACTGAGCAAGAACTCAGGAAGTGCTGGTAGCTCCAGTAGCTTCGTTCAAGAGGGAATGAAAGGCTTGGTAGATGTAGTGAAGCCAAAATGTCATGATGTTCAACAGAAACTTCTTGACATGACTAACCCAGGAAATTCATGGGGCAAGTTTTAATAAATATCTTTTGAATATATTTTTATATAACTAATAGTCTATCAGGTGATCCTAACCATTAACATGAGCCTGTTTAAAGAAACAAAGAAATATCCCAGTAGGCTAAGAAAGGTGTCATAGAATGGACTGTAATTGATGTGGGATTTTTATCTGTTCAAGGCAAAGCTCTGCCCCTGCTGGTGGCTCTGCACTGGCTGGGTACGTGCTCCACAGGGGAGGATGCTGCTCAAGTCCCACTGACTGTACGTTGTTGAACATTCCGCTCCATTTCTGCAATGCTAAAAATAGTTGTCCTCATTTTAAAACACCAGGCTATTAGATTATTCCAAGGGTCTGGCATACTTAGACTAATGGAAGGCACATATCCATAAATTATCAAAACACTAAGTAGTGTTTGACGGTGCTGATTTTGCTTCTGCTGAGTTTCCTTGCTAGTAACCCTAGAGTATCAATCCTATTTTTTAAATCAAGCTACAGTCAGTGCCCCAGTAAATTTAAAAATAAAAATGTTTGGTTTCCATATTGAGAATGGAGAAATGTCTGCGTGCTTCTTGATGTCTTTGTTTTTAGTTTTTTTAATTTCGCAGAATCATGTCTGAAAAATGCTTAAAGTATTTTACAGTAATTGTTTCTCTTTCCCAGCCTTGAAGAGAATTTCATGAAGTTCCCACATGTTTGCCATTATAAATCTTGTTAGTGCCTAAAATAGTCGAAATAGCAAAATGCATTCCAAGTGATTGATAAAAGTTTCTTTCAACACTTGGTTTTTTTGGCTTTTCTCTTTTTTCTTTTCTTTTCTTTTCTTTTCTTTTCTTTTCTTCTCTTCTCTTTTAGTCTCTTTTCTCTCTTTTTTTTTTTACCTTTTTGTTCAGTGTGTGTGTGTTTAGGTAATGTGATTCCTAATTCATATTTTTTGACAGTACTGGTAACAATGTTCCTGATAAAGTTCATATACTTGTATGTTAGGGTAGCCTCTCCTTTTATTATTTTTAATTATTTTAGTGTGAAAGTCCTTTATTTAGGGAGGGGAAATAGCTAAATGTGGAAGTCAAGGTATAAAAACTGACGTAAATGCATTCTAAGAAGGTTGTTAAATACACATACACAAAGCATCTAACTTTACCTTCAAAATTCTTAGGTATAAAGCAAGTCTCTAATTTTATAAGGTGTTGCAGTGCAATTACAAACTGCAAAATCAATAAATTATAAATATATTAAGGACCATGTTTATAAATATACTGCATATTTCCAAAACAGCTAAATCACAACATCAATCATTTTATTATATTTAATAAGAATCAATACTGATGGCATTGATGTAGGATTGTATTTTTGCATTGTTGTGTTGAAGAAATATTAATTTGTAGTACACTGATTAAACAATGCAAGACAAAAGACTTGTCTTCACAAAAAAACCTGTGACTGTGTTTTGGGGATGTTTTTCTAGTTTACAGTGATCCAATACAGCAGGGAAGATGAAATGTTATTATCTGGTAGCCGACTATGAAGAATTTTTCACAATTCATCCTATAAATCTAGAGAAAATGAAGGGCTAAGGATTACTTGTAACGATTAATTAGAATTTTTCCCCAGAATGCTACCATGTATTGTTACAGGGGGGAGCTGGAAAGAAGATGTTGGAAACTGTGCTGTAAGTGGAGTTACAAAAATGCCATTTTGGCAAGCTATTTTAAGATGTATTTTAATTGTTTTATGTCATGAGGGCTTTGTATTTATTTGCTTAATTATTTGTACCATTCTGATGAATAATCATTCTTTTATTGGCTCTTTCTTTTTTTAAGAGAGACTGGAGTTTTTCCTTTGTCTCTGTTCTTTTTGTATCTGCTTGGCTTGGAATCAAACAAGTGAACTTTCAAAACTTTCTTTTGTTGCTGAATTCTGGCTTGGACAGAAAACTCAGTTGGGTGGTGCGCAAGTTACTAGGGCCAACTTCTGTCAAGGACATCAGATCCATGAATGGAATGGAGAAAACATTTAATTTTAGATTCTTTTAATAAGTCTTCTAAGCTCCTATTTGAAGTCATATGTGCCCAGACGAATTTTACCAGAATTTATCTCAGTAATTATAGTGTAATTATGACAAAAAGTAATGTACCTCATAGTGGCATATTTCATTAATCTGTACATGGAGGGTGGTTCTTAGCTTTGAGTGGCAGAGACAGGTTCTCACTAGGTCTGTAATTATTTAATACACTTTTCTAAGAAGGAAAAGGAAATTACTGCAATATTTTACATTTTAATTCTAAATTAAATATTACTAGGCCTTTAGCTATACCTTTTCCTTGTAAAGCTGTATATTAAATGCAGAATTTAAATGTCTGTAACTCTCAACTCAAAGTTCTTGATTTACTTTTTTCTGTTGTTCAAATAGTCCTTATTCAAATATTGTAGAGGAAGTTTACTGTGCTATTCAGCTTGAATAGTGACCTTTTAAAAACATTTTTGATTAACAAGGTGTTTGGTTTTACTTATGCTCAGCTTCTGAAGGTAACTTTTAAGCATCTGGTTCCCTGAGTGGAATTTGTAAACTCAAATCAGATCCTTAATTTTCATGGGCGGTGCAAAGAGAAAGTAATTTGGTAGCCAAGGGTTACAAACAACTGTACAGATGACTTACTTTGCTTTTTTTAAAAAACATGGGTTAGAGGACGCAGTAAATTAACAGCGTATAGAGAACATTCACTTGGGAAGTAGGGCAAGCCTGCCTGGTTGCAGAGGATCAAGATCTGCATTTCTTCCTGCTG
>NW_008239080.1:1633188-1637943 GCF_000691975.1 Corvus brachyrhynchos | reverse complement strand
AGTAAGTTGGGCAGTGGGAGATGAAGGAAAGATCTGAAACGCCCCTTTGAGCCGAGCCTAGAAAACAGCCTTTGTATGTACAGCTCCCTGCTGGACCTAATGGTTTAGGTGTAGAGCCCTGTGTGCCCAAGTGCCTGATAGGTATTGGGGAGAGAGTGGAAGCTGTGGTACACTTGTTGGGGTTTTAGGTACGTGGGTAATATGCAAGTGTCTTCTGGTGTGTCTTCTTCTGAATAGGGCCTGAAACAAGGCTTGAGAAAGCTTTTCACGTGATCAAAATTCTCTAATCTTTTTTTGTTGTCCAGTTGTCGGAAGCAGAGAACAGCTGTATCTGCTGCAGAAGTAGATAACCTGTAATTGTTAATGGCCTATTATTTTGAAAGGGAAAAGTATATTTACCAAATATAAGTTAACAGACACAAATAACCCTAGAAATGAATTCAGCTATTCCATAGAATAGGAATAAGAGGCAATACATGTCCAGATGCCTTTTTCTCTTAATTTAGCTCAGTCATGAGTTAGGTCTGTAAAATGATGGCTGTGTACACCTTGTTTCAGGGGGAAGCTGGCTTAGTAGGTGCTCCTGGCAAACCTGGTCTTACTGGCTCCAGGGTAGAAGAGAAACCAAACAAATACCCAAACAAACAAACAAAAGTTTCATTCTAACCATTTGCAGTCCTAACATCCTTTTTGCCACCTGTACAGTATCTACATAAATTGTACTTGAATTACATATCCAGTTTCTGAGTTGTATAATGTGACAGAGGAACTTTCAAAAGAGAAAAAGGCAAGTGGTGCTGGGGTACAAACCTGCCCAGCAGTATTATTTTGCATTAAGAGCAGTTGTCTAAGTCTTCAAACTGTACAGATCTTCCCAAGTACAAGATTGCAGATTCAAAAATTTGAAATTTGAGAGTCTCGAGATCTCAGCAAAATGAGATGAGGAGTAGCACTTCTTCCACTCTTCCGTTTTAATCTTTTGGTCCTTTCCAGAAGTGGAGTATTGTAGGAAAGCCAGAACTTGCAAAAAGAGACATATGTATTATAGAACTTGCTGGTAATACTTGTTAAAATTGCTTCTTTTCATGGTCAGATTTTTTGTTGATTGCACCTGCTTTTAATGGCAAATATTTGGGATTAAATCTTAATGTCTGTCCAGCTAATTCCTTTTAGAAAATTTTAGGGGAAATAGTTCTGCTGCTTCAACAAATTAAGAGACCACACAAATCCCCATTATTTTGTTGTTATTAAAATGTCAAGAAAATGTTCTGCAACATGACCTTGATGCAATTTGTGTATCTTTAGGGCAGATACTTCCTGTAATATAGCACAAGTGGAAGGAAGGAAGGAACAAACTTATTTTCTGCAGATGAGGTAGCCAGCATTTTGTTCAGCAACAAGATTACCACAGTCTATCAATTTCTGCATTCAAAGCCAGGGTTTCGCTGACTTGTACTGCAGGTATATTTAAAACTCTCGAAATCAGATCAGCAATCTTGCAGTGCAAGCCAAGCAGGCAATGGCTGTCCATGAAAAACTTGTGTGAAATGTTTTGCCTAACTTAATATGAGAATTTTGTCACAGAAAGGAGAATTTAAGTCAGTCATTAATGTGTTACTTTTCAAATTCCACTCTTTTTTTATTTCTGCAGCATTTGAATTCTTTGAAATTACCAGTGGCTAATACTATTTTCTATACTGTCAAGTGGAAATTTCCTGAACTACTTTACCTATGTTTTGTTGACTATATTTTCTCCAATTTGGAATTTTTTTTTAAAAATTCAAATATGTGCAAAAAAATCTGGATTATTGCTGAAACACAAGGCATTAGTTGATAACTAACATTGGTACAGGCAGAGAACTGACTTGTTTAACAGCAGCATTGCTGAAAATGATGGGGAGGTAGACACGAGACTGAATTATGAGCTAACAGTGTTCTCCTACCGGAATGAAGTAAACCACATATTGGACTACATAATTAAAACTACACCTAGCAGATCAGGGGGAGATATTTTCACTTCTTTGCTTGGTGGTGCTGCACCTGGTATGCTGCATCATGTTTGGGGAGTTCCTCCACCCTCACTTCCACAAAGTATGTGGAGAAACCAGAGAGGGTCCAGCAGGGAATTAGTTATTTTCAGGGGCCTGGAAAATAAGACATCTGAGGATAGTTTCAAGGAGAAAAATTTGTTGAGTCTGGCAAAGAGCAAGCCAAGGAGTGATTGAGACTGTCCTGCAAACCTGAGGAGCCCAGCTGGTTAATCTTCAAGGACAGCTTCCTAAAACCCCAGGAACACTCCATGTTGTTATGCAGGGAGTTGAGTGAGTATGGCAGAAGGCCAGCATGGATGAACAAGATGCTTCTGGCTGACCTCAGACAGAAAAGAAAGTAAACAGTGGAAGCAGGGCTGAGCTACCCAGTAGGAACATAGAAACACTGCCAGAGCATGTGGTGATGGAGTTAGGAAACCAGAAACTTATCTGCAATTGAAACTAATAAGAGAGTTTAAGGGCAGCATGAAGGGCTTCTGTTAAGTTCATCCATGGCAAAAATAAAGCTGAAGAAAATGTTGACCTGCTGCTTAATGGAGTGGGGGATATGAAAAAGGCTGAGAGTACGCAGTATTTTTTTCACCTTGTTTTTTCCCTAGTAAGTTTTGCCCTCAGGCCTCCCAGGTTACTTAAACATGCTAGCAGAGAGTGTGATAATGAACTGTTGACCACTGAAGCAGAAGAGAGTGTTAAGGAGCACTTAAGCTACTTGAATGCTTGCAAGATACCAAACATTATGCATCCAGGGGTGCTGGGGCAGCTGGCTGATGTCACTGCAGGGTTGCCCTCTGTCATTATCAAAAAATTGTGATGACTGGGAAAGGTCACTGATGACTGCAAACAAGCAAACATCACATCCATCTTCAAGAAGGATCCATTGCACTGCAGGCCAGTCACCCATACTTCTGTCTCTGGGAAAATTATGTAGCAAATCCTGCAAGGAATGTCTGAACACAGGAAGGACTAGAAGGTCACTGTGATCAGCCAGTGTGGATTTACCAAGGACAAATCACACTGACCAACCTGATTGCCTACTCTGGTAAAATGACTGTCAGTGTGGATTAGGGGATAGCAGTGGATGTGGTATACCTTGTTTTCCGCTAGCCTTTTGGCATAGTTTTCAGACGTATAATTATACTAGAATCTGTGAGGTTCTGACTGGATAAATGGACAGCAGAGTGGGTGGAAGATTAGGGTCAGAGATGGAATGATGCTATGCAGTCTGACTGCTGCCTAATAACAAGTGTCGTACTCCATGAGGCAATATTGGGGCAAATATTATTTAATGTCCTTATTAATAACATGGACAATGGGGTTCTCAGCAAGTTCGTGGATGTTATCAAATACAGGGAAGTAGTCAGTGCACTGGAAGGGAGGGAGGGCAGGAAGGATATTCTCAACATGCTGGAGAAATGAGCTACCACAGAACTCTTAAAGTTAAGCAAAGGCAAACCTGAGGGCCTGCCTCTGAGAAGGAATAGCCTCCTGCCATAGTACAGGCCAGGTGCCAAATTTCTAGAAAGCAGCTCTGCAGAAAAAGAGTTGGGAGTCCTGCTGCATGTCCTTGTTTTGAATAAGGCCAAAGGCATCTTGGGCTGCCTCAGCAGATGCATATCCAGCAGGTCAGGAGGAGTGATAGGTGAGTGCTTGTGAGACTGCATCTGGAGTTCTGCATCCACTTTGGAGCTTCCTGGAGAGGATAAAGAGCAGCTCACTGGGGTCAGTCCAGCAGAGACCCACCAAGATGGCCAGGACTTGGAGCCCATGATGTAAGAGGGGAGGCTGAGGGAGCTGGGCTTGTTCAACCTTAAGGTGAGATGATTTGGAAAGGAAGGGGTGGTGGGTGGTGTGCAGACTCATTGCTGTATGTAAGTACTGGGTGGGTGTGGAAAAGTCAGAGCCAGACACTTGTCAGAGGTGTACAATGAAAGGATGAGAGGCAATGAACACAAGTTACTATCAGAGAAATGTTGACTCTATCTCAGAATAATTTTCATATAATGAGTTTAGGATTGAGTAAATACACAAATGGGAAAGCTAAATGAAGAAAACACTTCCATGAATTTTTTTAAAATAAGTGTTAGCTGTGTTGTGTGTCCATCGGTTGGGGAAGAATGGGAATCATAAAACAGCCTGGGTTGGAAGGGGCTTCAAAAGAATACCTGATCTGACCTTTTGCAAAAAAGGGAAACTAGATGAACCAAACAGAAATCATATACGTTTGTAAATTATTTCAGGAATTAGCCTCTCATTTTTAGGTGAGGGTGTCTTGGTTTGAAAGACAGCTGTCTGCTAAGGAAGGCAGAAGCCTCCCTTGGAATGGCAGATGTGACCCCCCTTCCCTCTGAGTTATCATAATTTTGAAATCAAGGGGCTCTTAGGCAAAGATATGGGAAATAGGAATAAAAGTTCTTTACAATTATATATCTATATGTGTATAACAAGTCAAACAAACAACAACAACTATGGCAGTAACAGCAAACAATCACAAACCCAGTCCCAGCCTTCTCGGCTGTCGGGCCCTTTCCCCTCGGGTGCAGTTCCGCTCGCAGCCGGCAGGGGCGCTGGCGGCTCCCGGTGAGCAGGGCAGGTGCGATGGTTCCCCCGCGGCTGCAGGGGGCGCTCCGGAGCGAGCTCGGGGAGCACGCGGCACCGGTGCCCTGGGATCCCGGGAAGGGATGGAACAAAGGCTTCACAAACCCCT
>NW_008239080.1:1553250-1632875 GCF_000691975.1 Corvus brachyrhynchos | reverse complement strand
AGCCCGGCTCCCAGCGGGGCAGGGAAGGTGGGCTTGGGATCCCGGGGCTGCTCCGGCAGAAAGAAAAACAGCCGAAGAACAAGCAGCTTCCCTCTTTTTCCCAATGCTGAGACTGACTGACTACACACTCAGGTGAAACAAAAAGAGCAGCTAGGTCTTTTGTTCTTCTTAAGCACCTGACCATTTGTTCCCCTAGCACCAGTATGGGGGAAAATTCCCTTAACAGAAAAAAACTAGAAGAACTCCTAAAATCCCAACAGAGGGCATGTTGAAGTTCATTTCACTAGATACCATTTTACATGCTTGTTCTTGGGCTTGCCTCCAAAACTGAGCTGTTGATTGTATGAGCCACCCCTGCCAAAAGAAAAAAGCAAAAGGCAACCACTGTAGGTAGGTGATGAAAAGTCCAGAACTATCTGATAATTTATACATCTGCACACCTCCAAAGCTTTGAATTTAATTCCCAGATGTGTAGTACATGATCAGTACATGCATGATACATTACTTGAAAGATTTGACAAAATGCTGCTAGAAATTCTGCAAGTTATAGCCAGCTGTTCTAGTTAATCTTACTCAAACTTTAGACTGCTATTTAAGGAAATTATACTCTCTGAAGAGTGAAGGAAGGTTTAGACATTGCTCTGTCTAATTTTTTTAAAGGAATTTTAAAAACCACAATAAGTTCTCCTTTGGATATTTTCCACTCTTTTTGTCTACAGATGTATAAAAACTCCTGTGTGTTGTACTGAGGCCATGAGACTGAATTCTGGGGACTGGAAAAGACATGCAAATCATCTCCTGCTAGACGATTTGAGGGAGAAAGAAAAAGTTTGGATTTTTTTAATTAGGTCATTTTTGTGCTGTCTGTATATAATTTTGCCCATCTGCCTTCTGTATGTCTCACAAAACATGCAAGTATACATTAATAAAAACCTAGAGGAGGTGTTATTCTTGTATAATATAGACAGACTGCAAACTGCATTTCATGAAGATGTTAACATAGTTTGATTGTACATTATGATCCCTTTCTGAGCTCAAAATTAGGAAATCAGAGCTGGAAAGAGCATTATAACAGGCCTTTTTATTGAAATACCATCAAACAAAGAGTTTAGTCCGCTGAAATTGAGTTAATAGTTTAAAACTCATCACTTCTGTGTTTTCTCTTTCTTTGTTTTTTGTTTTGGTTTGTTTTTAATGCTTGGGTAATTGGATATGGTTTTCAAAGTGCAAGAAATTAGGGTTTTTTTCATAATTCATATCTGTATATTTTTCAATTAATCCAGTTGGAGACCTTCACAGCTGACTAGTCATGTTTAAAATTTAAAATGAAGGTACTAATGTGAATAAATGTATTAAAATTGGTTCTGCAGAAGAATAGAAGTACTGCAATAAGCAGGTCTAGAGTCAATAAATAGTTGAGAATTTTTAAAGCTGAGAAAATCCCATAGGATGAATGGAAAAATAAATGACTCCTATTAATTGACAAAACTATGGAAAGCCATATCATTTTTTGTAGAGAATTCCCACCTTTTTGAATGAGAGAAAATCAGCATCCAAATTATTTCATTTTTGTCTCATAATAAAAGTTCAGTGCAGTAAAATTATTTTAAAGAATACAATTACTTGAACAATATTTGTTTGAGATTTGTATTTCATCCTTTTGTGTTCCAGGGTGAACGTGGCTTTCCAGGTAGTAAAGGTGAAGAAGGTGAAGAGGTAAATTATTCTGTCTGTGTTATTTATTGGTTTAACAATATGATATATGGCCAGCCAAGTAGAGCTTTGTTCTGAGTGTCTACCTTAGCCCTTTAATTAATAAAATTCTTAAATTTTTGCTATGTAAATGCTTAAGAACAAGAAGTTCTTTGAGTGTTTACTGAGTGCCATCAGGGCTTCTTTTAGATTTTTTTTCCCTAAGAAAAAGTTTTACGAGGAACCAACAGAACCTCTGCAGTGGCAGGAAACTGTTCAATAGCTTGTATTAAAATGGGAGCTGAACTGGTCTTGCAGAAGGCTGTCTTGGCTGATAGAATGCCTGCATTGGGTGGCATTAGATGATGCAACCCAATCTTCTTGTGTTACTTCTGACAGGTAAGTCTTCACAGGTCATCAAAGGCAAGTGAATCTGTGTTGAGGGAAAAGTAGGAGGAAGAGCCAGATACCAGCTTGTCTAATAGGACAAAAAAGTAACAGTGGTGAGAGTTTATGGTTGCAAATTCAGTTGTCAACCATGTTCATGCCTGTTTACTGGTTTCTCACTATTTTTGGCTGGTTTGGATCAGGCAACCTGAAAGAAGCCTTTTCTTGAAACGCAGGTAGTGTCTCTGTGCTTCAGCCCACTGTCTAAAAAGGGTGCAGAAAAGAATTTCTGCTGAATTTATGTATCATAAAGATGAAGAATGACAGAAGCTGCTATTCTGGCAATATTCAGACTGATGAAAATAGTAAGTAGGGGGTATCTTCTGAATTTAAAAAAGTGTAATACATTTGTGAGTTAGGCTGCTGTCTTGGGGTGACCTTATGATGTGTATCCCATATCTCTGCTTTGGACATGGATATATTCACTCACCCACCATACCTCTTCAAAAGTGTCAGACAGCTTTCCAGAGTTGGTATTTTAAAGAAAGAATGCTATGGATTAACAGAATTGAAGCAGATTTAAGATTTTGAGGGTTTTTTAGGAGGAAGTATCCCAGTAGCCAAGAAGGAAGGAGTATCAGAAATAAAAACCAGCATCCATAGCAACTAACATTTATAATGTGAGGATTCAGCCTCTAAAAAAACCACTTGTTAAGCTTGAGTGTCTCTAACTCCACTGACAGATCTTATTTCCTCTGTAGTATCATTATTCATCAGTTCTGAAGGGCTTGTGGATTTTTTTCTTTTTTTTTCCCCTCCGCATTATTGCTCTGCAGCTGTGCTGTGCTCTCTTCGAATTTTATGAATAAATCGTGTTTGAGCACAGGCACATGGTTCCAGCTGTTGCTGCCACTCTCTTTGCTTGATTCCCCTTATTTTAAAGCAGAGATAAAATGACCCAACCACTGGTAGTCACATTTTCCTTATGTGGAAGCTAAACCAGCATGCTTAGACTGTTTTTTTTCTTTTTTGTCTCATAAATTCAGATGATCATTAAAAGGTCCCATTTAAAAATACTTCCAGTGTAACTAATAATGCTGCGTTCAACTGCCCTTCAAATTAAAGGAAATATAAGACTGGAAGGATCTTTACTTACCAGTGATCATGCAAAAATAATTTGGGCTAGTCTCATCAGAAGCATCAGATGTTTGTGTGGGAAGTGTGTGTTTTAAAGTTATGGGAAGTAGGTCTTCAGCAGTTGTTCAGTTCAGCTTTAATTCAAACAATTGCTTAAGGATAACAATTTAGAGTTTCAGCTACTAAACTCCAGTATAAAAAAATTATCAACACATTTGCATTTTAACATAGCAGCACAAAATGAAATAATTATATTAATTTGTGTGTAACAAACATGATTACAAAGACTGAAATGGAAAATTTTCCTATTATCAAACGTTCTGGCTCATATTGCATTTTAAGGAACAAAATTTTTTGCACACTCTATTTTGCATATCACCTAGGGTGAGACACAGCTACCTCAATGTGGGACATTTGCCATTCCAAAGTCCCCACAGAAGTACATGAAAATGAACCATCCTGTACTTTTGGTTCAGTGACCCTATCATTCTGTAGGATTGAATCCTTGAAACCAACTCAGCCTTGTTCCTCTAGTTTCATCAAATGACAATAGTTGTTTATTGTATTAGGTTCTGCTTTGGCAGAGCAAGCCTTGGGGACATCAGAGAGGGAGAGATTACTGAGGTGACAGTACGTCATCATTTGTATATTACTGTTATGGGAAGCATCTATAATGTAAATTATTGAGGGAGATTCTTTTTGGCTGTTTAAGAGTTTCTCAAGACAAACTTGGTTCTTCTTGAGGAATCCAAAAGTCTTGATCTGCTTTCCTGTGGTTTTGGTCAGTGTTGAACTTGGTTCTCTCTTACAGAAGCCAGTAGTGGTATGGGAAGTACAGACTGTGTGTGCAGGTGTTATGCTGCAAGCTTTCCCTCCGAGGGAAATATGCTCTCACTGTGAATTTCTTTTAATTCTCCTTTGTATTCTGTTTTCTTTGTGTTACATAGATAATGACACTCTTACATGATAGTCTTATAACTGCAACAAAAACATTGGTTTACCCTTTTATAGCGTGACTGAAAAAGTATATGCTGAGAGACATTTTAATTGGTTTGCTGCCAAGAAGGCAGACTATATCATGGGGATCTTTCTTCTTCTAATAATGCTTAGAATTTTAATTTTACAGTATGGGGTAGAAAATATGACTATTACATTTCATGATGATAGGAAGCCAGAAGGTACTGATAATAACTAGAAGAAAGCTTTAAAATCCAGAATGTTCTTGATAAATCAGAGATGTAGCCTGAAAAAAACCAAATGGGATCAAACATAGAAAGAATGAGTGCAAAGAACTACTTGCAGGGGAGAATAAATATGAGCTGCAATAAACCCAAATCAAGTAGTACCTACACAGAAATTAAAATCTGAGGATTATTTAGATCACAAACAGAAAACAGGTAAATAAAATTGCAACTGAAAGACTTATACTAAGGTACTCCAAAGGGAACTATTGTCTGCAACACTGATTAAAAAGCCCTATTAAAAAGTACTATTTGGTACTGATATGGCTTCAATTTTACAGATTTTGAAAGGTGAGCACTGAGAATGACTGGTGCTAAGGAATAGAGAACCTTTGAGGAAGGACAGCACGATTGACTCTTAGTGTAGAGTCAGCTGAAAAAAATATGTGAACAGCCTTCAAATACATAACATTGCTGCAAGGAGGAATGGTGTGTTTGCGTGTCTGTAGTGCATGCAGAGCAGTGGGATGGAAGTGCAGCAAGGAAGATGTGTAGCCATTAGGAAAGGGGTTTTAATTTTGACACTTGTTTATTACAGAAGTAATTTCCTCTTCCAGTGGCCTGCACTTTTTATCCTGGTAACACAAAAGGGAATAAACTAAAGACTTGCTTCATGAAAACATAGGAGATGAGATTATCTTAAATGTCTTTGCCATTTTCTGTTAATGGCATCAAAATTACGCAAGGTATCACTTACACTTATTTCTAATTGGATGAGCACAGGGAATACCAAGACAGCTTCTTTTTTAACATATATACTTGCTTGTTTTTAATGTCCAGTTAATAGTTTTCTGTGATAGGATTGTAAAGCTCTGGAACAAGTTGCCCAAAGTGGTTTTGCAGCACCAACTTTTTCTTGAGGTTTTCAAGAGGAGCCCTGAACAACCTGGCCTGATCAACAGGTTTGGGTCTGGATTTCAACCTCTGTAGGCTTCAAGATCTCAGACCTATCTTGAAACCGGAAGAGGTTGAAATCTAATTTATTCTTACTTATTTTCATACTAGAAGTATGTGCATCATTTCGGAGTTGGAACAGGCCCAGTGCCTGTTAGCTGATCATAGAATCATGGAATTAACTAGGTTGGAAAAGTCCTTTGATATCATCAACTCCAACCTATGACCTAACACTAGCTTATCAACTAGACCATAGAAGTAAGTACCACATCCAGTCTTTTTTTAAGTACTTCCAGGGACAGTGGCTCCACCACCTCCCTGGACAGTCCATTCCAATGCCCAGTCACTTCTTCTGAGAAGAACTTGTGTCTAATGTCCAGCTTAAATACCCAAATTAAACAAATAACCTTTAAGATGCCTTTTTCCTTTGTTAAACCTGTAATTAATTCTTTCCTCCTTGTTACTGCTTCCTTTGGTCACTCCAGTTAGTACTCTTCAACCAGGTCCCCCATTTTTTCTGTCATCTTGTCTACCATTTTGGCTAGAATATGTATTTTCTTTAGTACACTTTACAAATATGATTCTTTTTGTAAATGAGCTTGAACACTGAGAATTCAATTTTCTGGGACACAGGGAACATGAACACCATATAGGTTTCATTAACATTTGGCAGTATGTGTGGAACAAATCTAAATTTTATTTGAAATAGGGTGAAAGAAAAGCCAACACATTTACATGTTAATTATAGCTGACCATGACTTGTTTGTCACTAATAGATAACAGTCATTTCATGAAGCTGGGAATCCTAAATTCCTTGCCTTGCTTAGCTGTTTCAAAATGCTCGTATAAAATCCCCGTTTGTGTTTTAAGTCAGAGAGGCAAGGTGTGCTGTTACATTATGAAATCACAGGACTAGTTGATATCTCAGAAGACTCAGGATTTGTGACAGTAGGAGGACTGCTGTGCTGGACAGGGACTCTTCAATTGCAGTTTGGCTGGACTGGCTGCTTTCCTTCATAAAGCATATTCCCTTTCATCTCACACTTGAAATAGAGGATTTTGAAACTGGATGTCATTGGACCTGAACTATGTAGCAGTTTATGTGCTGTGATATGCACTTGTAAACATTTGATTGTTGGTAAAGTTATTATTTTGCTATAATTCTGTGATTAATACTTCTCCGTAAAATGATATTAGTTTAAAAGTTACATGTATTTGAATAAGGGAAACTTTGAGAATAAAACCACAATGATAGTCATTTATTATTTCCAGAGTTTCATCCTTTTTACTTTACATATTGCATGTCTTAATTGTGCTTTTGCCTGTGTATAAATTTGAGAAGAGAGGAGGAGTCTGGGGTTTGTCCAGCCTAAATGTAGAAAAAAATTTCATCTGCTTAATTTTCTTCTAAACGCAGGATGTTCTTTGTATATATTTACTATTTTCTGAAGTACAATTTGAATTATCCCAGGAAACAGGGCTTCATCTATTTCCTTTAGAAGACAATTCCTAATAGATCTTAGTGTCAAGAAGATTTCCTGGAGGTTCAACATTTTCTATTTCATCCTATCACACCTAATAAAATACTCCTCTGTCTATCGTCTGTCCATTCAGAATACACAAGGCTATAAACTTCCAGGGTGTCTCCAGGTATGGTCTTTTGTTTCACTCTTCAATATGCTTGTCTTAAATAAGCATAAGTAAATGAAGAAAGAATCACCTTTCCAAGTCTAACATGCTGGTTTGAAGTTAGTCATTATTTACTGGTTCTAATGTTTTAATATCTGTATCATAAAATTCAGTAGTAAAACCAGACACTCAAGTACTGGGGAAGCTTCCAATTTACTTGAAAAATAGAAGCTATTGCGCATAAATAGAAGACAGTCACGAACCTCAAAGGTCTATAATTAAAAATACTAGAAAACTACAATTAAGAGAAGCAGTAGGTAACCCCGTGTACTAGTAGAGTGCTTTTATTTATGAGCTGTAGATTCTGCTAGAAATGCTTCAGTCTGAGCAAAAGATTAGAATAGAAATTCCATAAATTGCAAATCTTGGTGTAACCATGGACACAACCTGTTGGTCTTAATGTTTTTGGCCATAATGGAAGAATGTGCGATTTGCATGATAGACTTAGGGTCCTATTCCCTAGTTTGTTCAGATGTGGGTGGAGTCAGTGCCACTGTGCTGAAAATTTGGCTCTTACCTGTGCTAACCATCAATGCAGATACTTCATGGGGACAGGGAGAAGAATTTTTGAAATCCTATTTCATGCAGGCAAGACTGAGTGCTTTACCAGCTGGATATAAATGTGAATAGAGGTTTTTCATACTTGTCTCCTAATGCTATATAGGGAAGTATACGAGTTTTCTCTTCTTCTTGTAATGATTTAGTTACCTCTTTGCACCTTCTTTTGGGTAGCATTTTAGATCTTTTTTTCATGAAGTCGTACAAGGTTAAATGTTACAAGTTTTTATTTGAGATTTCTTTTTGTTACCAAGTGGATCACCTATAATCAGAGATAGTCTGGGAAAAAAGGAAAAGCTTAGAAATTCTACAGGAAGTCTCCCCCTGAAATAAATGCAGTCACGTTGGCATCTTAGTAAGCTAAACTTTACCAGGGCTTATCAAGTAGTTCTGTGGTATTTGGCTTGATCTGGCCATCTTCCTACTGCTTAATGCTCTTGCCCTTTGAAACAGGCTTAATCAATAGTGTCTGTTGAGAATAGTCCCTAGCCTATGTTAACTTTTGAAGTGTGCCTGGGAATTATATGAGGAAATGCTAATTGGACTCATTGAAATGTCTGCAAAAAACCTTCACAGCTGGGGTCTATCAATTAAATTATATAGATGACCGTGTTCCAGGTCCTATCACTGTTTAATTTACTTACACATACCCATTTGGTTAGATTAAAGGTTCATCAGGCTCAGCATCCTGCTTATAATGATAGCCAGAAGTGGTGCCCTGGAGAAAAGCATAAGGACAAAGTAACCAAGTATAGTACTCTTCCAGCCTTCAATTATTTGAGACTGCATCTCAGCAGATGTATTTTCAGTGAATTTAAAAGTCTTCAATGGACTTTTCTCCCACTAGAATGTACAGTTTTCTCCTGGATTCATGTAAACTTTGAGCATCGGCAATATCCTGTGGTGAGGAATTACACCATTTATCTTTGTGTTTGAAGAAATTCTTCCTTTCATTTATTTGGAACCTTCTTCCTCTTAATTTGATTTGGTGTCCCCTACTTCCTTCAGAAGGTTCCTGTTCTCCTTTTCAGTATCAATCGAGAATCAATAAGCTTCCTGAGCTGTCTCTTTCAAATTGAAGAATACCAGCTTACTTAGTATATCCTGCTATGAAAAATGTTCTGTATTGGATCATCCTTACTAGTTGGTTCTGCATATTACTGAGTTGTGTTCCAGTGTTTAAAGATGGAAGAGACAAGAACTTCAGTCTATGTAATATCAAAGAGAAATTCTTTGGTTTATTCTCTGTGCCTTCTTGTCTCCCCACAGAGACTGTTCTATCCTCTCTTTAGCTTTGAATGTGGCCTCAAGATCTTATCCTTGATCCTTTTGAACTGGCTGTTACCAGTCATTGCATTTAGGAAGTTGTGTTTGTCTTCATGGGTGCTAAGGGTATATAGGGGATATAAGGATTTTACAATCTTCATCATTTGGTGTATATCTACACTGAACTTCATTTGTCCTTTCACCATGTCATTTCATCTTATAATGCCTGTAGTGAGTTTGTCACAGTCCATCTGCATCTGTTTTATCCTTTTTAATTTGGTATCTTCACCAGATCGTTGTGTACTTCAAAATGGTTTTCTTCGAGGTTTGAGTATAAACACTCCAAGTCCTGCTGAGAATAAGATTAGTGGAAAACAGATTTTGCAATACATGAATGCTGGTGTGGACTCTCAACCTCTTTCTGCCTTGGATTATAAAAGTAATATTTGAGAGGTGTGGAGGCCTTTTGGCATTAGAAAGATATCCTTATCTTAAGCTCTGAAAATGGGCATTTGCACATATTGAGTACAATTGTCCAAATACTTCTTGAGCCTGACAGAGTTCAGAACTCTGATGATCTTTGTAGGTCCTTTCCAACTCAAAATATTTTGTGATTCTGTAATTTACTTTGGTCCACAAATCTCTCCAAAGTCCAATTGCTCCCACAATGTAGGAAGCTTCTTGTATGGTAGGCTGTAGAGGTTTGGTCCAAAATATTCACCACTTACTCATTTACCTTCTGTGAGGTAAGAACTAGGAGAAAGCAAAGCAGGCACAAAACTCAAAAGAATATAAAGAAGTTTATTAACAGACCTAAAAGAAGAAAAAAAAATCAGACCACACCTTCAGAACACTTCTCCTCCCCCCACCTTTCTTCCTTCTCCCACTGACAATGTAAAAAGACAACCCTTGAGATTTTCAATCTGTTTACCACTTCCATAATAACCTTGTTCAGTTCATTTAGGAAGAGGAGAGGAGTCCCTCTTGCTCATGCTATGGAGACATCTCCACAAGAAATTCTCTCATGGCTTCAATATCACAACGAGACAGCCGCATGTGAGACTCGCATGTGAGTCCCTTCCCCCGACTTACAGCTTTTCCCACAACTGCTTTCGATGGTCCACTCTTGAGCTACTGGGGTACCATTTTAAGGTTGAGCTGTTCAAAAACAAAGGTTCTCTTCACCCATCTCTGGGAGTGTCTTCATCTCTAGGAGTAGAGGCCCTCTCCCTTCCCTGGGAGCAAAAAGAGTCCTCATCATCTTCATCTCTAAGACTATCTCTGGGAGCATCTGTGGGAACAGAGGTCTTCTCCTTCCAATTTGAAGCAAGAGTCCTCATCACTTCCATCTCTCCCTGTTCAAACTTCTCATCAAATTACAGCTGCTTCAGCATTTGGTTGTTTCAGCACAGGTAGTTTTGCTCACAAGTGCAGTTTGAACGCTCCACCCCCCCATGCTTCCATGAAATTACAACGGGTACTCTGATGTACCATAGTCCATCACCACCATAGCTTTACAACAGAATTTCAGCTTCTAAGCATCTCCTCTTTCTCCTCCCTCAGGATTTCAGCTCTTCTTTCTTTACCTAATGTCTGCAGGCTTCATCTGTTCTGGAGGAAACTTACAGCACTAAAAGGGTTAATCTCACCCGGGCCTTGCAGCTGAAGTTTGCTTATCCATGTTGGTCACATGATCTTTGCCAGGCAGCTTCAGCTCAATCTTTGGCCGCACTGGAGAGGGGGGGCAGGAACTGGGCCGCGCCGTCTGCACATAGCAGGGATGTGGGGGGTTGCGAGTGGAACAGGGCCACACGGCTCCAGGATGGCTGTGTCCCGGCCTGGCCCTGGCCCGGCCCAGTTACCTGTCCCAAGGCTGGAAGCAAGAGAGAACTTTCCCAGGGTTTGTCCATTCTTAAATGTGGACCACAGAGGTGTGTCAAACTTTTTTAAGTGGCTTAAAAAATTGTCAATATTCAAACTAGCTAGTTAATAGGTTCTGTTAGGTCATAAAGGAAGCTGTAAGCACCTCTTTGCAGGAAAATCACTTCCGAAGTTATGCTAACCCCTGACATAGGCCCAGATGTGGAGCTCTGGAAAAGAAAGCACATGTGGTGCTCTGCAGAAACACCCATGCCTGTTCTGATGAACTATTTGGGGTATCAGAAGCACTGCAGCTTCCTTAGGGGGCACTGCGTTGAGATATGAGGTTTAATAGTGTGAGCAGAGTGCCAAGTCTTTTGCATGTACTCCTTCCAGTAACGGTGGCTTCCATGCCACTTTGGAGATTTCTGTGAAGGCACATCCAGAAATGGATGACTGGATGTCATTACAGCTATAGATGCCTAGAGAAAACACTTGCTAGTTTAGAAACAAGGCTGTAAGCCTTTTGACTGGTAGCTAATAAATGGTAATTAATTTAAAATTAATGTAACAATTTTTATCTGTAACAAATGATGCACATTTAGCAACTGAGACCTGTTGTAGAGGATTACACTTTACGAAAAAGACTGTACTGACAGGTATTTAAGGAGAAGGAGCAATAGGATAATCTAATAAACAGTATTGATGCTGCAATATTTAGAAATAACATTTGGCATAAATTGCATACATGCTTATGGAGCCTTGTTGTTCCTATAGTTTAGTCTCATACTTTGATACTTCTTTAAAAATTCTATTCATAAAATAGGCATGAAGGCGAGGATGTAAATTTATAGATGAAATCACAAAATCATGGAATGGTTTGATTTGGAAGGGACCTTAAAACTCATTTAGTTCCAATCCTCCTGCCATGGGACACCTTCTACTAGACCAGGTTTCTCAAAGCCACATTCAAACTGGCCTCGAACACTTGCAGGGATTGGGCACCCACAACTTCTCTGGGCAGTTCGAGTCCTTCACTACCCTGGTAGCAAACAATTTCTTTCTTTTATATTATCTAAGTCTATCCTCTTTTTCTTAAACAAGTTTAAGTCAATGGGCTTTTTATAAGGGCTTTTGCAATTTTGAGTGAGAGTTGTTTACAGTGAGGAAAACTGTTAGAATTCATGAACAATTTGATGAAAGAAGAAACAAAAAAATGGTTACACACATTGGTCATTGTAGAAGAGGAGATGACAGAACTGTGTTCATGAATATACTAAAACTAGCACTCAGTGTGTGCATGTGAGCAGGGGAATCTTTCTACAACCCACAAACACAGATGTGGATGTTACTACTGGAAAGACAGCAATAGACATCTTTAAGTATATTTGAGTCTCCAAAGCACTTTTTTTTTCTCCACTTAGCAGTAGTTGATGTTTATTAAAGTAATACTGTCAATTATAAAAATGGTCTTCCTTCCAATCTCCTCCCTTCCAGTTGCTTCCTATTCCCAGTGTCCCTGCGCACTGCTGTTGCAACTGTTTGTGTGATTCCTAGTAAAATAAACAAGTCAGGGAACTGTTTAGACCAAAAATGCCTCTGTTTACTGCGTTTATAACCCTGCAGATTCTGTTTCTTCAGACTGGTATGTGGCTATTCTTCAGCAACCAATGTATTTCAGAAGAATAGGCATCTTTTAGTGACTAAAAGGTGCTGCAGATCCATACAGATGACTTTTTGGGTTGGAAAAGAACAGTATGATTACTTTTGGATGAAGCTACACTGAAAGATAAACTTTGGGAACAAGCCTAGGGTGCTGCAATTGCTAATGGCTAATGAATTCATGAAACCAGACTAAAGCTACTTCAGTGTAGGTTTGGAATAACTCCAACAAAATACAGTGTTAACGTCTAGTATTCTGTGCCATTTTCTCCATAAATCATTTCTTTTGTGCCACAGTCTATCTCATATGAGCATAAGTAAAAAATACTTTGAAGAAGACCTGATATGACATAACATGACATGGAAGTCAAGGGTATTAAGGCTGTTACAAAGGATCTGCACAAAAGTTCAAGAATGGTAAATTGTACAGAAGGCTGTGCTAATTTAGCTAACCCAATCAGCAGCTTTATGATGCTACTTTATACAGTATGCTCATTCATCATCTTTGTGTATTGTTAAATTTTAGTTTAAGAAGCCAAAGAAGCTGGCCTAGAAGAGCAACTAATTTGCAACAGCTGCTGGTAGTTTCTGTGACAGCAGATGAAAAGTAGGTGACTGAGTTGTCTTAGATGTCTGCAGGGAGCATATCACTGATCTTGGTATAGTAAGGCCAGTACATATTGTGCACAGATAAAGAAAAAGGCTTTATCCATGTGCCCTTTTCAGTTTTACGTACTTATTGAAGGCTAGCAGTAAGTTAAACTCCTTCTGTTGTTGGTAGCTGGACAGTAAATACAGTTCAGATTTCCTAGGATGACCTTTGTAAAGAAAATTGTTCCCATTCAGTAGGCTGCAGAATATTGTCCCACCTATTTGTTCTAGACCCATTGATTTTTTGCACCTTGCTGCACAGTGGTTCAGCTAGAAGAGAAATATAAATATTTCTATAGATGGTACCCATAAAACCAATGTGGGCTGTTTGTATGGACAGTTGCCAGGAAAGTGGGAGCTGTTGATTTTGATCCTCTCAAAAGGAGGGAAAACTTCCTGCCTTAAATCTCTGTTTACTAAGGTTTGTGCAAAAGGCAGAAATTTCCTACTTTTCTAATTATATTTTGAACTGACCTTAGTGAAGTCTGACTGAGCAGGGTGTGTTTATTTTTAACACAGATCAACTCTCCACCTCAAATAAATATCCATCAGGGGTTGAATATACCATGTCTTTAAACTGTACCAGGGTTTGTGGGAGCTGTATTGAAACACCAGTTTCCTGCTCTAAAGCATGCATTTCTATGACCTCAATAAACTACTCATTGTAGTCTAAGAAAATATAGATAACTGATACTGCTGTCTGTGTGGGCCTGATGAACATGGTTAATAGTCACAGCTACAGAATAGGCTATTATTCTGGCTGTCATGTGACAGAAATAAAGCTAGAGGTGCAGCCTTTGGCAGAAGAGATGTAGCAGTCCATCAGCTTGTGCAAACACTTGACGCAGCTTTAACCATCTGCAGAACATCTTTTAGAGTATAAATAACAATAGCAATACCCTGCCAAAACCATGAAAGCATGTGTGTCTGAAAAATACTATGTTCTGTGAAAGCAGTACTATTTGTCAACTGCTGTCAAGAACAGATTGGCTTTCGGTTGCCTTAGGAGACAAGCCCTGAAAAGAAACTAGTTTATTCCTCCTACGGAAAAATCTTCATTCAACACTAACACTAACCCGGTATAAACAGAAACCTCCCCACTAAAAGGCAGATAGAATTTTAAACAATTGTAGCTGAAAGTCAAATCTATTTCTAGTATTTACTTAAGAAATGGAAAAATAATCTGCTCATTAAATGAGACAGTTTTTTCTTTTGAGGTTTTAATCTATTGATAGATACACAAGATACTTAAGTTTAAAATTACTGAGGAGTTTGGTGAGGGGAGACTTAGAGCCAAATTCAGCTATTAGTTTTGTTCTTGAGTGATATAAGAACAAAACTCTGTAATAGCTCAGGTATTTGTGCAAATTGAGACATGTATTATGAGTCCCTTGTGTTAGGCAATGTATAAAGACAGAGTCAACCATTTATTTAATCCAAGGGTTATTATAATTAAAATGTAAGAATTAAGACAGAACAACCAGACCTGGCTGGCTAATTAAAAAAAAATAGTATGAAAAATGATGCTACACCCATTGTGCAGTGTTCATAACACTAAAGAGGAATTGGGTTGAAGGGAGTGATTATTGAATGGGGATGAATGGTATGACCTCATGTAAGCCTTCTAATGCCAAGCTGTGCACTGAGTTTTGCACTTAGATGTCCTGGTATTTAAGTGTGTGTGCATGAGAACCATCACAGGAGAAGATAAATGATGAACAGAGTTTTAGCCATGGCATTCCTAACAGATAGGTGAGAGCAGGATGAGAGACTATTTGTGAAAAAAGCCTGGGTCAAAGTAGAAGCTGTGTAGAGGGATGAAAAACATTTTGTCTATGGTCTGGATGTGGTTGGTATCTGAGAGACACACTTCAAGATAATTCCAGTTCTTGCTCACCAATAGAACCAGTGTTTTTTACAGTGACAGAAAGAGGAAGCTTTCTCAAGTTAAAAATGTTGAAAGAAATATTTCAAACTATTCAAACATAGATTAGATATGAGGTACTGGAAAGTTAAGGCACGCTCTTGGCGAGGAGTCAGGTCTGGATATAACTGATGACTCATAGAAATGATTGTTGATTTTATATTTGCAGATGAGATTAGCCAGAGACACTGTAGAAGGAGAGGAAAACTGGACCATGAGTGTTCCCTGTATGGTCTCTGCATGGAAAGATGCATGTATGAGTTGTCTGACTGAATTCAGGACTCTTTATATTTTGGAAAGCCTTTTTGCTTTTGGATTACGAGGAAAGGTATAGCACAATACATTATATGCAGTACACCAATTTTTAAACTGGAATGGTATTCCGCGTGTAGAATTTATTGTAGAACTCAGCTATATGAAGTGAGTAAAGAATAGAATATCCATTACTATTCAGAATGATGGGGTTTTTGAGTTTTTAAAATATATTCTGGGTCTTTCTAAGGAGTTATATTAGAAAGCTGTTTGCATCCACTAAAGCCTCTGCATGAAATACCAAGTAGCATTTGCAAATGAAGGACACCATGAAAAAGTTTAGTGACTCTTCCTTACAAAAACATTGCACTTGACTGATGATACTTTCTGAAGAGAGTATTAATATATTCAAGTGAATGTTAGGAATACATATTATCTAGGAGACTGAAACTCTGCTTTTAGATAGCTCATGCGTTAGGTTGTACTGCTTTTCTTATTTCTATGAATAAAACTTTATTCTTGGATCAAGAATTTTTCTTTCAAGTTAGATCTGGGAGTTTATGATAAAATAATTACCATGAAGAGTGGAGTTTTGATTGTTGATTTTGTTAGTATTTTTCCCCTTGACATTGAAAGGCTTAAAAGAAAAAGAAATTGAAATGGTAGTGACAGCATGGGCCATGGCAGGATAGCATGCAAAGCAAAGTTTGCAAAACACAAAGTCTTCATTTCATGTGGCAGAAAGAAAAGCCAGTGTGAACCTCTTAAGCATGATTAGGACATTAATTATTTATGTTGGGACGTTTATTATTGAAAAACACACTGAATGTGAGATTGTGATTAGATTTGCATACATTGTAGCAAGCAAGAGTTAGCCAAAATCTCACTATTTTTTCTTCTTATGCTGGCTAATATCTATTACCCAGAAGGATAAAGTTGGGTCTTTACATTTCTTTTACCCGAACAAGTCTCTTAGACGAAAAGGTGTTCTGTGTATCTTATTTTTTCCACTTACCACAGAACATCTTAATCCCTTTTAGTATTCATTTCATTAATGACCTTTAAGAGCTCTGATCAGCACTGTGGAATGTTAGACAATCTCTTAGATTTCCACAAGATAGGGTTACACTGAAGATAAGAACCAAGATGAGATTCTGTAAGGAACACATTAAGAGATCATAGGACTGTTCACTTGTGTTTTCAATAAGTCATTGCTGGTAGCCTTGCTGTGGCATTTTCTAGATGTGAAATAATAGAATTGGATATTACTTAAGGTTTAGTTCTCAATCATAGTTCTGTAGGCTATGTTATAAAAGTTTGCAACAAGACAGTGACTGAGGACACTTTATTGCCTGTCAGGGTGCCATGGAATTAATAAACTGTTTTAGAAATCAGTGTTTGTGGATGTTGCAATGGGAGAGTTGAACTTTCATGAAGAACGTATGAAAAAGGAATGTATGCCTAAGTTACTTGATGGATACAGTCCATCAATCTGAAGAGGTTGCTAGCTCTTCAGAGTAGGTTCATCAGTGTATTCCTGTTTTGTCTGAATTATTTGGTTTAATTTTTATTTTGCTGTTCTGTATCTCTGAACTCATACTATTCAATCACTGTGCTTGGCAGTAATGGCTCGTGGACAGAGCAAACTTCTGGGTAATATTGTTATTTTGTATATTATTGGCATTTGTATTAATGTTTGTCTGTATTTCAACACCTTCATGAAAAAAATATACTTTGTTTATTAAATGAGAGATTTTTGACTCCTTAAGACCTTCTGCAAACACTGTAATCTTTACTTAGCAAGGACATCATCCTAAGAAAAACTAAAACTATTTTGACATGTGAGTTTGACACATTTTTCAAGAGAGAGCAATCATAGCAGAACCCAGGAGCAGTTGGGAGGAAATGTTATCCTGGAAGAGTATTCAGGGTTATATCTGCCTCATCCACAGGAAGACAAGTCTGCTTAGAGCATTCTCAAGGAAAATCTACAGTTAAGGCAAAGTCATTCTAATTTTAGATCATTACCCAGATACTTTTTCTGCAGTAGTGCTGCAGGGGTTATTCTTGTTGTCTGTGCATTGGATTTCTCCATTTGGAGAGCACTACACCGAAACTTTTATTGGATTTGGGGTTTGAGTTGGGGTTTTTTGTGTTGGTTTTTTTTGTTGCAGTTATAATTGATCCAAATAATTTTTGGATCAATTAGATTCATGTTGCAAGGTTTTTCTACAAAGAATAAAAATGGATGGCTGCCTTTTTCAAAATGAGGCAGTTCATCGGTGCTGCTTCGGAGCCTTTGTCTGGCCTAGATTCACATTGTTCTGTGCCTAAGGTTTTGCCTTTAGTTGAAGTGGTACTTTGCCTTTATACGGTCTCTCTAGTTAGAAATGCTTAGAGCTTGCTTAGGAATGTGACACGTGACACCAAGCAGTAATTAGGCATTGTGAATATTTACAGTATTATAAACATTCTGTGTAAAAAAGGCCAAGTAAAAAAAGCAGGAAGGAAAGATCTTTCTCCCGACATGGTATCCGGTAGGTTCAGGCAGCGTAACACTTGTTAAGGACTCTCTCATAAGACAACAATGGCATGGTTTGGAATTGGAATGTTTTTGGTCATTGTTTCTTGATAAGTGTATCGACTGAGCTGTCTGATCTCTATAAAGCTTTGTGATCACCTGATGTATTGCCTTGTCTGAGTACCCTAAATATATGGGCTTGGGAAGACACAGGCTTCCAGGTGACCTGATCATCACTGTTGATTTTCATTTTCTAGTAATAGGAAGTATATTTCTGCAATGTATTATGCTGTCTCTTTCCTGCTTAGGAAATACTCTTATGTGCTACAGGGTTACAGCCTGTTTGGAAATGAACTTCTTGCGTCACTCTTATGTTTCCTTGCATAGTACCTCTCAGTCTGAACTGAGTCAAAATCATTAGTTTGCCTTGCTTTCCACTCCTTTTAAATGGTACAGTGTCTCAGCAGTCCTGAGGTGCTTCACCCTGTGTACTGCCACTTTCCTAAAGCATACCATCCCATATTCTGTGGAAGATTTACAGGTCAGGCAGTAAGAGTATTATTGTGGTGGAACTTTTCATAACCCCAGCTCTTCAGACATCTATCAGAAAATCAGAAAGAAACAAAGGTTGAGGTTTTTTAACCGAAGATGTAGATTTTTTTAATTCTTAACTTACTCAAGAAAAATCAATAAGCATTATTATCAGCTGAGATCAGTTTAAAAGAAGCTATGGAGAAGTGGTCACAAGAAAATAAAACTCATGTAGAGCATTCTGCTGAGACAGAACTATGGCATAACAGCAAAAAGTATTAAAAAAAATAACAAGTCGTAACTCTCTTAAATATATGTAGGTAAAATCATGGAGATTCAGAGGTTAAAATTTAGAAAGTATCTGCACTGACTTAGTGGTACTATATAGCTTGTGTACTTTGGAGAGTAGTTCAGCAAGTGTTGACAATGGCACTTTAAAATTCTTCCCAAAAATGATACAAGGAATTCCTGGTATCATTAATAGGGCAGTGTTGCAGAAAAATCTTTATCTTTTTAGGTCAATTTTGAGGTATAATATATTGTATTTCCACAGATATTTCTTTGCCATGAGGGAAATAGTGCGCAAGGAAAATGTGGCAATCTTAAAAGTGGACAAGTGAGTTGGAAGCTGGTACTGTCATCTTGCAGAGGCTGTGGATGTACCCCTGGCTGTAATTAAGGAAGGTTATCACTGAATTCAGTGCATCCTCTATTACACACAGCAGACTGAATCCCTCCCAGCAGTTATTCTGGAGCAACCCCATCCTCTTGTTCCATTGGGGTAATGGAATGCAGAATTCACCCAAAGAAACACAAACAATTCAGTGTTATATTGGGTTAGTTTTAGTTAACTAATAAAAAAGACTTGAAGCTTTCGGAGTTTTGTCATATTGTTTTTGCAATAGTCTTTAATTGTCTCATCTGAATGTAGCATAAGCAGAGAGGAGCGTTTCGTATGAAACAACATTAACACATTTTTCTCTTCTTTTGTTAATCTATAAGGTACATCACCACAAAGCCACAATGTCGATTATTAACAGCCTCCTCTACACTGCAGAGTGGCTTCAGCAATTCTGCAAATCGGCTAGATTTGAAGCTGTTAATTATGCAGTATAGTGTGCTTCATAAAGACAGAAATAGCATGACTTGGCTCAGTTTTTGTGAGAATAAATTGTTAAAATTGGACCTATGTTTGGTTAGAATTCTGGCTTCACAGAGAACACGGACATTCCATACGACAGGCTTGGCAAGTGCAAATCGTGTAGTCCATTAAAAAATCAGAATATGTTCATAGTAAAGTTGCATACCTGGCAGAAAGCCAGGGACTCTGCAGAGGTCCAAGGTTCATTAACAAGGGGTGCTTTTTATCATTTTGTCAAAGAAACTGAGAAACATCTTAAATCCAAATATTGTGTAAATCATAAGGAATGGGGGGTTTCTTTCTTTCCCACGTTCACCAGCCGCACTTGTATGTGTCCAGAGCTGCCTGGTGGCATTTTGAAGTTACCGTCTGCCTGCTGTAGAAGAAAGGGCATGTTCACCAACACATCCTGTTCATCTCACATCAAGGCAAATGATAAGTGAGGGTGAGGGGACGGTCATCTTTTAGTTAGGCTCTCTGTTTAGCTTTCTATATCCACGTAGATGTTGCATAACAAATTGTGACAAGATACTTTTACCTTAGGTTTCCACCTATATATCAAGGCATTTACCGGATACTACCACTTCTGAAGCAAATCTGTATATATGTGCATCATTTTTTCTTGAAGTGTGAAAGCAGATACACAAGCCATAGAAGAAAAAAACCAACTCCATAAATTGGGTTGACTTGTAAATCTTCTAGAAATACATTCAGGAGATATTATGTCAAATATATGAATGTACCTTTATAACTGTTGCAAGATTGTAACGGTGTAATTGATACTAGTTGAAATATCCTGAAAGCAGTATTAAATGTTCAGTATGTCACAGTGATGAAAAGTAAAATGTTATTTTTGCAGTTCTTCTAAAAGTTTAAGTGAGCTATTTAAAAAAGAATAGTACGCCTGGGATTTCAACTGAGGGGTTTTTTTAAACTGACAGTGAAAGAAAATTACTATCTCAACCAGTCTTAATCCATAGAACAAAGAGGACTCCGTAGTTGAAACATACTAAAATAATAAGTGTTAAATTCCTATAACTGTTTGGTGTCATTTGAACTTTGCAGTAAATGCACAGATTTATCTGGCAGGGCTCTTTCGGGGGTGGTTGACCAGCAAGAAAGGGAATACTTGAGGGAAAATCTTAACAATATAATTCAAGCTGATGTGTCGCATTAAGTTTCTTATCAACAGGATGTATTAAAATGGAAACAATGAACCAGCAAAGCCATCTTGTGAGTGGGATTATTAAATTCACAGTTTGCTGCAGCTAATTTGTTAGTAGGCTTCAGTTGTTTGCCATGGGAGGAATAGCTCTGAACCAGGGTGGTGTCACAAATGGAGTTAGTTGAATGATCTCAGATCAGTGCCTTTTACCTAACAGAATTATGAAGACAATGCTGATCTAATGAATAGGTTCTGCTCAGACAAATTTAGTCCGCTGCAGAAAATGGAAATTCAGTGAAGAACTCTTTGTTTTCTTTGGTTTATATGAAGAACTTGGACTCTAATTAAGTCAGTCCTTGCACTTCTATCAGAATTATGTTATGATTATTTATTTCAATTTGACAAACTTGATTTGAAGACAGGTGCAATTACAGAGCTCTTTGGGCTTGTTGCTTCTGGAAGATATTTTCCCTTAAATTATGCTTCTTTAGCAGGTGTATTTTATTCACTTTGATGAAATATGTCTTAACTAGAATAGCATGGTCCTTAGAGTTAATACGGAACTGAATTCTTTCACGTATTCTACAAAGATTATTGTGTTTTGTAGTCAGTGTTTCATAAAAAAATTCGGGAACCAGCTATAGTCAATTCTGAAGGAACCTTCCCACCATTTTTTTTTCTTTTGATTAATGTTGTTCATATTCATACTTGTAAGAAAACTTTCAGAATAAAAGTTATTTCCATTTTTCAAGTGCAAATAGTGAACCATATACCAGTATGAGTCAAAGACAAGTAATAATATTGAGGACTTTTTAAACAAACACTTACTTTAAGCATCTGATAACAAAACTGAGTCTCAGAATGAAAAAAAAAGTAATATTAAGATTTTCAAAAGCTAAGCTGTTCCCTAGTGTAAATTTCTGTTTCACCACCATGTTCTTGAAACAGAGCAAGAAACAAGAATGTTCTTCTAATGTGGTGAGGTTTTATGGATGTTCAATGACACTATGAAGTACAGGGAACTTCACCTATCAGAGTGCTAGACATTTTTCAGTGAAATTTATTTGGAAAGAATTTCTGTTGTAATGTAAGAAATAGTTTGGCTTGTGCAGCCAGGAATGTATATGTAGAACAGACCAGAATGGTAAAATATTTTTCCTGTTAAAAAACATAGTGGTTAGTATTTGCCTCGAGTATATATAATAAAATAAATATTCATTCTTTTAGGGTGAAAAAGGAGATAAAGGAGAACCAGGACCAGAAGGCCTTCCTGGAACTGAGGTAAACGGAACAATAATGAAACAGTCAAGTTACAAACTTCTGGGTGAACGGTTAAGAAATGTAATTCAGACACTATGTAAGGACAGTGATGGATTTAGAAATTATGTACGCCTGGAGATTTAACATCCACAAGATGATAGGGGAAGAAGAGTTGCATTCATTTGACTGAGGAGGTCTTAGCACGTCATGTAAGGAGGGCTGTGGATAAGGAGCTGGTACATTCCATGATGTTTCTGCTGATGACTCATGAGATAAACTGAAACAAGCATTGGGATTAAACATAATATGGATGAGAATCATTCCTTATTAGATAATCTGCTGGAAAAGAAGATATTTTTGGAGGCAGGGTAAAACTATGATTTGGTAGTTTTGGTTTCTGAAAAATAAAATACATAAGCTGTTAGCCATTTCTGGGTGGGTCACTCAATGTGCCATCTGTTTCTTGTGATAGAATCAAAATTTAACTTTTTATTTTCACTGCCAGATTTCACTACCTACTTAGTTAATTGGACTGGCCCACATTTAAGGTAGCATAAATCTGTATCTAAAAATACTGGATAATACTAATGATTGAGTTCACTTTCAAGTTTGAACCTGAGCCTGCACTATAGGCATGACCATAACATAAACTTTACTTTTGCCTATTTTTAAATTTTCATTTATTTCTGTATATATGAAACCAAGATGAGAGGGCAAAAAAGCAGATTTCTTTATTCGATGAAATACTAAAATAGACAACCAGCATGATTTCAAAAAGCAAGTTTTAAAAACCCATAATAATAAAGTCAAGCAAGCTGTTTGCTTTATACCTTCTTCCCGTCCTCCTCTCTCTTGACCTCGATGGGGGTTACCCTGGCTTTAGGTTTTAATGCTGGCTACTCCTGGCTCTCCAGTTGCATAGCATTGCCATTGAACGCAGACAGCATCTCACAGATGGGAAATGACTGACATTAAGACTAGAATCCAGATATAGGATTTGGAAAAAAAATTTAGCAATGCTTTATTAACACCTTTTCCAAAAGAATAAAAGTATCAGCATTTAACACAAAAATACTATGGCGGTCTAGCTGGATCTACTGAAAATGCAGTTAAAACAGACTACATAATTATGACACTTTTTACATCACCTGGCTTTCTATGCAACCATAAAAAACAGTACCCATAAAAATATTTTGCCTGTTTTAGGTAATTATAATTTAATGCTGGGTAAATCAGGCTATTTTTAAGTAATAGTGGATGTCCATCATGTGACAACATACACTATGTACTAAGCTGAAACTACATTTAGGTATTCAAAGAGGTATTCTCTAGTAGCCTGCCTGTCTGTAAAGGTGAACCGTATACTTCTGTCATGCATGCATATATGCTGACAGCATGGAAAAAATACATCTGTGTTTCTTTCCATAGCTCTGGTGACATTTCTGTGTTGGTCTTACATGATCTCCTTTACTACATGAGATCTTGTTCCATCAACCTTTTAGGAAGAGTAAGGTATACCAAGTATCTGATTAACTCTAGGACATATTTAACATAGTGGCACTATGAAAGTGAAAAATACTGAACATTCATATTTTTAAATATTTACTGAACTGTTGCAATGTGTCAGTAAATGGTAGATTATTATTACTATGGGAACTGTCATTAAAACATTAAAACAGAATTAAAACTGCACATGGCAGTATAACGCTGTATTGTTTGAATGCACATATAATTCCTTTTTAACAACACTTATATAAAATGCTTTGTATTCAGTTTTCACTGTGCATGGAGATGCCAGTCTTTAAATTTACAGCACTGTGTATCATTGACTCTTGGTTGCTATCAGTGTCTCTCTAACTTGTTTTGCAAACAGAAATGTAACATCTGATATTTCTGAAATAATCAAGTTAATCTACTTACATTGGTATAATCTGCAGTTCTGTGGAAAGAAAGCCTGAAAACACTTAAATCTAGTGACATTGCCTGCTGGCAGCTGTTGTCTCTGCCTGGGGGAGTGAGGGTTTCCATCCTCACAAGAACTTGAAGATGATGACTGAACATTTTATCTTGAGCAAATGGTAGAAACATATTTGAATGTATTTTAATCAAAATCAGAAAAGTAGGTGTCACAGAAAACTTTTGCTTGCTGTTGCTACTTGTGTTTTCTTAGCTGTACAGAAAGTTCTTGCTAGAAAGAAGTAGCATGACAGAGGGGAAGCCAGACCTGATTTGGAGACTAGGCTGTAATGATGATGTACCTAGAAAGTTTTAACTCCCCTTTCTCTCACTGGTTGTGCTAACTGGCTCAGTTAATCTCATTGAGAACCAGGTTTCAAGGCGGGAACTGTGAATATATTTAACCGTTCTGCACATCTCCCAGTTTATGTCTCCAGTAATCTGAGCCAAGATCTACAATGCCATGTCCCAGCCAGGGACATTATTCAAAATCCATCTGACAACATGAATACTTACTATAAATACTCCTAACGTGATTGCCATTGTTTTTAGTTTCTTAAGGAGTAGTTATAAATAACTTAATATGTTACTAATATAGTCTTCCTGTAGTACATATCCACGTCCATAAGCAGGTATTTGCTTTTATAGGATGAATAGCTAGTTTGCTTGAGTAGTATCTCTTTCATCCCTTGAGATTCTTTTAGCTACTTGACATTAAACTAAGGTGCCACACTGCTGCCACTAAAATCCTGCAATTTTTTTAATATGTTGTTTCCCTTCACCATTCTTTTGGATATTTTGTTTTACATTTGGGTGTGAGACCTGTCTGTCTGCTTTTGTAACCGAGGAGTTACGAATTGTCTGGTCTAGTTGACAAGGTGGTTATCAGTGAAAGGTTAGACTCGATGATCTTGGAAACCTTTTCCAACCTTAATGATTCTGTGATTCTGTAATAGTGCTGTCATTTTTATCATTGTAACAAATGCAGCTTCATAGACACACTATCTGAAAAAAACTCTGATAAAAGCACTCATAGCCTGTGTGGAGTAAGGACAAATTTACAATATAAATATCCACAGAGCTATCTGTGGAATAAGTTCTCTGTTGTATCCATATGTCTGCCTGTTGAACGGAAATGAAAAGAAAATCTTTATCACTGAAACTTTTAGACTCTTTTTGAGTCATGTTTTTTTTGTGATCACTGGTGCAGGTAGGAATGAATGCCATGGGATACTGTCAGTTACTATTTTGCCAACATAAATTAAATCCTTCAGCAAAAAGTAAGTCAAAACAGCAATTTTTATCATATCTGTCATCATGTGTCATGCATAGCTAGTAGAGGAATAGTGTCTTTCTTGTAAGGGGTAAAAAAAAAAGTAAAACAAACCAAAATTAAAATCTAGTATGTACATTAAACCAAGTGTTTAACTAGTTATTTTTATTTCTCTTGCTGGGGAAGGTAATACCATAAGTGGCTTTTCTAAAACTTTCCTACATAAAATGTTATTCTCTACATGCCTGATGTCAAAGGATGGACCTCTAAAGTTCAGTAAGCAATAAAAGAATCTCTGGTTTTCAATGGAAAGATGGAAAACATTAGACCTTTTTTATTTTTATGTTTGTGAGAAAAGGTAAACAGAAGTATGAACGTTTTAAAGGGATGCAGTGTCTTGATATAATAGTAATAGTTGTTTACCTTCACACTCTCAGAGCCTGTCTGTCTAATCTTGAACTCTCTTAGTATTAGCATTGCAAGGAAATATGTGGATAGGAAGGGAAGAATCCTATTTCTTGAAAAAATGAAGTTGGTGATGATATTTGTTTATATTGAGAGTCCGGGAATTCTATTAGGAACAAAAGTATTAGGAGATAGTAGATATTATTTAGGGTCCAGTAAATTCTAGTAGTGTACCTATTTAAAGTTTTGGAATTCCATTAATGAGAAAAGAGCAGTGGCAGTACTTAAAAGTACATGAGACATCAACTGAAAAAAGTATATTGTTTGGAGATATGAAAGCACTGTACTAAATTAGAAGAGTTATCCCAACATGTACAGGTTGGCATTGGACAGCTGACTTTGAAGCTGTTGTTAATTTAGATTTAAAGGTTGCTCTGTGAAGAAAATGTACTACTGTTCTTAGTGCTTAGAGTATTTCCAAGTTATGTTTCTCAGTAGAGATAACTGATCTGACCTATAATAATGTGGTTGCACATTGTTGATTAGAGCGTTGAGCTGTGTACTGTTTTTTCTGTACATTAGATAATATGTATTGTTCTAGGAGATTTCAACCTGATGTGACATTGAACCAGATTACTCTAATGAACACCAAGGAATTGCAAATAACGAATTATGTCTTCCCCAAAAGGCATCTTTTAGAGTTGAAAACCTGTTCTCCTAAAAATATTATTGCAATTTTACTGCATTTTCTGATGCCACATGCGTGCAGCATAGTTTATGCTGTACAAATAGGTGCAATTCCAGTAGACAACATTTGGCTCCTGCTAGGAACTGCTGGAGTCTTCTGGTTGGGCTACAGCTGATCTTTGCATTTTTTTGTTGAGAAACGTACCTGGTGTCAGCTGGTGGTACATTTTACCTGTTTTATCTGTTTTTCTTTTATTCCACCAGAAGAAATACCATTGTCATCCCCTCTGCCTCTAATTTAATCTTTCCCCCAGTGACCCCCAATTCACACCCTTACTGGTATTTGTGATACAGTTGTTCCAGTAATTTCCCTGTTGATTGAAAATTGTATTACAGTTATCAGTCTTATTTTATATATGTATATAGAACACTTCTCATTTCTGCTATTTCCAGTGTTGTTATCTTGTTAGCTTTCAATTGGCCTTATACATACATATTCTAATGCTTACTTTACATTTTGGCTTCCAAAAAATGGAGGAACCATAATGTAAGTTTATTGCGACCTGTAAAAAGACCAAGCTGTAGTCCTTTTAGAGGAGAAAATGCATCAGCTGATGACTGTTCATGAACTCACAAATGTATATTATTATATTGGTCCCAAAAAGCTAGAATTAGACTGGGATAGAATTCAATACTCAATTAATTTACTGTTATGAGAGTACTTTCTGTTATGAGAGCTGCTGGAATTTTTAACCTGTTCTTGAATTTCTGGCAAATCTGGTCACAGGCTCCTTAGATCAATAGAAATTTGTTTCTTTTCAAAGCTGACCTTGTTCTCCTAAAACATTGCAGAAAATAAGCTTTTCTAACTTAAGGCTTGGTCTAAAATCATCCAAATTATATCTGTTTAGATAACCACATTCATCTTACTGAAGCATCCTGTTCTGGTCTCTGCCAGAGACAGGATACCCTACTGTACTGTGCTAAAAGTGGATACAGATTTGACTTGGCATGGGAATTCTTAATTCTTATGTCATTTCAGGGACTGTGAGCAGCAGCTAAACCTCTCAACAGCTTCAAAAGGGTGACTGTGGGGATGAATAGGCATGGTGCAGTCCCAGATGTGTTTTTTGCAAACATTGACTGTGTCTGGAACTTATTAAGATTATAATATTTTTAAATGCATTTATAATGTGTAGGAGAACCAGAAATACTTAAAATGGGTCTGTAACATTGGGTCCTTAAAAATCCTTCAAACACTGTGAGGTTTCTTGTAAAACAAGTAGTTTCCCCTTGTTCTTTTTATTTGAGGTCAATTGCTGTGGTTGTCATCTCTGCAGTAGCTGTCAGACTGCACACCTCGCTGAGGTGCTCTAGCAGGAGCATTACTAAAAGCTTTAAACACAGCAATTAGGAAAAAATAAGGTTCGTAGTTTGACAGTGTGTGGCTTGGGCTCAGTATCTTTTATCTGCAGTTGCCTTTTCTATTCAGTAGAGACACACAGATATATGTCACCATCTGTGAGTTGCAGAATTTTTTTTGCCTTATCTTTTGTCTTCTGTAAACATACAGCCTAAGAGCTCATTCCTAAACTCATAACTATTGTTCCACTGCTGATTTGTTAGTATTGATTTTGAGCCAAATCCATACAGTTTGCATACCTGAAAAATCCCTAAAATGGTATTAAGAATATGGATTATTCGTGTTTTATGCAGTCTTTCAGAATGAGGTGGAAAGTAAAATGTAGCAAATGGAGACAATATTAAAGCTATGTCATAAATATGCAGATTGTAAAAAGAAAGCAATTTTTTGGCTTGGTTTTTGAATCCATCTGCCTATTACAATTTTTAAGTTCAAACAGCAAAACTACTTCTGATTTAACTATTACATATTTGGCAAGCTTAATAAAGAACAAATCAAAGCTAAATCAGGGGTATTTACAACAACCACAAATTTAATCCAAAGTGGGTACTTAAATGCTCATATAGTTCTAAATGATGTTCCTTCCAGATGGTGAATTAATGTAATTTTAGCAGGAAGTGAAGTTGCACAAATACGCAGTATTTAGAACACTCACTGATTTCATGTTTCTGTACCCACCAAGGCACAGATGTTAGTTACCATTTTCATGCCAGTTGTCTCTATCTTCCTAATAATTGCAAACTGAGGAAGAGAGTTTGCAAGGACAAAAAGGGAGCTGGAAGAACTTTAGTTTATAAACCCTAATTCAGATGTAAATGAATCTTTTCTATCCTTGACCTATTGAACCTTCAGAATAATAATGATGGTGGCCTACTTGTGGAGTGTCTCATTATGATTGGGTCTTGTATTGACTACATTGTCGCCAATTCATTTCTAAGTAAAATTTTTGAACTTGTAGAGGTGTCTCTGACTTTCAATATACACAGTCTCTCATGCCACTAAAGCAGTGGTCAGAGGGAAGGTACAAGACAAATCTCTCAGCTTAAATGAAAATGAATTCTTGGTAGGTTGTTCCAGCATGAGAATAAAGTTCATTCATTGCTGTAGAATGGCTTGAATTTGCTGGGCATATTTTGAAACTTGTCATTTTTCCATTTGTTTTGCAGCAAGGAGAAGACAACAAAGATTGTGAGCTGGGTACTAAAGATATTTTACAGGGGGTTTTGGGTGCTTATGGTGAGAACTTCTTAGTGGAAGAGTTGTGTAATTGTAGAGGGTAGATTCAGACTAGGTGTAAGTAGGAAATACTTTACAATGAAAGTGGTGAAAACATGGAAACAGGAAAAGGTTTCTCAGAGAGGCTGTAGATGTCCCATCCCTGGAAACATTCAAGATTGGGTTGGATAGGGCTCTGAGCAACCTGATCCCATTGACAATGTCCTTGCTTGCTGCAGGGGAGGTTGAACCAGATGGTCTTTAGAAGTGCATTCCAACCCAAACCACTCTGATCCTGTGAGCATGAAATAAATGGCTGTGTATGTAATGTGTAAGTCTAGGCAGTACTCTTTGCTTCCCCAGTTGAAGGCAGAAGTAAGAAGGAGGCATGAAGGAATCAATTACTTCTCTAATTGCCTTTTTGAGCACTGGTGAAAATGAGTGTTGGAAGATGTGCAGCAGCTCTGAGCTGTACCTTCCTGGAGCTCACCAGTTCAGCACTGCTACTTGAAATATAAAATCTGAAGTTCTCTGTCCACCTCTGCCTCTTTCCCAATTTTAGCAGCTTTCAAGTGAATGTACTAGCACTCCCTGTAGTATTCCATTTTATCTTTGTTGGCCATGCAAGACACAAACCTACTGGGACTGCAAGGAACTTTGCATTTCTACTCACTACTTACCATAATGGGGCACAATAAAGTAGATTGGCTTCGAATGTTTAATTATGGGTTGAAGACACATGCAGTCTTTGATGGATGTTTGTCTGTTCACAAAATAATGAAAATAAGGAATTTTGAGAAAGTACTAATAATATGATAGAATTTTAAGGCCTATTTGTTTACTATATACTAATTCACAGTGCTACAGGATTTTGTCCAACATTTTTCACAGATGACAACAAATATGCATTTTTCTTCTTGCCCAGGGACTAAAAGGTGATCCTGGTAGTCCTGGTGTGGCTGGTCCAAAAGGAGAAAAGGTACCTTTTAAATCTATGGAGTTGTATGTATATGTGAGTGTGCATGATATTCTTACGTTTTGAACATGTTGCCATAACTATGCGTGGCAAACACCCACTGCTGCCATTTGTGCAACTTAAGGGTTGAAGGATAGGAGCACAGGCTAACTGTAAATGCAAAAGACAAGCACCCTTTATCACAACGAATTTTAAAAGGGGTTCTGAGCAGGAGCCTAAATTTGGTGTTCTGAATTGCTCTCTGCGTGCACTAATTTGCTCCCATGAGCTAAACCTGAAGGTCTCAGGTCTCAGATGGGATTTGTACCTCAGTGACCTAATTCTGTGAATATTTACACAGTCAGATGTCTTTACATATGCGAGCTGTCACACTGACCTCAGCGGCCACCTTGTGCATGTAAGCTGCAGCTTGTAACTTGACATATGGAAATGTGTTTTGAAGGACTGCTTTTTTTAAACTGTGATTCATTTGTGCAGAGGCCTGGGATTTTTTTTCCTTTTAACCTGTGGTGAACTGTGTATATCTATGCCATTACTGGAGAAGAATATCACTTTACTCACATATTTTCATAATCAGCTTGTTTGATGATTGTACTGAAATTACTTCTGCAGTGCTGCATATTCTCTAAAAGGTCTAGAGGTTAAATATATATAACTAAAGAGATTGTTGGTTTACTTCCTCTCCTGTTTTAACTAGGGAGATGCAGGACCTCCAGGACCGGCTGCCTTGAGTGTGAGTACATGTAAAGCAAAATCAGCCAAAAGAAAATCCCTAAGAAATGCTGCATGTTTCTCACTTTTTTGCAATGTAAATACTTCCACTAATAAACCTAAAAGTCAAGTCCCTTTCTTCTGAGTACCTCCACATTTTCTATATGACTTATGAAGGGAATTCTGTAAATATAAAAAAAATAAGCAGGTTTAAAACATCTTGTGTCCTACCAAATGCTAGCAAGGATATTATCTTGTTTATTCCATGTATAAATAGTATAAGTTTGTTAAAGTGAAAGAATTCCCTTGTTATTTTTAGGGAAAAGTAATTTTCAGTTAAAGCTTGCAAAAACAATCAGTGCTTTTAGGGTATTGTATCAGACTGTGTCACTAATTTGGTCATTAATTCATGTATTTGCTTTCAAGTGATTTATTGAAAAAAAGAAAAGAAGTTATGAGGTCAGACATGATGATTAGGTGTTTTTTAAGCATCAAGGAAAGACATCTTAAGTGTGGATTTAACAGTTTTTTTCTGAGGTTCTGGTACACCAGAAAATAGGACTGACTCATGTATTGTATTCTAGTGAGATACTGCTGGTGATGGTAGAAAATGTTCTTAATTTCCTTGCAATGAACCAGGCCCCAAGCATGTACAAAGCCTGAAGAAAAGTGTTCCCAAAACTCTCCAGGCCATGCCTTGTTTGCTTCATAAAAGTAATAAATCCTGTCTGAATTCTAGTGATATTGCTTATGAGCTGAGATGAAAAGCAGTTCCATTCAGAACAGTCTATTTGGGTAAAAACAATTCAAAGTGGTGCAAAAGAGGGTGGCAAAAATGAAAAAAAAAAAGAGACATAAGCTTCTAAATTCCCAGGTTGTAGTTTCACAACATAAATAGCTCTTCTCCCAGACTCAGTGTTATGAACTGTATCTATACTATTCATATTACCAATGTAATCCTAAATAAATTTCAAAAGAACTGTCATTCATAGTGTAAATGATTATACATTGTCTTTTCCCTCTCTTAATTTCCAACACTGTAGCACCAAGGATCTCCATTAGATCTTACAAACATGAAGGGTGTAACAGAAATCCATATGATAAAGATAAATTCTACTCTTAAGGTTTCAAAATTAAGTTGCCATGTTTTAGAGTACTTGTTTTTTGGATTATGAAATCTAATATCCTGTATCTCGACTTCCTGGGAAGAAGTTAGTATTGTGTCCCAAAGTCAGTGACTCTTTGCTGTAGTTCATGTCTTGCTAGAGGTAAACAGGTCCATTCATGCCCTTAAGTTCTTGAATATACAAACTGTGTGTTGGAAGAGTTAATATATTATTAAAATACTATTAATAACCTGCAATTTTACTGTAGTAGATGCATTGGAGTATGTCTTGCTTTAGACAGATTCTTACAGGCCTTGAAAGGATCACAAAAATAGGAATTGGATATGTCTGAAGACAAGACAGGAAAAAATCTGAGGATATCTATTTTGTGTGAGCTCGAAGACCATAGAACAAGTTTTTTGAGCATTTTTTAATAAATTATGGGAAAATTAGTACATCTGTTCTGACAGAAGTACCTGAGTAAGTTAAGTCTCTTTTTTTAATGTGTTCATTGTCTTAAGTTGCTGTTGTAGACACTTAGCTTTCCTAAGAATCATACTCAGGCGTCAGTAGTATGATATCAAGAATCATAGAAAATGCTGAGTTGAAAGGGACCCACAAGGATCATCAAGTCCAGCTCCCTGCCCTGCACAAGACCATCCCCAAGAGTCACACCATGTGCCTGAGAGCACTGTCCAAAAGCTCTTTGAACTTTGTCAGGCTGGTGCTGTGACCACTGCCCTGGGGAGCCCGTTCCAGCACCCAGCCTCCCTCTGGGTGGAAAACTATTTCCTGATATCCAGCCTAAACCTCCCTTGACACAAGTTCAGGCCATTCCCTAGGATGCTGTCACTGGTCACCACAGAAAAGAAATCAGTGCCTGCCCTTCCTCTTCCCCTCACAAGGAAGTTGCAACTGCAGTGAGATTTCTTCTTACTCTCCTCTTCTCCAGGCTAAACAGACCAAGTGACCTCAGCTGCTCTTCCCATTAAGGTCCTTCTTCCTCCTTGTGGCCCTCCTTTGGACACTCTCTAGGAACTTAATAGCTTTCTTATATTGTGGTGCCCAAACACAGCACTCGAGGTGAGGCCACCCCAGTGCAGAGCAGAGCGGGACAATCCCCTCCCCTGCCTGGCTGGCGATGCTGTGCCTAATGCCTCCGAGGATACTTTTGTCCCTCCTGGCTTCCAGGGCACACTGCTGAATCAGAAGCTGCTTTCAGACTGACTGAACTTACTCCTTCTGTACCTGAAGTGATCCAATTTCATAAAATGGACTGTCAAAGAACTGCATTTCTTTGATTACAGAATGCTGTGCAAATGTTTCAGTTCACTGATTCCAGCACAACAAGATGTCTCTGTGTTGGTACATTTACTGATGGTCATCTTTATGGTTTTTAAACAAAAAGATTACATTTTAGGAAAGCAGACACAGTCTTCAGAGGGATGTAAGTAACTGATGTAGACAAGAGTGAGTGTGAATGGGTTTAGCAGTTTGAAGACAGATTACAGCAGAGTGGAAATATACAGCCCAGCAGGAAGGCTTTCCTCTCTCTGCCACTGTAAATAGTCCTGCGTTTCTGTTGGCAAGAGCTAAAAGAAGATGAATGACATGAGTGATGGTGGCTAGGGCAAAATTCAGTTTTCAGAGTGGTTTTATTTGTGTGACTTCTGTGTGGCTGTGACTCTTACAATATATAATCATGAAAGGAAGATGTCATATCTTGCTGTGAATAAATAGTAGGTCAGATAATATCATGGTTCATGTGTCACTTAATGAGAACTTACTATGTCAGAACCATTCATGCTGTTATAGCCAAAATATGATGTAAGTGTTTCAGTTATGAATCCCGTTAAAGTTTTTAAATGTTCCATTAATTTGGGATGGAGGCATAATATCATAAGTTTATTCTCTGCTTCTAGTAATTTTTATTTTTCCCTAATGTGAAAATTGTTTATTTTTATCTAAAAGATAAGTTACTGATTATGGTGGGGGGCAGGGAGGGAAGAGGAGTGAAAATGATGGCACACAGTTAGAACTAAGTCCTGAATATGACTTTTGGGCAGAGAGGGAGGGAAGGAATATTAAAAGGGACTTGGTTTTGCTCAAACTAGACAACTGGGCCTGGGTCATTGACCTCCTGCCCCAGTGCCATTGCATACAGAGACAGGTGGTAAATGATGGGATTATACAGAGCTCTACTGCCCTGTGCAGCTTTTCCACTCCTGTGTGTTTCCATAGAAATCGTACATCAGTGGAATAAGCTGCATGAGGTCTATCATATATTCTGATTTCAGTATAAACTAGACCATCAGTAGTGTTGTTCAGGGTCAGAACATTCTCGTCATACACAGACCTGTACCATGCTCCTGTCCTTAGCACAGGGAGTGTGAAGGTAGCAAAAGACTGAGACTGCTGCAATGCAGCAGCTGGTTGGTCCAGGGAGAGTTGCCTGTAGGTAATCTACACAAGTATGTAACAGCAAGCAGTAGAAATTCCTGGCTTTCTCATTTGTCTAAAGACTGCCAAAGTCTAAAAGATATCACTGACTCTGTGTCTAAAAGTGTTTGTGCAACCCTAATGAGTAGGAAATCCTCCACTGCTCCAGAAGCATGAGAAACGTGAAAACATGAGAAAATACAGAAGAGAATGAAGGGATTATTACTTGGAGGAAAAAAGATGTATTTTTAAGTGTTCATCTGATAGATAGATAGCTGTTATAGTGTGGAACGAGGGATATTTCCAGGCAGTATGTATGGCAGAATTCATAAATACCCGACAGCTGTAACAACCTATCAGGTAGATGAGCATATGTCAAAATGCAAAACAGGCAAAACAGTACCACTGCTTTTTAAGATGCAAAAATTATTTTATGAGTTTGAAATTGAAATTTCATAGCTCAGAAAGTGCATCTGAAAAATAAAGTAGAGTTCTGGATCTTCCTGCTTGATGTGAGTTGACAGAAAACTTCACACTGAAATCCTAACAACATGAACACTTAACAAAACTTCTCACTTGTTGCAGTAGCAGAGAATTCAGAAAGAGATGGGATCAGAATTCCCTGTGTTTCTGTGCATTTCTTTAAGGCACATATGTAAGTCTTGTGACCACAATTTCATCAATCATGCATGAAGAATTAGAGAAAAGAAACAGAATTGTAACACAAAATATGCTAAGCTGTAAGAAGAAATGTGATAAAGTTTACAGGATTTACATAGAACCCAAATGAAATGGGAAATTTCAATAGTTCTGAGTGTATTTGTTTGACTCAGGCGTTAGTCAAGCAAATACATTTTATTGTAAATTTGACATATACGTGTGTATATTTGAGCCCTTTTATTAAGGATGTAAAGTTTTCCTGTGTTTCTATGAGTCAATTAACACTACCTAAGTCCAGATACACACTTTTTTTTTTTTTTCCTCAGTTATGGTGGTAGTTTTATGGGAGTAGTCAAAAATCATGACTGATTCTCAGACTTTCTTTATGCTGCCTTTAATTTCTCTGCTATGTTCTGAATTGCTCTGTAAGTACTAGATGCCTCTTTTCTTTAGTACTTTTTAGGTGTCTTGAGAATAAATGCTGGGATTATATTTTGAATTTTTCCCCTTTATTATGTTCACTTTATGCACCAATATGTGGGGGATGTTTAAAGTTTAAGTTCCCTGATAAATTGTGCTGTAGCTGAGGAACCTTCAGAGAGTAAAAAGGAGGGATTGTACTGCCCTGTGGTGTGGTTTTGTCGAGATGTGGGATTTAGTGGCAGAAGCTGGGGACTGTGTTCTGCAGGGTCACAGCTGGCTCCACAGCTTGCCCGCTCTGGTATCCCCAGCTTAAGCCTTAGCGTGCCGTGTCAGAAGAGTGACAGGTGAGGGAAGGTAGCACAGCCATCTCTTGTAAAATATATGATAACTATTCCTCTCGACACTCGATACGCTGCTTTTAGTTCCTGAGGAAAATGAGCGTCCGTCCGTACGTTCCTGCGAACCTATCCCTTTCAGGAGTTATAAAATAGTCATCCAGATGGCACCAAGTGTTTACTCAGAAGCCGAGGCTTAAGTCGGTCACAGACAGAAGTCCCCAGGACTTGCTTACTAAACAGATATTTGGAATGTTGGCTCCTAGGTCTGGTTAAATTGATCCTAAGGAAGCTGGTGCACAAGTGCCGTGTGGAGGCGGCTGTGGGAGGAAGTTGCAGATTCAGGTCTGGGCAAGCTCCACTGTAACTTTTGGCTCTCCCCCTTTCTAAGCAAACGTCAGCTACAGATTGCAAAGCTTTCTCCTCCATTATTCATATGAAGATAAAGAAAGGGACACACACTCCCCAGTAGTAAGGAGCGCAACTAATATTACCCTTGCTTTCTTTTCATGTAATGACATAAAGAAAAGCAATTCTATTTAACTAAAGAAAGTATAGACTGAAAATTACATTTTCATTCTAAATCCCTTCTTTTCTTTAGACACATACTTTAAGGAAAATCTGAATTTTATCTATATGAGCTTTTTTAATGGAGGTGTATTAATTTCCCGAAAATACTAAACAGTTACGTTGTTTTTCCTGAAATATAGTGATCTCTTTACTCTTACGGTATAATTTACAAATATCCTCTTCTTCAAACAGCACTTCTTAGTTATGGGAGCAGATACTATTAAGATTACCCCTTTACTGAAATAAAAGATGATTTAGCAGTTAGAGTGCAGTTTTTATCTTCTTTTGCAGTAATACTGATACTGAAGGCACAAATGAAGATTGAAGTCTTAACCTTACAGTAAATTTGTTTTTCAAAAATTCTTACTCTGATAAATTGGCATGAATGTGATTTATATGTCCTTCATTAGATGATGTCCCATATGCGGTAGACATCAATGTAATTAATAATTTTGATTTACTCCTCAGGATTTTAATTATATTTTTTTGCTTAGCAAATAAACCTATGTTTATTAAAAGTACTAGGTTCATGAAGTCTGAACTTCTGTGAAATGACCCTTCCAGTTTCCCTTTCAAATTATTGTCTCTGAAGGACAGTACATTTCAAGCTACCAGAGAGAAGAACTAAAGAAATGGTCAAACCCAAAGAATAATGACACCAGTGAGGAACATATTTTCTGTTTGCTCCAGTAATAAATTATCAAGAAAATGTAGCTGATCATGTTTTCTGTTAGACTGAAATGCTACTAGCATTTCATTCATTTAGCAGACTTCTGCTAAATGCTGCCTCCTTTTCTATAGAAGTAAATGGATTAAAAGCAGTTTAGAAAGAAAAATGGTGTCAGACCAAAACATTATGGTCACTGCAGTAAGTTTAAGAGGCCAAGCAGGTGTACAAATCTTTCAACTTGCTGTCTCCAGGTACTTCAGTAAGGATGTGAATGACATCAGGTCATGTTTGGAAATGCTTAGGATAGAGGTAGTCTAATTTCCCTCATAAGTGGTAATACAACAGGAAATTACTCATCCTTCTGTGATTTTCCTGTGCCATTTTTCCCATTGTAACATGTTGTAACAGTGAGGAGTGTCTGCAAGCTCTGTGGGCTTCCATGTGGGTGGTGATGGACAGTCTTTTGAACAAGAAGAGGAAACCATTGTAATTGTATTTTAAGGTCTCCCACTTCCTCATCCTCCTGTTTGGGGTTCAAAGTAGGGCAGCATCACAGTTGCAGCAAGTAAACTGCCTTGAAGATACCTGAGAAACCAACATTTTGACCATCTTGACTGTAGGGAAGTTATTCATATTTCAGTTGCTTTGCTTGCTGAGCATGATAGTCTGTGTTTACCTGAGAGGAAGCCGTTAATTTACTCTCAGTATGGTACAAACAGGGCAAAGAGGAAAATATTCTCAAAACAGGATAGAAGGATCACAGCGACCTGCACAGTAGAACTTGTTCTCTACGAACACCTCCAGATAAGTAGATGCATTTAAGACCTATTGAACTGCATCTTATTGCATCCTGCCTGGGATGCTGTGCCATTCTTACACCAGTGCAGCCACAGCAGTACCATCCATCCCACAAGCAGTATTTGGGTGGCTGGGGAGTGCTCTCCAAGGCAGTCAGGCCTTCACTGTGACCACCCATTGTGTTATGCCAGGAATTTGGAAATCTGTGGTCACTTTTTACCTGACTCTTGATTACTGTGATCCTGTGCTGCTCTACTTGTGGAGTTAACAGAGGGTTCACTGAAAATTTAATTCGACAATGTGATGGCTTTCCTTTATCCTGACGAGGACTGTGTTTTAAAGAACTACATCAATCCCCCACAGAGGCAACTGCCTGCCAGTTTGCTTTTAAGAATATTTTAGTGTTGATGTTGTTTCAGTGCAGCTATAGTTTTCTGTTTATCAAAATAATGTTTCAGAATTACTTGGCAAAATCATATCTCTTATAGCTAAGTCTTTTTGAAGTAGCAAGTTTTATTGTTATAAAAGCTTGCATATATAAATGATTAAAAAAATGACCTATTCTTATATTAGCACAAGATGTTTCTGCATACCTAATTTAGAGTTTGTTTAACTCATCTCACTAAATTACATACATTTTCTCCCTGTCTAGTAGTGTTTATTCTGTAAAAATTGGGGTCATTTGTTTGCTGGAATTCATAGTGAGGAAAACTGGATGACAGTAGCTTGTGTATAGAACACACAAACCAGTCTATAAATGAAATAATTTTTGTGCCTTAATTAGAACTGCATTATTATTGCTAACATTTGTATTATATTTAATTTGTGTTGAGGAGGAAACATATTCCAGCTCAGAATGTATTCCAGCAACACTACCTACAAGTACATAAGGCAGCTATCTACCCTTCTGCTTCAAAAACTTTCAGCTATGTTTTGAAGCGATTTTCAGAATACCAAAAATATATGTGCTTTTCTAATATTTTGTTCTCTTGGCATCAGCCATAATCTCCTGTACAACTTTAAGTAACCTCACAGTTCCACTTCAGCTGTGATTTTTTTTTTTAAACTTTCTTTGTTTCACCATGGGGTCATGATTAAAAACTTTGCTGTTTTGAGAGTATGTTCTTAGGCAGTTACTGTGAGTTGTTAAATTTATGAATGATGCCTCCACCATATCTCTGCAGATGCTTTTTGTGATCTGTCAGGTATTTTAAAATGATTTTGTACTTGCAGAGTCACATGACAGGATTTTAGCCCTTCTACAGTAAGCGGCCTCTGATAGCTCCACACGCATACATTTAAAATTAACAGTTTCTGAAACTTGAAACATCTTAACTGGCTGAACTGTTTGCTAATTTTTCTATAACTTCCTAGCATATTTTTCTTCTACTGTCACAAGTTAAATAATTCTTATTAGTTTTCATCTCCTGACACTTGCAAAAAATATTAGCTGTTAAAGTACTAAAATGTTAATTCCTACAGATATTTTCAATACAAATTCTTTTAAAAACTCATTTATTCTACCGTAGCATTTTTTAAACGTTGTTTTTCCTAGTTTCCCTCAACTAAGGCTTAGACTAAGTTTTGATGATATTTTGTTTAAATATCTGTTGGCAAGCTCTTCACAGTGCGCTTACTTTCTCTATTCTATATTCTAACCAGCATCTTTTCCCTTGTCAACACTTCCCTGTATGGTTTACCTCCTATAAAGGAATTCACAAGTTTCTGCTCTTCATTTTCAAGATTTTGTACAACCCTCTTCTGCCTACCCATGCATCATGTTTCATCTCTCTTCATAGCCATCCTCACTCATTGTGATAGAATTTTTTAAGTTTCACTTAAGAACATCTCCATTTTACTGACTTTTATTTTCCCCAAGATACTTGGTAATGTTTGAGACATTTACAATTCATGTTCCTCAAGCTCCTTCAGGTACATAGCTCCAAGGGGCTTGCTTGTTCCATGACAGGAACAGGCTTTATAGACTGTATATATTATTTTAATTCACTGCTCCATGAAGTAGGCAGAAGGCTACCACCTTCCAGCCTCAATGGTGGCCTGGCAGAGTCAGGAAAATCCTGTGCATGTTAGGTCACCTGGTAGGACGTATCATACTTTCCTGCCAGCCTGATGTCACAAAAATAGGTTGGTTTTATACTTCACAGTGCCTTGTGCTGTTCCTAGACATTCTTTAGCTCATCGCCACACCCATGCTCTTGCCAGTTCAAAAGTATCAGAGTGACGGTGACACACAGTGAATGATTTCAATTGCCTTGCAGTACCTGAAGGGCACCCGTAAGAAAGGTGGGGACAGACTTTAGCTGAATCTGTTGAGATAGGACAAGAGATAAAACTGAAGGAGGTATTAAACTGAAGGAGGGTCCATTTAGGTTAGATATAATAATGAAGTTTTTTACGACGAGGGTGGTAAAACACTGGAACAGATTGCCCATAGAGGTGGTGGAGGCTCCATCCCTGGAAACATTCAAGTCCGGGTTGGATGGGGGCTCTGAGTAACCTGATTTAGTTGAAGATGTCCCTGCTCATTGCAGGAGGGTTGGACTAGACGGCCTCTAAAGGTCCCTTCCAACCCAAACCATTGTATGGTTCTCTGATCTTAATTGCTTTGTCTGTTGTTTACCTGGGGAGTTTGTACATGTACAATAGATTGGCTTCTGATGTAAATGTTTTGAACACAGTTAACAGCATATCCCATATACCATAGATAGATAGGATGATAGATACATACAAGTATGTCTATGCAGTCTATATTCTATCCCTTTATCTCTGGTGGTGGGCCCCTCTGACCAACTGTGCTATCCATGGTTTGAAGGAGTCTAATCTGATCTTTGATCTCCAAAGGAAGAGGTCCAGAAATTAAATAGGAATGCAACCTAAGTAGATAGTTTAGTCTTCCTTCCTACAAACATGTATTTCTATTCGTTGCCAAGTTATATGGGAGTTCAGTGATAGATGTTTTATTCATCAGTTTAGACAGAATTCACTGTAGAAGGCTTCTTTTTAATTTCTCCTGAAGGTTTCTTTTGCAGTTGTTTTTCCATGATCTCTTTCAGTGGATGTTGAGCAGAGATAGCATTGCTAAGTCATTACTTTGGCCACATTACTACAGTTTTAGGGCTGTGTTAGTTAACATGGCCCATGTTGTCCTATCACTTTTTAAACGGAAGATCCCACTGAAGTTGGTGTGAACTTTTACCTCAGTTTCAATATCAGGATGTGGCTCCTTGTACAGGGGAGTCCTCCCTGCCTAGTTACCAATTGTACGCAGCTCTCCTCCCTTTCCTTGAAGATAAATCTCCTTATCTGGTTCCTTTTTCTTGACAATAATATTGTAGAGAGAAGAAAAAGAATAAAAGTACTCCTTGGATAAAAATGTTGGCTATTAATTATCACTATTGTGCAGTTACATTCTTGTGTAATTCTTGTCCCCTTGGAGCCTTATTGTACAGATATGTGAGGCTAAGTATTTCCTCCCCCATAAAACAGACATTACAGGTTTTCATCTCATTCCCCTGCATAAAGTTGTCACTAAAATGAAAAGTAAACAAAACAAAATTCCACCTCTTCCTGAATTCCCAGCATTTTTTTACAGAATTAGAATATTGCTGACAGTTAGACGGAGAGAATACTCTGCAAGTTCCACACTACCTTGATGGGAAAGTCAGGAAGCTTTACAGAGGTCACATTGACATGCGGCTTTATGGGTTTGTGTATGTATAAGCTACATAATTTGCACTGTAATTAACTTACTATGGTATTATTTGTTGGGCACAACATTCTCATGCATAGTTTAGTTCCATAAACTTATGGTGAAAGATAGAAATGGTGTGCATCAGCTTTGTAAAAGATCCTCAACCTTATCCTGTTTATATTATAAACTGAAATGATAGGAGAAATACCTATAGTGAAATACTGTCTGATATATTTTTTAGCTTCAGTGTTTGAAAGTGGAGAAATGATAGGAATGGAAGAGCTCTTGAAGTGACTACTTCTTTTTAAAATTGAAGACAAACTACATTCTAATCAACTTAAAACATTACTTGAAGATATATGAGCTAGTAGATTTGGAAGGCCTACTTACTTTCTCAAGTTTATCTTGCAAATTAGAGATCATAAACGAACTTCTTAAATTCATTTCTAGATATCGGGTACTTTTAAAAATCATGATTGTCAGGGCGCCTCAGTTCACCCTTATTGGGTCAACAAATATGTGTAATTGATTCTAAAGAAGGAGATTGGATTTGACCAAAGATGTAACTCAAGCAGAAGCAATACACAAGTCTGAGTAATTTTAAAGATTTTAAAATGTTAGTATTTCAAATTCTTAAATAAACAAAATGTAAGTTCTTTAATTTTGTGATACCCTGTCACAACACACAATATTACATGCAAGGCTTTTTTTTTTTAATTATACAATGCAGAACTGTTACATATTCTTTGCTGATTACATTGAAAATTATTTCACATTTCTTGTTGCTATAATGGAAATTGGATTGCTTCCTCAAAGTAATTTTTTTTAATTGTGTTCCAAGGTGACTCATGAAGTAAAGGGGGAGTGGGGGGGAATGACTGTTCTAGGTTTTTCTGAGATGTTATGTGAAGGCTTTATGATTATACTGTACATTAATCAGATATAAAATTCAAGCCCCATAGCATCAGAAGTGGTCTGTAATTTGGTGTGTGACTGAAAAAGGCAGATCCTTGCACTGAGTTCAGAAGGAAGGCTCACAAGTCAAGGATATATTCAAAACACTCAAAGCTTCTGAGCCTGTTCAGGAGAGAGAGAGGGAGAAAAGAGGCACTGAAGTGTTTTGAAAAGCCGAGCCAGACATGCAGAGGAAGCAGCACAGGGCTGGTTCTTAGGATATAGCGAGCATAAGGCCTTCTGCTATATTTAGTTCCCTTTCCCTGCCTTCCCCTCCCCCTTCAGTGCCTATATTTGAATTTGAGTTGTAGAGCAAGTTGTCTTTCATTTAAAATAACTTTATTTCATTTTTTTTATGGCATCCTAACTTAAAAAGATAAATCACTTTTCAATTAATTTTGTAGTTAAATATAACTATGCTTAATTAGTGCTGACTTACCTCTTCTTTTCCAAAGGATTCAGTCTTTGTATGATGGAATGTGAATAATAATTATTGTGTTTCTTCTTGCACCTTAATATAACATTGAAGGAATCGTTACAAATAGCCAATTCTTATTGTTAGAAATAAATGCCTTGTCTTGCCATCTGGATCTTTGGATAAGTCTTACTTCTGTAGAAAAATAGAGGATGAAAATAGCACTGAATGTTATAATTGTTTAATGTTTGTATTTTCAGGGTTTGCTGGAGGGTCCCCAAGGTCCACCTGGCAAAGAAGGTCAAAGGGTGAGTAAACTTGGCGAACAACTGGTGAGTGTGCTAACAGCTTGATGTGCGACTTCTGCCTAAGCACTAATAAAAAATGGTAAGGTAGCAGCTGAGTATGAAGCATGCTGACAACAAACTGAGCCCTGACACTTGAGGTTTCCCTTCAGTTGAAGGAGATTTAACAATTTCAACCATCTAAAGTGTTTTAATGATTGGCAGCACAGATGCATTGTATTGTGTTTTGTGCAGTGTGCTTCTGCTGTAATTTTAACAGATTTCATTTTTTAGCAGGGATGAACTATACCTTACAACATCTAAGATATATAAAGATATTAATTTAGAGTCATTACCTAAAATATTAACAGAAACCAGTACTACTGACCCTGGTCTTTTAGATGCTATTATGCAAGTGTCAGCGCCTAACATACACGTACAAAAAGATATCATACAGTACCGGGGGTGGGGGGCAGTATTTGCCAAATACCTGAAATAAACCTTTGGTTATTCAGAATTTTAATATAATTAAGTAATTGACTGGTTTCTCCATGTTTTGTTTTTATTTTCCCTGACTTATAGAATTTGATAATTCATTAGAATAGATAACAAATACACTATGATGGTGGTATCACAAGAATTAATTCAGTTTTTATAAAATTATAATCTAGTATGTTCCTAAAAGTTCTGGAAGATATTAAGACTCAAGCATTTCAATATTTTTACGAACTAAGTGTGTGCCCAGTCTGCAGTTTTGAAGTTGGGTCTCAATAATTCTTGGTTTATTTAGGCATCTTGATATTCAACATCTCAATTAAAATATCTGAAGTAAAAGGATTTAGTGTTTCTCATCATTGAACTTAGTAAACCACAGTGAATTTTTAAAGGCTAATTTAATGATTCCAATAATAGTAATAAAACTAACAGAAGACTAGTTCTTGAACAAAATGAGTAATGATGTGTAGGCCCCAAAGTTATGTTTTGTGTTGGTTTTTAAGTCTTAAAAATAGTACTAAATTCCATTTAAGTTGAACATGAAGATATGAAAGCTGGGTTTATTTATGTTTCTCGCTAAGGATTGAGAACTTGTTCAGAAAAAGTCAGTGTAGTAATGGAGAATTCAAAGTTGTGTGATGATATGTTATTAAAGTGTATTTACTAGCATATTAACATCCTTATTAAGGATTTTATAATTACTATGACTATTATGGTTAGGCAATTAACTATATAGGATACTGTGAAAAGATATTCATATTCAATTTTAGCATATTTTAGAGTTGTTCTGTGGAGTACTGAATCTGCAAAAAGACATACTTCTCCTTTAGGAACAGTTATAAATATTCCTGTGTTTTAGAAACTTCACTCTTGGAACTTCTTCATTTTTTTTTAATGCAAAAATTCAGAGTTAACACACTGTATTATATTTAATGGTGGCTAAATGGATTTGGAAGTGCTTTTTAATTTTTTTCCATTTTGCAATATGAATTAGTGGGTTGATGCATTCATCACAGACATTTTCCTACTCACACATAAAATTGAGCTGCTGCCACCCTCCAGCCTCCATAAAAGCAGGAGCACTGATGGTTTTGTAATCTTGCTATGCACACAGTTGCCTTGAGCCAAACAATGGCAACAGCAGACTGTGGAGTCTCAACATCTGTCTTTATCTTTCTACCAGTGAGATGCTCACAACAATACTCCTTCTGCTGGCCTCTCCCGCCCAAGCACTAAGAACATTGTTGGCAGTCTTAATTCAACTCCATGTGCTTTTGCATTTCCAATACATTTAATTACACAATAACATACCATTTGGAACAAGATCTCTGCTCTGTTTAATGACAAACAGGACGGTGCACATCTAATGGCTATTAAATGCTCCTTTTTATTCAATTATAGATGTCATGTTCCTCTGTTCTACTTTCAGCAGATCCTCCAAATCTTTCACATTATATGAAGTTATTGCTTTTCTCATGGGCTGTCTCTCGAAGATTAAAACACATTATTGAGTGTGTAACTAGCTAATAATTTTTTTTCTGACGTACTGTTCAGACCGAAAAGTGATATTGTGTCCATTCTGAAGACTAGAACTTTAACATTTTAGGGGAAAAAGAACCCTCCAGAAACACCTAAAAGTATCTATTCTATTTGGATGCCACACTTGGAGAACATGAACTTTTTTTTTAAATTGCCATTCATACTGTTCTTGCCATATTCAAGATTTAAATTTCCACCTACATCAGGAGCATTTTTAAGTGTTCAGCTCCTCTGAAAGTTCAACTCCTCTTAGATTAATAAGGAGTTGAGAGGAGAATCATAAAGTGTGTAATTTACCTCAGAATACACATTGAAGCAAGGTATAAGGAACTGAGAAAAATTAACTGTGCTAATGGTGATATTGAAGAAACATGTAGAAGGTTCAGGTTAGAGCTAGTGACAGGTAAATGGCAATAGAAAATGAGTATAAAGGCAAGAAAAACAGCATGCATTTTCATTTTCAGAGTGTTTTAAGTGAAGTTTCATTATATCAACCCAGACCAGAGTTTAATATTAGAACTAATAAGAAATACCAAAGGTGCCCTGTCCCAGAGCGGGCACCCATCTATCCTGCATTCTCTTAAGAGGAAACTAGGAAAATTGTACCCCTATTGAGAGGAATAAGTCTGAGTAGAAGTATTTCTTTCACCTCACTGGAATAATCCGCAAATAAAATTACATCATAAAAATACATATAAAGATTATTATAGAAATAGAATAAGTTTAGTTATTATTATAATAAACATAAAGGTAACTGAACTGTAGTTTTTGAGTCCAAAGTTATGTCAACCTTAAAATGCTTATTGACATATACATCAAAGTGGCTTAGAAATACAAATTTACATCATTACTTAATTTAGAGGATGTCAATGGTTTATTTATTTCAAGTGTAAAGGGGGATCAATACATTTTTTTCAGATAAGGTGGTAACAGCTTTTGTCTGATAGATGCACTGTAGAAGGAGTTACCTGGTGTCATTTGAGCCCATGCATGATTATTAAAATACTGAATATGTCATTTTATGTGTCTTTGATATATTATACTGTATATATAATATAGTAATACAGTATATTACTACAATATGGTCACACTGGGTTATGATCTTGCTCCCACATCAAAAAGCAGTTTAGGTTCTTACTTGTTTGAATGATGGTCAGCAATGGAAATTGATGACAGAAGTGTGTGAAATATCTTCTATCTTAGTCTCCCTGGATGCCTTCCAGATAGCCTAAAGAATAAAAAGGTTTGCAGAAAGCAGTACATTAGTGTGATATGTTTACAGAAATGTAGTGTGGGGACATCATTCAGAAGGAGAGATGAAGCCCTGAAAGTTCTTTGACTAGTTCTGCGCAGCATTAAAGGACTTTGTATCAGGATGCATGTCCTATTTTTTGGCTTTATTTAAAAGAAAATTGCAAACATGCTAAAAATTTGAAGTAATGCAGTCATGAAGAACAATTATTGTGATGATAAATAAAAATTGGATTCATAAGCATATTACTTCTCTCATACTGCTCTAGTAGCAAAATGCATAAATATTTCTTTTCTGAATAAACAAATAGATTAATAGTCTAGCATTTACCAAGAGTGTCAGTTGTGTTTTTAAGAGTAAACTCACAAGTTCCTATTCTTTCCTCACTTATTGTGACACCTTTCCCTCTCACCTCTTTTGTTATCTCTTCTCATTGTGCATGTGGCTGTCTTATACTGGAGAGGACAGCAACCTTCATGAGCAATGAGGTAGTACAAATAATGATCTTCAGACTTACATAGCTTGTTTCCTTTGCACAGCACTAAAAAGAGAGGAACAGAGTTTCAAGATCAAGTGAAGGAATTTGCTTTCAGTTTTGCATGGTTTACTACTGCGCTTCATCTACAGAAAAGCAACTACCTAGAATTTTCAGTAGCTTTACAAAAAATATTCAATATTTTTTACTCTGAAGGCAAAAGTAATTGTCACAGCAGAAGACATCATAACCTGGTTACATCACAACCTGGCCATATTCAGAGAGCACACAGTGAACTTATTTCTGATTCCTCAGTCAACCTGAGACTTATATAATACTCATTTAAAGGGTATCTGTGCTGTGATAATGTCATCAGGGAATGCAGTTAAATTTTGTATAAGCATGTATAAGCTCTTTATGTTTCTCCTTTTACCAAGATACCCAATGTCATCCATATTTGTTAGTCATTGTGTTTTCCTGTGGGCTCAAGGAGTCCTCAAACATTTGCTTCTCTTAAAAAAGGCTAGTGTTTCCTCCTGCTCTACAAGTAGTGACTTTTTATAATTTTTTTAGGGATTTTTATCCTCAAAGAAGTTATTTGTGTTAGACATGAGACCTTACTCAGGAGGAGCTTTTGGGTTTAGTTCTGGTCACTGAAAGAAATGGGCCAGTAGAAACAGCTACTCATTCCTTTTCCCTCATTCCAGCATGAGAAATACTAGACCACTCTGTGGGCAGGCATTACGTTCATCCATAATTTTTCAGTGTCCTTCACGTTGGCTTAAGGCATGTTACTGCTGCAGCAACTTGATACTATTACGCAACTGCTCAGAATGACATCAGGAGCTTCAGAAGGTAATTACACATTACTCAGAAAAGTCCCTGGTCCAATATTACCGACCCACAAAAAATAGTAAGATTGACTACTAACCTAGCATTGCACAGAATTTAAACCACAGGGGACAACTACGCCATCTTCCTGGATCCCTGTGTTGTGCAGAACTATTATTTTTCTCAATAATCCTGCACTTTCTAGGTAAGCACATCTTTTGCAGAAGTCTAGTTTCCACTTGAAAGAACATTAACAACAGACTGTTTGCAAGTCTCCTTGATTCCTTTCTTCCAGTGTTTCTTGTCAATCTTACATTTCAAAATATGTATTTTATTTTACACTGGGCATGTAGCTAATCCTCCATTAGCCTCCAGTAAATGGGCTTTTTGAATGTCATTTTATATTGAAGAGGTATTTAGAGTTTTTTCTCTATAATCAAGTCACCATTCCATTAATTTTTGAAAAAAATTCAACTAGGGGCCTTCAGCTCCCATGCAAAGAATTTTCCAAAGTCATCAAATAATTTTGTCATTTTGCTGTGTATCCTTAAAAATTTCTACTACCTATAGTTTACAGGTTGCATGGAGCTTTCCAGACTCTGCCTTTACTGTGTTAAATGCAATGAAGTTTATATTTCCAAATTAAAATTCCAAATGTTTTGGAAAGTAATGCTTAATTTCAGCTGGATATCTTTGTAGCAGGGATTGTCCCTGAACTTGATGTTATAAATACTATTTTTTTCTGAAAATGATTCAATTTTTAAAATATAATGCTTCAGTGAATTCCAAAAATTTTCTTAATGCGAAGGATCAAGGCAATTTTGTTAGACAACTATACTGTGAAATCTAGACAGGGTGATTTTGTATTCTCAGCTGGCCTATAGAAGAGCCAGGCCCAGCATGCAGCTAAAATACACAGCAGTTTGTGCAGCAGTTTCTGCTTCTTTATGATTCTCTTGATGCCTTCTTGAGCTCCTGAGCACTTTTTTTGTGATTTGGACACTTCTGGGAAGCCTCTGAGGATACTGAGGATGCCTGTTGTTTCCAGGTGAGGCTAAGGTAAGGGTAGCTCTAGCAGCTTCTAGCAAACTCTGCCAGCTGTCCTTGAGCAGCGGGTGCTGCAGCAGTGAGGTCAGGCCCCTTCTGGCCTGTGCTGGATGAGGACTCTGCAAGAGCAATTTCTGCAGCCGTGACACAAGCAGCCAGTAGATGCAGCAGGTGGCACAGCAGTTCATGCAGAAGGGCACAAAGAAGAGGCCAGCAAACTTTCTCTGTCCAGCATGCATGTATTTAGAGATGGTGGTCACAAGGCACAGGACCCAAGCGCTACTGAAGGAGCACTGACAGCTGTTTGCTGTCAGACTTTTGTACCCAGATGAAGGACACAGCTGTCTAAGTCCATAGGGCCTCACACACTACAATCCTCTCTTGATTATTTTGAATGGTCATGGTGACTGGGAGAGACTCCTGAAGACTGGAAAAGAGCAAATATCACTTCTATCTTCACAAAGGAAGGTGCAGATAACTACAGGCCTATAGGCTTCACATCAACCCTGGGAATGTGAAAGAGGAAATCTTCCTGGAAACCATTTCCAAACACGTGGAGGACAAGAAGGTGGTTGGGATAGTCTGTATGGATTTCTGAAAGGGAAATTTTTCTTGAACAAGTACATTGCTTTCTACTATGATGTGACTAGCTAGGTGGATGAGAGGTGAGCAGTGGATGTCAACCTCAGCTTTAGCAAAGACTTTGACATTATCTCTCATAATTTTATCTTGTCAACTTCATAGACAAGCAGACAAAGTACAGGTTAGATGGGTGGATGGTGAGGTGGATTGAAAAACAGAGTCCAGAGGTTTGTCATTTATAGCACAATGTCCAGTTGGAGACAAGTCACTAGTGGTGTGTCCCACGGTTACTACTAGAGCTAGTACTGCCCAGTGTCCTCATTGACCCCCTGGACAATGGGGAGGAATGTAGCAGAGAACTGGGGCAGGAGAAACCACATGAAGTTCAACAAGAACAAATGCAAAATTCAGCATCTAGGGAGGAATAACCCCAGATATCAGCATACACTGGAAACAAACTGTCTGGAAGAAAGTTTTGTGTAGAAGAACTCTTTGGACAATACGCAGACCATGAGCCAGCAGTGCATTCTTGTGGCATAAAAAGGCCAATGATATCCCGGCCTGCATTTGAAAGGGCATTGCTAGCAGGTCAGGGGAGATATCCATCCTTCCCCTTTGCTCAGCGCTGGTGAGACCACCTCAAGAAAGATGCCGACTTCCTGAGGGGGATCTAGCACAGGGCCACAAGGTGCAACTGGAGAAGCTTTCATGGAAGCAGAGCCTGAGAGAGCTGGGACTCTTCAGTCTGGAGAAGGCTCAGTGGAAATCTAATCAGTGTGTAAGTACCTGATGTGAGGGAATAAAGAAGAGGAAGATACATTCAGTATTACCTCAGTAGCAGCTGGTGACAGGACAAGAGGCAATAGGCAAAAAATTAGAAAAAAAAACAAACAGAAAATTCTGTCTGAACACAAGAAAGCACTTTCTTACTATGAAGTTCATCAAACACTGATGCAGCTTGCCCAGAGAGGTTGTGGAGCCTCCATCTGTGCAGATACTCAAAAGCTAAGTAGACACAGTCCTGGACAATTGATCCTGCTTGAAGACTGGGATTATACTAAGTGATCTCAAGAGTTTCCTCCAAGCCAGACAATTCTGTGGTTTTTATTTGACTAGCTCTAGCTTATTCTCAGCATAGCTGCCAACAACTTCATTTCTATGGATTAATAAGATTTTTTAAAAGTCTTTTATTTTTCCATCATGGTGGTTTTCCTGGTTCCAGTGGTGAATTGGGTTCAAGCATTTACAAATCTTTCCACAATATCACAGCCGTATTCTTGACTCTGTGTTTCTTGGGATGTTGCAGATGTCCTGAAGTAAATATTTTAAAAGAACTTCCTTATTTCCAATAGTTGTGTTTATAATACCAAATACTTCACTTAAGAGGAAGCTATTTTAGCATTATCTTAGTAATAGATTAAACATGTCATAAAACTGAGAGTCTGTTGTCATATCTAGTATTTCATCACTGTTTTCACTAAAATTACATGTTTTAGTGGAATTGCAAATTGGGACCTTGTGGAATTGCAGTATTTGCCTTACGTTAATAATCAGTTTACTCTCTGAGATTACAAATTTTTCTAATCAAGCATGAATAAAGTTATTTTGACAAAGTGGAAAATCTTCATAAATAAATAGATGAAGAGCTGTTAGATTTTCTTACCATAATTATTTAGAGTGGCATCAAAATTAAATTCAGATTGCATTTATCTGAATTATAGAACTTAAATATTTCTTTGACATTTTTGTTTTGTAGTTCAGTGAGTAAACGTTGTACTTAACCAATTATAAAACAAATTTACAGAGCAATGATAACGTTTGCATTGCAGGTTAGCCTCCTGGCACAATGCAAAATGTTTTCTTCACAGCTAGAGCTCTGGAGTTTTGGAATCTCTTTTAATCTTCTCAATCCTACTTGACTTTAATGTAAGTTATTTTAAAACATGCAAAGTTCCAATCTGATTTCCTCTTTAAGTTGGAGTTCTGTATGTTCCTTCACTCTGACATTTAATAGTCCAAAAATGCTTAACGTATAACAGTTTTTTCCCCTGGATGTTTCTACCTTGAAGTACATATCCAGTAAAATAGGATACAGCTTAAAAATATTTCCTTTTCCCACTTTGGCATTTAAAAATGGAATGAAAACGTTGTAATTTAGAATGCTAAAGACAGATTTGTCAAATAGAAAAGTTCTGGGTTTTTTCCCTTGTTAATTTCCACTGTAGAAATTAAAATCTTACTTTTAATGGTATAGCAGAAATGGTTTAGATTTTAAGAGGCTCATTTAGAATTTTCAGACTTTCTTTCAAGTACTCTATTACTAATACTTCTTTTGATGTCTTTTAGCAAAAGGTATAGACTCATGAGAGAATAAGAATTTATTTCTCATAGTTAAAAACTAAGGTATAAATTACCTAAATATAGTTGAAAGTTATTTCTTTGAGTGATTTTGAATTAAAATTGAGCTTTTATGGATACACTTGAAAAATTGTGATGGATTTTTTCTAGCGATTTGTTGGCAAAATAGGTTGTGGCATTCGACTTCTCAGCACTGCTCTGCCTGTTTAAGGACCTTTTTTTTGTTTGTTAAATGCACTTGAATTTTATGTAATCTGGCTAGGGATTCCCTTTTAGCATTTTATTAATGTCACAATGAAGAAGCTAGAGATTTTGTAAATAATTCCTAAAATTATTTTGGAAACCCAAGATTGAGTGCAGGAGTGCATCTGCATTAATGAGGAGCTCACTACTGACTTTTGTCCCAAAACAGGGGATTAGGTTCTGTGTGCTCTATTCTTCTCTGACCCATGTTTCTGTGAAAGGTTTTAGTGCGATATGAGGAACAGACTTGCAATTGATTTCTGCAAACAGCTTAATTTCTTGCCTTCTGGCCTTATTTCCTGTGATTTTGTTCAGGTTTAACATTTAATATAGAGGTTAATTTGTAATATACTGGTTACCATAATGTGTCCTCAAGGCCAAAGTTAATAGGATTGAAGAAGTAAATTCAAGTCGTAACACTGTATTACTGAAGTTGAAAGGTTTCGTTGTCTGCAGCATAGATTTTCTATTTAGGGGAGAGAATATCCCAACTCTTGCTGCAATCTGAGTTAGTGTAGGCCCTGGAACTTTTCTGGCTGCTTGGTGGCAACTTTGGGCATCTGGAGAAACTGTTTTTTAGCTGCCCAGAACTCCACTCCTGTGGCTGCGCTTAGATACCCAAAGCGCTGGCAGGCATCTGTGGGTTAGGCACTCTGAGACCAGGGCCTTTCCTCTCCACCCACCTCCTCTTTTGGTTATATCTGTGCCTTTGTCAGTCCGGTTTTGAGGATTAACCAAGAGAATCATGGTTAACTTGGCAAACAAATTCCATAAACCTCATTCATTTTGCATAACAACTACAGTAGTTAAGGTTTTAAAGCCCAGATATCTACTTTCCCTAGAACTAATACCTGTTTTGAAATGTGATGATGTGTTTCAAGAACCACTAATTAGCACTTTCCCTTGAAAATTCACGTGGACTTATTCTAAGAACTTTTGCCTTCACACTCAAGTGTAGATTCTTTAAATTATTAATTCCATAAATCATGTCTGTTCGTACATAACTGCTTGATTTTATCCTTAAATAATCCACAGCTTATTTTTAAACACTAGGGTTAGAGATCTTACTCCTCTAAAGTTAGAGAGATGTGAATAGATGGATAGGGCATGATACAGCAGTGGGTTACAATACAGATTTTGAATTCTTGCACTGTGTGTTGGACCTGCAGCAGTGCCCAGGGGCAGCAGTCAGAACCAGAGCACAAAGCCTATGGAAGGATGGCCAGAGCCTCTCTTCTGAACTGCTCTCCATCTCATGTCAGGCAAAGCTCATCAAGTCATTTCAATTCACAGAAGGCGTGAAGGAAGAGAGGAATAAAGAATGCAGCTGACCATGTACTTCAGCTAGGCACTCAGATGGGTTTCCTGAAGCACATAATTTCTCATTTACTTTATTTTTAGTATTTTATCTTTTTTTGCCCCTAACCAAGCAGTTGTTATTTGAATGATTTGTTATTTGAATATTCTAGCTGAAGTCTGTCCTTTGGGAAAGGGGAAAGTAGCCTGCTGTACAAATTAGCTGGGGTCAGGCATTTCAGGGGTGAAGGGGACAGCATACAATATCAGTAACATTTAGAAAACTTCTTTTCACATTGATTGCTGGCAAAAATATATGCAGCACAAAGGAAATAACCAGCAGCTGTTTTGGTCTTCTTCAGATATTCTAAGTAGCATTAGACAACTTGTTGACACCATATATCATTTTTAAGTTAATGTAGGTGGTATTGCATTTTTTATTTAGTTAAAGGAACAATGTGATGCCTAGGACATTTACTTAAATTTGAGTGGTTTTATAACCTCAATATTTGCTTAGTGATCTCAGCTAAATAAGGTAACAGGTCCCTGTGTGGGCTGTCAGCCCTCTGCACAGCAGTGTGGTACTGAGTATGGCTCTCAAGGAGCTGCCACAGCCCACTGCTGAGCAGGAGATGGGAACTGTGGCTCTCTGCTAAGCCCACGCTACAAACCAGAGAGGACACTGAGATGTTTTTCACTTCTTTGTTGCCAGAAGGATGACTCTAAAATCAAGATGTAAATATTTAGTCATGGTCTGGCTCATGGTCTGCTCAAGGCAATATCATAATGGGCTTGTCAAAAGCATTCTTCTAATTGTTTTAATTGCCCTAAACAAAAATACAAACTAATTTTTTCTGCTTGCACTGTTACTATAGTATATATTTTATTTTTTTCCTGATGATGCTGAGAAGTCATAGAGAAGCAGGAGTGCTGACAAGCAGGCAGAGCTTTGGGTATTCCTACCATCGAAGTCTCTGTATCTGAGAGGCATTGCTGAAAGATAGTGGCCTTTCATATATTTCTGTATTAAATTTAAAACACCAGACAGTTTATAAAGGTGCTCGGAGACAAAAAAAGGACTTTTATTACTCTATAAATAGTGTATGCCTCATACTGCTCTGTGTGGTTGTTTTACATACAACATTGCATAATGGCTAAAAATATAATGATGGGATAAAAAGTGGGGCAAATGTTTCTTCTGTGTTTCACTGGGTATGTGTTCTAGTAATTAATAAATGACAGTGAAAAATAACTACCCCCAATTTTTATATTTTATAACTGTTTTTTCAGAAAGTTCATCAAGTTTTGTCTTTGCTGTCATAAATCACATTTTAGTTCATCTTGTAAACAGAGATAAAATTGCCTTCCCAACATATTCCATGTTTTCCTGTGTAATTAACACCTCGTTCACAGTTGTGTCTGCCAGTCAAAGCCCTGTCTTCTTCATCCTGACACTTCCTTGATACTTTGTTTAGACTGCTATGATTTTAAGTGTCATCCCCAGGATACTTTAAATAAGTTCAAACAGGAAAAGGAAGGTGCTTCAAGAAGTCAACACTGTAGATCTTTATAACTCAGAGGGACTATTTTAAAAGTATGGAGCAATTTATCTTTGTTTATTGCATTATTACCTCTCAATCTGTTTTTCATACTTTCTAAGGGAAGTTTACTGGTTTGTTGTTTTAAAAAAATCAGGAATTATTAGTTTCCATCTGTATTTCCGGACTAGAGATCAGTCCAAAAGTACAGATGTAGAGAACTGCAGTGCCCTTTCCTTGTGCATGTGTGCCTTTCCTGCTGCTGTGCCCTGTCAGGCCAGGCAAGATCCTCATCTGCTCAGTGAACTGCATCAATGAGCTGACCAAAGTCAAAACCTACCCCACCTTAGGCTGGCTGAGTTCCCAGCTCTAGCTGGTCCCAAGGCTGCAGGGACAGTATTACGAGCACAGCAGAGGATGTCTGGGAGCAGGTAGTTAGGGCCAATAGAGTCTTGAGCCCAGCCTGGGCACCTAGCACTGTATTTTGGTTCTAAAAATTTGCCCTTAGCTGCCCTAGTTAGAGCCCTGCATGTGCAAGTACTGGTGGGATTAAACAGCTCAGCACATAACATATGTCTCAGCTAGTTAAGACCCAGGAATTTGGCACTCCAAATATGCTGAGGTGGTTTTGTTTCACGCTGCCCTTAAAACACACTGACTGACTGAGGATATTCATAAAGCTGTGGTGGCAGTGTACATGTTGTATGGCACAACCCAATGGCTGAAACACAGCCACACAACCTTTGTTCTGTTTCTTCTTCAGCTTGAAGTGCTTCGAATACCTACCCCTCTCAGGAGAGTCCCTGGCTTCCAGACAAGAGGTTACCCTGGAGAGCTGCAGGGTGTGAGGGAGAGGGATTTTCCACCCTTACTGACATCATCTTCCCCTCAGCATAGATCAAGATTTATGAAATGTAGAGCATGAGAGTGCTTTCCTACAGATCGGGGCTCTCACCTGGAAATAGCGAAACTGGATTTCACTTTCTGTTCCTGAGAATACTTCTACAGTATTCTGCAGTAATGTGAGACTCACAGTATATGTGAGACTGTTACTTAATAAAATACGGAAGTAGGGACCATAGCCTACAGAAATATCCCTATGTGCTAATTGCGAGCTGTCAGCAAGAATTTTGATTTTTTCACGTTTTAAGCCAAGTTTTCACCAGGACATCTCCCTAGTGCTTGACATTAATTTACATTTGCCATATGCCAGGGGAAAGTTTACTCTTAATGGATATAATACATTTTTTCTTTGCCATTTGCACCTACATATTAGTTGTTCTCAGCTGTTGTTTCTAAAAAATGTGCATCAGATTTCAGCTTGGCAATCAAGATGTTAATTCCTGTAAATTACTTCCATTTTTGTGTTGATCTTCCTAAAAAAAAAAGCATATGTGAAAACAGTTGTTCAAGCAAATTGTACTAAAAAATTGTAATAGTTACATATGCATGGTTACATATGCATGGTAGTTACAGAAACTGAGTGGAAAGCCTCCCTTAAGTAGACTTTTATGGACTTTAAGTTTTAATGCAAATGATTTTGTGTGTGCATTATATATACACATGGTAGTAATTGCACAAAGAAGGTGAATTGTTTTTGCAAATAAATTTCTGGCTTTTGCACTCTTTATCACATCCCAGAGAAGGGTATGGGTGTTTGTTAATTGGGTTATACTGCACATATGTACTGACAGTGCATGTCAGACTTCTGCAGCACAGTTTAACATCCCAAGCTCCAGTGTATTCATACAAACATAATTTCTTTACACCTCATCAAGATACTTTGTTAACAACCATATCAATGTGCACTCATATTTGAGACAAAGCTTCAAAACGTGAAAATAAATGTTACGGGGATGCAAATAGAGTTTGTCATAACTATTAAGAGCAATCCTAGAATGACTCATATTAGATAGTGTTGCAGTGACTGATACAGAGTATTCATTTGGGATGGGTTTTGATTTTTTTTTTGCTAATACATAAGGCAATAAATCTTAACATACTTATTCCAAATCAGTCCCCAACCACAGCATTTATAAATGTCTGTTGTAATTTTTTGTTTCCAGGGGAGACGAGGCAAACCAGGCCTTCCAGGAAAACCGGGGCCACCAGGACCTCCTGTGAGTAACTAACGAGAGGAATGGGAAATTTTCACTCTGTCCTTGCACTTTGTTAACTCTTGAATAGCAGATTACTGGATCATAATTATAGTTGAAAATGATTGATCTGTGTGTACTCTGCTGTATCAAACAGCTACTACAGGTAGCCTTTTGTTACAGCAAAAATAAAAGAACTGGGTCCACAAGTATAAGGGACTACACAGGAGGGAAAGAACAAGATGGAAACATCAGCAGAGGAAGCAGAAATTGGCATTTCAAAGAAAGATTGGCCATGTATGCTTACTGTGAATACTGTGCATTCATTCCCTTTGCAAAATGTGTGATGCTCTGTAGAAGAAGGGATAATTTCTGTCTCAGAGGGGTAATTTGAAAGATGAAGGACTGAGTAAAGCATGTGCCAAGTGTCTGAATGATGGGGAGGATTATACCCAGCACTGGAATGAGCACTCAGCTGTAGTTCAAATGAGTTGACTGAAGAATTAAAAAGATTAAGAAATACATTACTTTATGAAAGGATTTGTAACATGAAGAACTAAAGGGTTTAGCTCAGATCTAAGAGTTTTGGGATTTTTTCTTCTCTTTTTTTTTAAATATAAAGGATTTAAAATTCAAGTCAGGCATGGATGTTTATTGGTCTTCAATGAATGCAGCCTTCTTTTGATAGAGGAAGACTTGGTCATGTTTGTAAAATTCTCTGTATATTGTATTGTAAAAATGCTGTCATGCACAAATACAAAACAGCTATTTGTGGATTAAGTAAACTTCTGATGCTTTACATTCTTAATATAAAACAAAATATTCATAATCCCTTCTTTTTCTTACCTGGATAAAGGCTAGTGGTTTATGCATCTGAACATTTGATTCAGATGCTTCAACCTTGTCTTATATGTAGAGAAGAGAATAATGCCCGGCTGCACGGGATACAATGACTAAAAAGAAACAGATGTCATCTACCCTCATCCAAAACAAAAACTGCATAGATTTCATCAATAATTTTTTCTTGCAAAATGTGTTCAGAAAGAGGAATTTATGATGGAATTCATTTATCCTGCCTAAAACCAAACAGTCAAAAATCCCTCCCTTTCACTCTTCTCCCTTGCATACAGTCAACATTGAAGTCTTGCTTGTTTGGGTCTTTTGCACAGTTCTACTGCTGAAATGGTATTGCAGACTGCAGGAGGCCAAACAGAGGAAAGGAGTGATGCAGAATCTTTCTTAATACAAGTGCCAAATATAACCTTTAAAGGATAAAAAGCAAACCATAGCAGAGGTCAGTGTTAGACCTAATTTACTTAGCTTTTTGTGAGCCAGTAAAAAGCTGTTTCTCTGTTACAGATTTCTGCCATCCTAGATTTGCTGGCAGGTCAGGCTTGTGAAGATGTATGATCCTTGACAGATATACCAGAAATCTTGAGTGGAAGCTAAATTGCGCTTCTATTACTGAGACATATCTCAGATTTTCTTACAGCAAGTGGAAATCTCTGCCAGCATGGCAACGTCACTACAAGGAACTCTGTATTGGGTACTGTAGCCTAGCACTACATAAAGAAAAGCATTCCTCAAGCAGCCATGGCCTAAATATTGGTTAAAAGTATTTGTTTCTGGTATAGCTATCTTGATGCACTCCTCGCTTTGGATACAGCTATACCACCATCTTGTGTTCCTCTTCCAAGGCTGAGAGCAAAACACATAGAAAGGGCATATTCCAAAAGCAGTGATGCCTGCTAACGTACACTGGCAGTATCCCCATATTTCAAGTGTCACAGCTTGTACGCACCAAAAAAACTTCAACGTGATCCATCGTTCTCCCTCTCTTTTTCAAGGCTCAAACCATATTTAGTTTTGCTGTGCTTCCAGTTACCCTTCTCTCCTAATAGTAAGCAGCTTCTTCATGCACATGGATGCATTGCTAGCCTTTACTTTGGCCTTTCCAAAGTGCAACAGAACAGTCACACCTGCAGGGTGGTTGCTGTCATAAGTTTGGCACACACAGGGTATTGACTGAGTATGTAAAATTTAGACTCCAGTATAAATAATCTTTGTTTTTGCTTGATGTTTCAAAAGAATATGAAATTCGTTTTTGAGAAAAAGGAGATTCAGTCATTAATTGTTAGGGTAGCTACAGTATACAGTGTGTGTTTGAAATTAATACATTTACTTTATCAGTTTATGCCATGATGTTAAGTATTTAACTTAGATATTAGAACAGTTAAATTCTCAGTAGTGACAAAAAAAAAGTAAACACAAAAACCGTGAGAAGGAAAGTTCTGCTTCTCTGAGGAAGAAGTTGGTGGACATGATACAATACTCAGGGTATTTATTATAAAGGACAGTCCTATTAACAGTGTGTGCAGATAGAGATTTGTGGGGAAAAGACTGGGGGTAAAATTAAAGAAAACTGGAAAGTTACAAAAATTGCAGTCAGCACACATGCTGTGCTTTCATGTGACAGGAGTGTAAAAGCACCTGCTAGCAGTCAAAAATCTACCTGTCGTATGGCAGCATTTAAGACTTTTCTAACCTACTCTCAATATCTCATAATTTTTCTTTTTCTTCCCTAACCTAATTTCTGGGGATTTTTTTTCAGTAAAATTAATGCTTGGAGTGAGTTTCTAGTCCCTTAACACCATCTGCACAGCTTTGGTTAAAAACCTATATCACTGTCAGAAACAGGTTGATTGGCATCTGGTAATGAAGCTACTCAGTTAAAGTGGGGCTTTCCATGAAATTTCTTCCAGATATCCTTTCTTTTGTGTCATTTTTTCCTTATCCTTTCTTTTATGTTATTTTTTTCCCTTTGGAGCACATCCTGTGCTCACACAAAAGGCAAGGAGTCAATGAGGATTTTTATTGATCAGCTATAAAAAATATTTTGTAAACCTATGGAATATGTTCCCCCTTTGAGTATTTGTTTAAAGGCTATTACATATTATAGACTTTTGAAGTGTTCTTTGATTCCCTTCTGGTTCAAAATTCGTGGTATGCATCCTTGCTGTCTGATGCTGTTTTTGAGTACTGTTCTGTTATTTCAGTACAGGAGTGCCGGGATGTGTTTTCACACCTGTCTCAATCCAGTGCGTAGCAATTTGTGCAGAAGACAAGAATCCAAGTAGAGCAGCAGCTCCCTCTAGTGCATTTTGACCCTTTCTCCACTTTTAAGGTGCCTGGATAGCAGTGGAAAGCTTCTGTTAAACTCACCATTCACTTTGCTCTCACAAGCAGTCTGAAAACTGTGATTGTAAAATTAATATCTCTGTACCCTTCAAATGTATTTTATATATTTGCCTACTTCCATTTTCCTCTAAAGTCTTCTGAAAGAGAGACTGTCATATGCTGTTACCCTGCTTGGCGTGGCTCTTCACTGAAACTGAAATGCTGATTTTATGAAACAAAAAGAATTGCTATGATAATAGGATGCTATGAGGTTGTAAGAAAAGGATTTTGATCAGACTGCAGAACAGAGCTGATTTCTTTCTTCTGCCATAGCTGTTAACAAAAGTCTATATGATTCAGCAACACAGAAGGGGTCCCCAGCAGACCACAGCTTGTTTTGCATTATGTATAACACATTGACTTTCTAGATACTACACCATTTTAAAAGCAAATCACAGAATCACAGAATTAGTAGGATTGGAAGGGATCTCTGTAGATCATCTGATACAACCTCCTTGCTCAAGCAGGGTCATCTGAAAGCACAGGAATGTGTCCAGATGATTCTTGAATCATCTTCCAGCATCATTCTTGCAGCAAGAAAGGCTCCCCCACCTTCCTGAGCAGTCTGTTTCACCATGCTGTCACCCACACCATAATATGTGAAATGTACCTGGCCTTTGTATCCTTGGCCTAAGGATGTACAGGCCCAAGTTTGCACTCTTTACTTAGGCAAAGTACTTTTCTGGTCTTGGGTTGTTGAATTACTATCTCACTCACTTTGTGTAGTGTTCTGTTAAGAGGAGAAAATTTATTTTTCTGTTTGTTCTGCCTGGAAAATAGCTGCCTGATGTCTGTCACTGTTGAGGTTGGGGGTTTATTTATTTATTTACTTTTACCTTAATGTGATTCAGCAGGTATATCTATTTATATAGATGGGTTAGAAGACAGAAGAAAGGAATTTTACTAATTTCTCCATTGAGGGTAAACTTTATCTTTCCTGTCCTAATTTTCTCTGTCTCTACTGGAACTGTTATGACTGGAGGAATTCCATTCCTCAATATCTCCTATTTTAGTGATTTAGTTTGTTTTTAAAATCAAAAGGGTGCTAAGCTAGAGCTGTGCTGCAGACTTGCACCAGTATAACAGCATTCTTTGAGGTGGCTCTGACTTTTCCCCAGCTGCTGTTTGGCAGAAGTGAAATGTTATCAGCATTGGTTTGTAAAGGTAAAGAAACATGAGGACTGCTTGTTCTGGACAAACACAATCTTGTCCAACCTACCTGTGGCAGAGGTGGGAAAGAAACTTAGGGTGTGCTAAATCACAGGCTAGTAAACTGTAATCACAATTATTCATTCTCTCAAACTGATACGGCAAAACCAAGCTATTGTTTTCAACCAATAGATGTAATTTTTGCATTTCACAATTGCTATAGCCCTTGAAGCTCTCACTCAGTTTATCATGTACCTTTGCAAGAGGCTGAACTTCATCTTTTATCTTCTCAAGTATTTTTGCTTGGAAGATGAACTTTGTTTTAGTTTTTAAAGTTTTGTATTAAAATAGGGTTTTATTTCTGTCTGCATTTCATATGATGCAGTAGAGAAGTTCACTTGAACTTCTTCTTTTAATTACATACACTTTTGGTCTTGTGATTCAATACATATGTCAGTGCCACCAAACTAGTTATCTTAAGTAGCCAGCAGTTCACCTTGGAAATTTCATTTCCTCTGCCTTGGGAAATGCTGTCATTCCTCTACCAATATTTTGAAAGCGAGTGAATGTTATCACTTAATTACAATAAAAAAAAAATTAAAGCAAAGATAAATGAAAATTGTCAGTAGCATTTCTGGCTTTCCTGGACTTTCAGCTGCTTCCTAGAAGAAAATACTTACAGGATAGTGTGGGAATGGCTGGCAAAGATTGGTCATATTGCTCGTTTCTATGCATTAAGTTTTTTTATCCGCATCAAAATGTAATTTGTTTCGTATATTATATTGTGGCAGACATCATGCTTTCACCATTCTTTCCATTTGCACTTTGGAATAGTTATACAATATCACACATCTGCCCTGATGAGTTTCACAATGTTTTGCGTTAAAATAAACAGAAAAACAGTGTCTCATTTTAATGGGCAGGCACCAATGTGAAATACAAGGATGAAGTAACTGCACTGAGTCACTTGCAGGCTGTGTTCTCTGAAATGGCCTATTTTTGAGATTCAACCAGTGCAATTTGCTTGTTACCCATTTTATGCATGGACTGTGAGATTGCATAGACTTTTTCAGCAGTCTCATCTTTGCAGAAATGCAGATGAACTATAAAAGTTAAGGGAGGAAAATATATTGTAAACCCCAGTAATTTCACTGTTTGGAGCTATTTCCCTTTAAGCACCTGTGTTTCTGTTCCTTCCTGTCTGTAGAAATAACATCTGAAACCTGTTTGCAATTTTGGAAAACAATCAGGACACATTTTAAGTTCTTTCCTTATTCATACAACTGTACTCTCTGGGCGCTTCACTCCTCTCAATTACACAACTTGATAGTAAATAAGAAAAAGGAAATCCCGCTCAAGTGAGCTTCAAAGTGGCAGATGTGCAAAATTCTCATTCAAAAGCTAGAAACTGCTGGTACAATAATTCTTCAAATGTTGTTAATTTCATTGCTTCTCCACCTTCAAGCCAATGCTGCTGGTTCTTTTTTTTGTCTGTAGAGACTTCAGAGTTGAGTATGCCACTGTATTAGTGTAGTAAAACTGTGGAAGAGAAGAGACTACGGTTTAGGAAGATAAGTCTTGAATAAAAAGATTTTCTGTTGTACACTTGTTTTACTAGTTTTTATCATAGAAAGAATGACGGAACGATGAAATTACTAAATTTATGTCAATTTTTGGAAAACAGAAATACTGAACTGGTAACACAAAGCCTATGGCACAGTCAAGAATGCAACTCAAATGCCTAAAGTTCTCCTTGACTGTCTCAGTCATGGGACAGTTCTGGGGGTTTTTAAGGTTATGTCTGTTTTTCAAAACTGTGGCATGTACAATGTACTTTTCATCTTGTCAAAAATCATTTATTTTATATACAAATAATATCAGAGATTTTGGGGTTGATGGCAGATATGGCATTAAGTTCTTCCTGGGTTGTGTGGCTGCAGCAGTTTCAGTTGTGGACAAACAGTAAAAGAAACATGGTACATGGTGTCAAATGCAAAGGTAGAATAAGTTCTTATTTTTGACTCCTTGCAGGATTTCAGGATCCTGCAGTAATCCTGGGTCAAGGATTCAACATGGCACGTTTACAGTGTTTGAGACATCTAGGCAGTGTCATCATACTTCAGTCCCAGTTCTGGATTGCCAGCTTTAATGTGGATATCAGAGTAAAAATTCTGCCATTAACTTCAGAAATCAGAGTGGAGTGAGATCTCAGTGAAAACATCATGACTATATTGATCTTATTTTTAACATAAATTTGAAGTGACAATTCACTTCAAAATAACATGAATGTAAAAATGTATGGCCTTTTATCTCTTCCAATGTAGGGGAAATGAGGTAGTGAGACACCTGAGGTTTTTCATGTGCCTTCCAAATTTTCCTGATATCCACACTAAGACAAAAGCTGCAGAGGGTGAATTGTAATTATAAAAAGCCCCATAAAAGGAGAGTTGCTTTTGTGCCCTGTGTTACATCCAGGTCAATCAGGCTAAGTGACTTACTTGAATATATTGTAATCTTTTTAATATAGTCAAGTGTTTCTTACAGCCATCATGAGTGGTTGTTGTTCATATTGCATTATGTAAAAGCTCCAACTCAAAGGGAGTAAATGTGCTAGTTTGTAAATTTAATTGAGTCTTAGTACATAAGTTCTTGACTTCTGTGTTCCGCTCCATCTACCAAACTTAAAAATCTCATTGAGGGCATGTTTTTTGGCAGAATATGTCTAAAATTGAGGGATTTAATGTCCAAAAATGTTTTTTCCCGAGCACATTTTTAAGTCTCTGTCCTAAATATTCATTTGAGCAGGAAGTTCCTTTTTCACTGTGGAATTTCTTGATGAAAGTTATGTGTTTAAGTACAAACTTGCAATGCTAATAAAACTAGGAAGTTAATATTCTGGAGAATTCTGGCATTCCTCAATTTCACTTACAGTACTCTCAAATGAAAAATCTATCTGTTTGCTCACATTAGGAACTGCTTCTACATCAGAATTTGTGCTTTGAGTTAGTTGAAGGAGTTTTGAAATGCTGCAGAACAAGAATGTTGTTCATACCAGAAGGGACTTGTTTTAAAATTTTTATGGATTTAAATTCTGTCTTCTCTGACAGACCAATTCACTTGAAAATACGTTGCTGTTTTTCAAAACTCAGAGATTTAAAAACTAACATTCTTCTTCCTCTGTGCAAGAAAAAAGGAAATAATGAAGATACAGAAAATAATTTACTGTGCACTCAAAAATCAAAACTCTTTTACATCCCCACTGCTCTTTAAATACAGATATGCAAACATAAAATTAGTTAAATTAAAATGATGCATATTTTTCCATATAGGGTCCTTCTGGACTAAAAGGAATTCTGGATTCATTGAACAAGCATTATAATGAGGTATGGAGATTTGATTTAATGTCTGTGTGGGTTTATGACTTAGTATGTAAGGTAGAAATTACTACAGTTTTGATCCTTGTGAACCACTTTCTAAATGAATTCAAAAGGTAATTTCTTCCCTACCCCCTTTCTGCATCCCTTTACAGTCTCAGTCCACACTCCTGTCACATACCTGCTATCTTGCTGCCATGTGTCTTGCCTTCCATCCAACTTCTACTCACTTGTTTTTGACTGGTATAACTCAAAAAGGAGATGTTATTGTGAAGCACCAGCTCCCCATTTCTAAACCTAATTGCTCTAAACTGTACTTCATATTTCTTTCTTGACCAACTCTGCCATGAAGAATCATGATTAAAATAGAAATGTAGAGTAAAATAGAATCTAAGAGTAAAATAGAAAGACAAGGAGGCATAATTTTGAAAAGATCTGATAGCAGTCCATGAGAATTGTCCTTATGTTTGTATTATGGACTAATAAAAATATTGTGTTAATTGTAAAACCACCTGCAGCTAAAAGAACTTAATAGAAAAAAGATGTTAAAATTGCATCGGATGATGTTCAGCATGACAGAGCTTTTACATTCTTACTGCAGATATTTCAAACCATTTAGGCTTTGGTAGTGTCTGCCATTATAAAAGAATACAGCAGCTTGCTTAATTGATTTGGGAGTATGTAATCTATCTGATCAGAAAACTATTTCATTCAAAAATTCATGATGCGCTGTTACAGCATTATTTGCCCAGTACAATGGTTAATGTGTGTATCATGAATTAAGTCGTTCAGATCAAGCCTGGAGGACGTTAATTTCTTTTAATATTAGAATGCATAACTTAAAGAGCACATGTATTCGGGGTATTTTTCTTGTATAACATTCCCAGATGAGTGCTAAAATCTTTCCTTGAATAGGGATTCTGGAGTTAAATTCATGTCAAACATACCTTTCCAACTGCTTTTATCACTGAAATGATTCCTCTGTTAATTCTGACATTGAATCCATTCCAAATCAGTATATCACCTTAGAAGCATGTATTAGGAATTAAGCCTAGAGCATTTTTATGCCTACAGACTTAGTTTCTGTATTTGGTCTTGTGCTTCATATGAATGTGTTATAGTTTTATATATTTTGGTTTTCACAATTGGTTTCCTTACCAGTTTCTTTTTCCTGCCAAAGAGCTTTCACTGATACCAGCACTTTTTCCTCTATGGATACCATATTTATTGTAACTCATTCCCCATTCTGCCTTATGAATCTCTTTTATCTTGATAGTCCCTTTAAGGTTAATTCTGCAAGAGGAAATACAGTGGTGATCTTCAGGAAATGACACACATCTGTCTCCAAAAATCACGTATCTTATAATTATAAGACTCTAAGTATTCTTAAGGTGGCTTATATTTCCTAATTAACAATATTCTGGAAAAAATGTAGACCAACTGCTATGTGCCTATAAATTAATCATCTTTTAAATCCTGTACAGCTTACCAACTTTATTCTTCCTTCAGCTGTCTGGTTTGAAGATTTTAATGACTCTGTCATGAGCAATTAACTGTTCAACAAGGAAATGCTGTTTGATTCCGGATGAAAGAGGAGTTGGCTTTCTGATTCAAGTAGAAGGTTCTAAATATGCAAAATTTCTTTAACTAAATACTCAGAGCCTCCTAGAGTCAACTTAAGTCTCCAACTGCTACAACAAACACCTTAGTTCCTATACATTTTATTAAGGGAATGGGATATTCCCATCAAGGACAAGACAAAGAGGTCTTCAAAGAAAAGGACAGCTTCTCTGCTTTGCCATTGATTCACTTAGGCAGGTGTATGCACCAGTAACTTGTCTTTTTCCCATACTGTTACATAGTATGACAAAAGCTGATTCTGTCCACGGCACTTTGGAGACATCAAGCAGTCTTTCACATTCCAGTATTGAATTTGCAGCATGTCTCAGTTATTTGCATTGGTAAAATGATATTTGAGTGATATTCTGAGGGTTTTGAGGTTCCTTACAGCACAGGGAGTGGGGGTGTCATTTTCCATCATTTTATCCCTGTTCTCAAGGATGTCATAAGGTCTTCTTTCGGTTTGCTGTTTGAAGTGTTTACATATTGGCCACATTGTAGTTGTTATAGGTATTTTAGCGCCTTCTTTTTTTCTGAGGATATTAGTATCACTTCTTTGTGTTGGTATTTCTAGGAACCATGGGAAACCGATACCAGGAAATGTGGTGGCTCTTAAGACCCATCATAATTAAGAATATTTTTTCTGTTTCTCTAATTTCTCTGTTTCTTAGCATATCATTTGCAATTTTTCTGATTCGTGTATGGTAATTTCTGATTGCTGTAATAAGTACTGATAGCTGCACAACATATTTAAATAATTTATTGCAACCAGGATTTTTCTGGGTCAGCATCAATCACTTTATCAGGGTGATTTTTAAGGAGGCTGGAGTGCAAGCCTTTAAAAGTGTAATTTACTTGATCCATGTATACAGTGAAAGAGAACACTATAAATACAATTGCTGATTGCAGCAGCAAATTGTGCTGAACAGCAAACCAAGATCAGCAGTCTTTCTTTAATGAAGGTGAGAGGAACCTGCCCAGGATAAGTAGTAGCATTGATCCTTAATGGGGTGGGAGACAGTGCTGCAGCATTGCCTCCCTCATTCTTCCTTTGTGCCTGTTCCTACTAGCGGGTGACTATTTTTATACTCCCTCTTGTTATGTCTTTTGTGCTTTCAGCGTAAATGAGATGCTTTGCATGAGTTCGATAAACGCATTTTGTTCTCTTCTTTTTGCCAAGAAATTAGTTCTGCCCTGTACTGTGTGTTACATTCCTTCAGAGATGGATAAATGATGCCTCATGATTTGCATTTATATACTCTCAGACCTCTGTAGTCCTTTGCTTGGTCTTTCAAGGCCTCTGTTTGTCATCCTTCTTACTTATCAGTTTTCCATACGTATATATAAGGTCATTTAGCCAAAGTTGCTTCTAAATATCTTTGGAAAGGGCATACAGATCAGTTTAATCTAAAATGTTCTCCAACACATAAAAATAAAAAATTAAACTAGAAGACAAAAAAATTGAAACTACAACATAATCTGGTCAGGAAATATTTCAGAATCATTATAATTCTTACTAATTTTAGATTATTCTGGGATAATTCATTATTAATTTTCTAAGATTTTTTTTTTACTCTGGTGTATTTTACATGCAAGAGCAAATTACCTGTAAAAATGCAAAGACCATACGGGTAGTTATTTGGTCTAATAGCCTTTTTCTTTCTTTAGTTTTTGGCTCCATGTATGAAAAAAAGAGCACAACTCAATATAAATCATAATTTGTAGTGTACTCATAGTAACAGACACCTGGATTCTCAGTCCAGTGGTAGTCAATTACTTCTCATCAATACTCAGGTATCTGGGTATCTGCCTCTTGCTCTGAAGCTGATTTTGGTAATTATTATACTAACAGTGTTACAAACCCTAAACACCAAGACAAATCCATCAGGCAGTTAGAATTTCTAAAGTAATTACTGATTTTATTCAATTTATATTCAACCAACTTCTGAAAATATTAACGGGGCGTAAGTGGCACCTTTATTCATTGTGATGTTTTCCCATTTTAGAGCTATGGAAACTGGAACACAGCAAGGGGAGTTAACTTGCTCAGGGCTCCTGCTCACCCCAGTGGCACATGTTCTAGGACTGGGATTCCTTGGGTCTTGACTGGAGCTTCTTTTTCGGGATCATTGGGGTTTTGTTGCTTCTTCCACTGTTATTGCAAAAAAGCATGTTCCCCTTAGGAAGTCTGAGTCTGACTTTGTGAAAAGGAAACCGTCTGTATTTTATTGTGTCTTTCCCTTGTAGAGAAGAGTAAATAAATGCAGTGCAATAACACAAGTATACAACTTGAACCCCTAGTCCTTAAGTCTGTCTTCTTTGAGAAGCAGTGTGAGGAGCCTCTTCCCTCTCCTTTTGTCTTACTACTGTAGTAAACTTAAATTAGTTATACTTTTTCTTCACATTTCATGCTGCTCAAAATTAAAGAGCTTGTGGTTCTTTTTCATAGAAGTGGGTTTTTTGTTCTTTTCTAACACACTTGAGAAATGTATTGTAACAATGAACATAAAAATATGTTGTGTCGAACTTAAAAAAATCATAGATTTGCATAGCAATAATCAACACAGACATTTCCCTTTTATGCTTTTGTTCATCTTCTGCTAGTCTGGCAGGAGTGTGAATGCATGATAAAGGATGTGTTCTGCAATACACTACCTAGTTGTACTGCATTGGCATTTATTATCCTTTCTAGTAGTAAATTAGGACTTCTGAATTTACAACTGCTAAATAGCAAGAAATTGTTACAGTAAATAAATTGTTACTGGAAGTAACTAGTGATGTTTTCTGATCTTTGTGGTGATATTTCTTTCCAGAGTGATACAAGACTACTAGGAGTACTTGGGACCCCTGGACTTAAAGGGCAGAAGGGAGACATTGTAAGCATTTGGGATGAATTTGAGAAGTTTCAAAGCGCCTATCTGACCTGTCCCTGCCACTCTTAACACAGTGTGCTTTATTTTATCTATTGCAATGGGCTTTGAAGGAATAGATTTTTGAGGTGACTGGCACTTTGATCTGTGTAGTCCAATATCCAACTCATCATGCTATCCTGCAGTGGCAGCATATGATCCTTTCTCCTCTAGCATAAATAGAAATGGAAAATGCTGGAAGAATTATGTGTGGTTTCTATAATGCCATCTGAGAAGTCAAATGAGCTGCCCTGCCAGTTATGTGGGAAAGACTCTGAAAAAGTTGGAATTCAGAAAATATTTTGGATAGTAAATAATTAATATTTAAGTGGTTTCTCTGTAACAAGGAGACTTTCTATACCAAAAATACTCATAGACAGCCTCTAAAAATTGCATGGATGTCAAATTCTGAATCCACACCACATGGCAGTATACTGTCTATAGTTATCTGTCCTGTATAAACAGCTAACTGATACTTTAAAAATTACATGCCTTTCAAACTTGTAAGAGAAGAGTGTTCTGGGTATGTGACAGAATTGACAACATTTTATTGAGAAGCCTGCAGATCTGCTATAGAAAACAGTCATTTAAATTCATTTGCAGATGTTTAAAGCTCGATTTCCATTGTAACAATAGTTAAGATTTTGTGGCCCACACAGAACAAAGTACAGTTAAAGAAGAGGACGGGTTTATTTACATTTGTCAGAATACAAAGATTTTAAATATAATTTTTTTTTAAAAGGGTCAAAAAGGAGAATTGGGAATGACTGGCGCAAAAGGAGAAAAGGTGAGTCAATTCCTTGCTTCTGTGCTCATGTGTTATACTAGAAGTTGATTTAATGTACTGATTATGAATGAAATCTTGTAAAATATACAATGGATCAAGAAAAAATATTTGGGCATAGGAAAAGTTGCCAGTCTCTAAATGTCCTTAGTACTTTATTCAAGCCCCTCCTTGGGAGTATATTTACATATGCAAGAAAATTTCCCTGTATTATTAGCTCACAAAGTCCTCATCTTTAAAAACATTCATAATTTTACTTAATACCAGTTTAAAATTATTTTTATATAAGTTTATAAATTCATCTAATTATCAAATTCATGAGACTGCCTCATGAATTAGATGCCAGTCATACTTTTTCAAGTTATGAATGTGATCTTCAATATCTATATGGAAAAACAAGAACCTTTAAATTATTAAAATTTACAAATTAACTTTCTAATTTAGTATCTTTTGGTTTAAGCATAAATTTTACTGTATGATTGGGGGGAGTATTACTTGGAAACAGGTGTGTATTTTGCTATTCTGGGAATATGTACTGCCCATAGTTCTTCATCTACTGATTAATAAGTGTTTTGCTATTCAGCTGTGAGGCTTCTTGGTTTCTTTGGTCATATCCTTCTATATAAATAGTTTTCATGCAGGCAGAAAAGTTATTTTTACTCTGTTGATATCACAGATTTATGATTTTGTGTGTTATAAAGCACTCGTGTTTGACAATTTTTCAGATTTGGATGCATGATCACTCTCTTTAGTTCATGTTCCTGACCCTCCCTAATGCTCCTGCTTGAAAGGATCACAGATGTCATGGTCTTGGCATCAAATCAACATCATCCCTCAAGTAAACTTTTGTAGTCCATATATTTGCATTTTAGAGAGTTTTAAAATGGCCAGATTTTCCAGGACACTTCAGCAAAACCAGACACATGTACTACTTGCCATTTTAAATAAATCTGTGTTAATCGCTTTCCTACATTTCCTTAGGGAGAACCTTCTGAAAAAGGGGACAAGGGAGATCCAGTAAGTATAGCATGTTTTGAACTGGTGTGAATAACGTATATTTGAGATTACTCTCATACCATATTCATTCTGTAATTCTTTTCTTTGTAGACATTCATTAGGTGCAGGGATTATGTGGGATAGCATAGGTGCTGTCCCGTTCTTACATATGCATGACGGTCTCACAGGTTATAAATAAAACAGAGATGCCCTGTTCTTCAGCATTTCTGTTGCTGGTACAGTCCATGAACTGAGTTAAAAGCTATTTTATTAATCCCTGAAGATTCTTTTTTTCAGCTTTTTCCCAAAGTTTTATGTGGCCTGAACTGTACTGTTTTGATGCCATCATGTGGCATTTAACATCAGACTGTTCTCATACAGCCATTTTATGTGTGCAAAACTTTTTTGTTATTTCAAGGCAAATTTTCAGAACACTCATTCTGTAAGAGTCTCTTTATCTATGTTACTCATTTTAAATTAATTATTGTCCTCTCTTACGATATTCGACAAAAGCTAGTTATGTTTTTTAACATAAAACTCAAGGTTGCTCAGATATTTGTGATTAACATACTATAATAACCAAAATAAGTCCTACTTCAATAATGTGTGGTTTTGGAGGTGAATACTGGGTACCAGAAGAGATGTAGTGGTGAAGAATAGGCTTTTGACTGGAAAACCTCTTAAAAAATGTAGTGTTTTCAAATATTTTTCCTTTAAAACACTGGGAAAACTTGCAAAAAAATTAGGTTGCAAGAGGAATGCCTTTCAGAGTTTGCACAAAGCATCAGAAAGTCATTAACATGTTCTCAATATTTAAGTTTGCAAACTGTATTACAATATTTTAAGGTCGCAAATTAAACTCTTAGTTGATCTTAGTTAAACTTGTAACTTCTTATGGTTGTATTTGCTATTTTCAGGGAGAGACTGGAATGGAGGGATCAAAAGGAAATAAGGTATTTTTTGACTTGTACACACTACATATATTGCCACTATATGTAGCTGATACTGGGAGACACAGCAGTAAACTTGGATTTTTTTTTTTCTCCTCAAACAATATCATTAGGGTGAAATGGGAGATCCTGGACCACCTGGTCTTATTGGAAATCCAGGATCAAAGGTAAGTGAAAGTTATTTTATCCAATAGCAATTGCATCCTATGCTATCAACTCTTTAGCTAGTATTAATGGGCAAAGAATGCAAATAGTTTATATCAAAAGTTTGTGCTTGGATCATGGCTATTTTACATAAAATTTACATTTTACCTAAAGTTCTTGTTGGTCTCACTGTCACTCAGAAAGGAATATTTAAGTTATTTTGTCACTCAAGAATATGAGTACCCATTTTGCAATTCGAAATCCTCTGGTAGCTGGGTGTGTGTATTCTCTTTATGCATTAGTAGGGCAAGGAGTAGCCACTGCCAGTACTTTAGTAGTTCCTTTGTTTAATCCTATGAGACAGGAGGTAATGTCAAAGCAGTCGTGGACTTACTTTGAGTCTATCCTCATAGGCAAACTCAGAAAGTGTGGACTGGATGAGTGGACAGTGGCTGGATTAAGAACTGGCTGAACAGCATATCCCAGAGGGTCATAATCGGTGGCACAGGTCTATTTGCAGGCCTGTCACTAGTGGTGTCCAATACTGGGCCCAGTCTTGTTTAACTGGTTCATCAAGGACTTGGATGAAGGAGCAGGGGCCTCCTCCGCAAGTTCCTTACAACTCAAAGCTGGGAGGAATGGCCAATACCCCAGAGGGCTGTGCAGCCCTTCAGGTTTGGAGAGATGGGCAGAGAAGAACTGTCTGAAATTCAACCAAGGCAAGTGCAGGGTCCTGCACATGGGGAGGAATAACCGTAGGGGACAACCTGCTGGAAAGCAGCTCTGTGGAAAAGGACCTAGGGGTCCTGGTGGACAACACCATGAACCAGCAGGGCCCTTGTGGCCAAGAAGGACAATGGGATCCTGAGCTGCATTAGGAAGAGCATTGCCAGCAGGTTGAGGGAGGTGATCATGCTCCTCTACTCAGCCCTGGTGAGGCCACATCTGGAGTGCTGTGTCCAGTTCTGGGCTCCTCAGTACAAAGGGACATGGAGCTCCTGGAACGGGTCCAATGGAGGGCAACAAAGATGATTAAGGGACTGGAGAATCTCTCTTACAAGGAAAGGCTGAGGGAGCTGGGCCTGTTCAACCTTGAGAAGAGGCAACTGGAAGGAGACCTCATCAATGTCTACAAGTATCTAAACAGTAGTGTTGAGGTTTCCAGGTCCTTCTTGGTGGTGCTGAGCAACAGGACAAGAGGCAAAGGACAGAAACTGATGCACAGGAAGCTCCACCTGAATAAGAGGAAGAACCTGTTTACTGTGTGGGTGACTGGAACAGGTTGCCCAGGGAGGTTGTGGAGTCTCCCTCACTGGAGATATTGAAGAAACTCTGCAACATGCTCTAGAATCACCCTGCTTGAGCAGGAAGTTTGAACAAGATAACCCACAGCGGTCCCTTACAACTTCACTGATTCTGCAGTTGTGTGATTCTGTAAGGAAAGTAACTGAAGCACAAGCATTCTTGAGAATCTCTCATGATATCTTGAATTGTATCAAATAAAGGTGGAATTAGGAACTGTTAAATCTAACTGCCACCCAACACTATTCATGTTGGATAGTACCTGAACTTTAGATCATGAAAGAAGGCTGAGTGAGAATGGATGTGGCAAAAGAAGCCACAAAATTGTTGTCTTAAAAATGATTCTTGAACTCTTGATTTATTCTTTTGTTATGTCTTTCCCTTTAGGTATTCCATTTGTATTTACTTCTATTTGCTTTATATACATACATTGGATTTTGTACATATCGATATACAAGACTTATTGAACTAAACATTAGAGTAAGGGAGAATGAGCCAATTCTGTACTTCTTACTCCATGTGGAAGATCATTCTTAATGCCAGATGTTTTAATGTATTTATATATAAGAATGCTTTACACCATATTATTTATTGACTTTTACCTCAGTTGTGTATTGTATCATTTCACAGGGACTGCAAGGCCCTCCAGGACCTGTCGGACCCAGGGGACTGCCAGGAGAAGTTGTATGTATTGTGCCATTTCACCGGCTGTTGCAGTGTGGTGTGTGAACTGTTAGTCAGTGAACAGTGCCACAGATGTTACCATAAGTGCTCCTTTTGTGGGTACTACTGTAGTTATCAGGTGTTGAAGCATAGTAGGATGGTATGCCTCCCTCAACAGGCCATTATCTTGAATTTCAATAAAGCCGCTATATACTGCTTCTGACACTGACGGCCTGGAGTGGATCTGGATAGTGGGGTTTATTTAAGAACCACTGAAATGAGAGCTTTTACCCTTCTTGGTTATCTCTCCCTCGTCCCCCTGTTAGTGTTATGTTCATTGGGTCCTGGCTTCCCATTCCAGCAGGGAAACCATTGCTTGGCTGGGATGGTTAAGCAACAAGTTGTCTTGGTATGTATTGTGCAGCTGCTCACAGTTACCAGGCACAGATGTTACTGGGCCAGGCTCCCCAGAGATGCAATGTGCTTGTGGGTGTGAAACTGGTGGGTTGGGAGTGTCTAGCAGTGGTACTTCCCAGGAGAATTTGAATGTTCCTGTAGTTATTGCGCTTTTGGGTGCCCCACATTCAGGTCTGCCAACTGACCGGACTTTGTCAAGGTGATGGGGGTCTCCTTCATGGGGATTTTAGTGTACCTCCTACAGTTATGCCACTGGGCAACAGGCTGATGGGTCTGCTGGCTGGTTGGGATTTCTCAAACTGTAGGTACCTACCCCAAGATGCAGCACATCTGTAACCCTTGTGCCTCTGGGCAGGGGGAGCACGCATGGAACATCAGTCCAGTCTGGTTTCTCTAGGAAATTGTTAGCCACTGTTCTACTAAACTTGAAGCTGCCCTGGGCATTTAATTTGACACCCACATATAGTAGAAGCCTCTCCTGGGGCAGTGGCTGCCTGTGTCCCTTCCACATTATGGCACAATCCCTCTTTCAGTGTGCAGACAACTATGTTCTGCCTGATTCCCTGTCTTTCAGTCCACAACACTAGTGGTGTCACATAACCTAACAAGTGGCACCTACTCCCTCCTCTAGATTCTTGTACCTCCCTTCCTCCATAAACCATAAAATGGCTTTTAAGTATCATTTTGGAGGTAAGAGTAGTTAGATCCGAGAAGTGGATCAAGAAAAGCAGACAATAAAAAGCTTAGCTTTAGCCTGGCAGTTCAGCCACTCACTTGAAAAGGAGTGGGATTTCAATCATTGCTCTGTGTGTGGTTTTGGTTTCTATCTTTTTTCTACCAACAGGAGCATCTGGAAGCTGATGATGCTGCATTTTGTCTTAGGCCTTTCCACACATGCTCTGAGACTACATTGTGGAAGAGAACTCTTATTTCTAACAGATTTCTGAGTCATATACCTTATTAATATTAAAATACCCTTCTGAGTGGTATTTTAAGCTGGCAGACTTTTTACTGGTGACCTGTTAAAAGTCTTAGGGATATAAGTGAAGTGACCAGCGGAGTACAGCATTTTCAGCTCTTGACAGGGGAAAAAACCACTAGTACTTAAATCTGCATGTAGTCATTTTATATAGTGTTACTTAATGACCATTTCTTTATATCTTATTTTCCTAATCAGTTGAGGCATATGTTTTTTCAGTTGTGTCTGATTTACCTATCTTCAATAGTTTGTAAGTCTTATCTGCTGTGCTTCTTTTTATGTACAAATCACCAATCCTACAATGAAAGATAAAAAATACTTATTTCTCTCTTGCTTGTGTTGCCATCATACCACTTGAGTTCATAATTGCTGTTTTTGAAACTGCTGTTCTGATGAATCTTTGCTCAAGAGAACATTATGAACAGATAAATACTAGTTATAATATATGTAAGTCCTAGATATAGATGATCCTGAAGACTCATATTTGTGCACATAATTCTAGTTGTCTTAAAACATAAATTTAAATATATTATAGACACTGTGCTTAGCTCCAAGCTTCTTGGTTTTTTATCTTCTAAAGATGAAACATTATAGATTAAAAAACATAGTAATTCATTTTATGCAGTATGATGAAAATTATGAAAGTTTGAAAATCATTTTACATCAACTTACATTATCAAAGAGGCATCTAGCAAATAAAAATTACTTCTTTTGCTTTCCTAAGAAACCACTTCAGCTTGGTCCAACCAAAAAAAAAAAAAAGATAAATTTGGGGAATCCTTAGAAAAGAAGAGAGAGAAGAGAGACTGTATGTATTTTATGCCAATATTAAAAGTAGATAGGGTTGGCCATGATCACTAAATTTAAATTTACATATTTTTTTTCTTTCTTATCCTTTTAGTTTGGATGACTGGGTGAAATGGGTAGATGTCTGTCTGTATTAAGTACAGAATGCAGCAGAGAAAGCTGCTGGATGTTCACTACTGGCATGAAAATGTTGTCATATGTCAGTGTTCACAGAACTGTTTTACACTGAGAAGAAAAATTAAAACAATACACACTTCCTTGTCTTTTTCTTAGAAAGTTCATTTTTCAGTCCGGCTTAAGTTTCTTACTTAGATTTTACTGTTCACTTTGGGCAATTTTATCCTTTACTGTGAAAATTACTGGTATTCTTAACAAAACACTTGGCTAAATATTTGGTTGAATAACATTGAAGGGTCATGAAAAACGTTTTCTGTATTTGTTGCAGTATAGTAAGAGAACCCAATTAAGCCTTACTTATTATTTAAATAGTTTCTATTTAAATTTTAATCTTTTTCATTTATCTTCATTTCTCTGCATTTATAATAATCCTTCATGTAAAGGACAAGGGAAAATACCAAAGTTAAAATCAAAATGTGAAAGATGAGAAGACTTAGACAAAAGAAAGGCTGGAACATACTTTATTTACTGAAAATGTTTGACGTCCATTACATATCTAAAACATTTAAAGGGATTTGTTGGATTAACTAATGTGAAGGAGTGGGAATTCATTGAGGCTTTTAAGATACTGGTTTGAATAATTAACTAGTAAAGGAAATCATGCAGCCCTCCATGGGCAAAAAAGATGAGACACTTACTTAAAATTCAAGTTTTTATGTGCTACTGCCTTCCTTGAAAAAAAGATCGATTTTCAAGACTTGGAATTACTTTGAAATAAAAGAAATAAACCTTTTGGTCTCTGCCATTCTGCCCTGATAGCATCCAGAAAATAACCTCTATTATTACATTTTAACTTAAAGAAAAATTATTCATATATTTAATTAAGGAAGCATTCATTAACTTATAGTCTTTAACATTTGGGGTCAATACTAATGCACAGTAAATATTCCAGTGTAAACTAATTTCCATCTGTATTTTTAGGTAACCATTAAGGGAATAGCTATAAAAATGTACAGTTATGTTTTTATTAATTCCAGGGCTTACCGGGAGAGCCTGGGATACCGGGAAACCCAGGAATTAAAGGAGACAAGGTATGTTTTAAGTGTTTTTAATTAAACTTGATATGTTGAAGCATTTTAAATTTTCACTTTAAGAGTAACCTTCCATTCTTCTATAGTGCATCTGTGTGGCTGTTGTAGGAAGTGACTTTAAAATGTACCAGCAGCAACCCCCTGTGTCTTGGAGGAGAAATATCTCTGCATTTGGAGATGATTCAGGCCAGTTTGGCATCCCAGTTGCTCTTTAGATGAATAATTTAGGTAATATTTCAAGGAGGTTGGACTGTGCCCTTACATTAAATCTGTGCAGTGCAGAAATGTCAGTTCAGGTCCTGACTACAGAACAACCTTTCAGTGTAATGTCCTACCCAGACTAATGAGTAAAATCCCACTTTGCAGTCAGACATATTCATCTTGGCAGAGCTCTAGGGCAGCTACACTGGCTCAGATGTGAGCCAAGGCTGGATCTCTTTAGGACATTGTATTTTGCTGTGCAGAAATGCCTTAGTTAAAATTCGACTACATCAGCAAGAGCTAGAAATTATGTGTGCATATACTGAATGTAAAGGAGGAGAAAAAAAGAGGATATACAGGTGTGCTCTGAGCTGTGTGAGGCATTGTGGCATTTATACATTGTGGGGTACAAGGGAAACCAATAAAATCCAGTTTGAGGAAGTGAGCTGAAAGAAATGCAGAGAAAATAACTGGAACAAGCACAAAAATGTAATCATCTTGCAAAATGGGAAGTGGCAGATTCCGGAAGAATCACAGAGAATGTTGCAGGAGCCTGTAAAAGGCAAGAGGACAGCATAATAAAAGGCACAAATTTACTGTGTAAGCATCAGGAGTTTAGAGATATGGAGCAAGTGACACTGCATGTATTGAAAAAAGGAACAGAGGTGTAAAGAGGAATACGCTGAAGACCCCAGGTTTACCACTAGTGGTTGCTAGTTGGGGAGAGACAGCTGTTGTTTCAGCTGTTGCTATGAGTTAGTTGGCAGGGTTTAATGATAACCTGTGTATCAGGAGCCCGGGGAACAAGAAATGCAGATCAGATGCATTGCAAATGTGGGAAACCAAGAGAATACTAGTTATAATTAATGGTTACATGATCCACGTCTCCAATTCTGTAACTTTTTGAAGGAAAATATGAGGGATTTTTTCTTCTCTATATCTTCTCAAAGTACTGGCACTTTCTGTGATAACCCTGATAATATATAATATCTAGAGTTTTTTCACAGGGGAAAATTCTCACATTTCAGTTAATGATTCAAGTTTATTTTGTAGGGTGACCCTGGTGGAATTATGGGACCTCCTGGTCATCCAGGTCCAAAAGGTGATATGGGGCCTCCTGGACCAAGTCTGCCTGGAAGACCAGTAAGTTCATAATCTGAAAAGACTTTTTGGCTTTACTTCCTTCAGGGGCAACTGTGAAAGAATTCTCACTGTGCAATGAAAGTAATCATAGAATGTTTTGGGTTGGAAGATACCTTAAAGATCGTCTAGTTCCAAACCCCTGCTATGGGCAGGGACACCTCCTACTAGAACAGGTTCCTCAAGGCCCCATCCAACCTGGTCTTGAACACTTCCAGGGATGGGGCATCCACAACATCTCTCAGAAACCCATTCCAGAGCCTCACCACACACAGTAAAGACTTTCTTCTAATACCTAATCTAAACCTAGTCACTTCCAATTTAAAGCCATAAAGCAAGTATTTTTTACTGTAATTTCAAAAGTGAAATATATTTTACAGTGGTATTATAAGTGCATTAAAATATAGTCTAGAAATAGTGTAAGAATCCCACAAGATCCTAGTGACACTGGCACTAGTAAGGAAGACATGTAAACTTGTCGTAGTTCATTTCTAAGGGCTGGCTAATTTTGGCAATTAAATTCATCTAGTGTCTTGGATTTCAAAACATAATTTGGCTTTTTCTTGTTTTTTTCGTGTTTTGTTTTGGGTTTCTTTTAGGGTCCCACTGGTGTTCCTGGAAATCCAGGTCCAAGGGGGCCAAAGGTATGCAAAAAACATTATTTCTGTTTCTAAAAATATTTTTTAAAAGACAATATTGTAGTTTACATTTTCAGAGCTCTTGTGATGGAAAGCCTTGTACCTTTCACAGGGAGAAAGAGGACTACCTGGTGTACAGGGAGCACCTGGGGAGATGGGGCCGCCTGGAATAGGCATTCAGGGATCACCAGTAAGTAAACCAACACCCAGAATTTGGGCTTCTCGCTGTACATCACTGAGAAAAGGCAATAAGCAAACAAAGCATAATAAAAAGCCATGAGCTCCCTTCTGGCTCAACTCCCAACTCCCAGTTTGCCTCAAGGGTTGCTGTGCAGTTTAAATTAAAGGGAGCTGATGCAGACATCTAAAGCATTCATGGTAAATAATTTGTACAGCAATAACTGTTTCAGTTATTCAGCTTGTTTCCCAGGGTTCTTTCTTTTTAATGCCTTTAAATAAAGTCATCTGCAGTGTCTTCAGAGTATCCAGTAAAAAAATTTGCTGACGGTGGT
>NW_008239080.1:1531265-1552764 GCF_000691975.1 Corvus brachyrhynchos | reverse complement strand
AGGAACTGTTCCAGTCACGGGACCAAGGGTCCTTCTGCCCGCGCAGGGAACACAAACCAACCAATGGGAACGAGGCTGAGCAGGGGCAGGGAAGCCCCGTGTCTGTGCCCTCAGGGCCCCTCTCCCAGGGCTCCATGGCAGGGGAGGGACCCCAACAAACTCCCAACTCCCAGTTTGCCTCAAGGGTTGCTGTGCAGTTTAAATTAAAGGGAGCTGATGCAGACATCTAAAGCATTCATGGTAAATAATTTGTACAGCAATAACTGTTTCAGTTATTCAGCTTGTTTCCCAGGGTTCTTTCTTTTTAATGCCTTTAAATAAAGTCATCTGCAGTGTCTTCAGAGTATCCAGTAAAAAAATTTGCTGATGCTGATGGTGTAGCCAGTAGGTGGTCCATGGTATTGCAGGAGTTTTACTCCAGTGACTGAGGCAATCTCTCTTCAGTCAACCAATGCTTATCAGCTGACACAAATCAGTTTATGGACAGTGCTCCAGTAGAAGGAGAAAATGTTTGTGAAAGGTGACTAGACATTCACCCTGAATGTCTTAATCTAAAATAATAATCCTTAAAGATAATTTTTTGTTACAATATTTTTAAATCTGAGTTTTAAAAATTGCCCACTTATATTTAAATTTTTATTCAACTGCTCATTAGATTTTTTTATTAATCTCCTCGCTAAATATCAAGTTTCACCACAGATCATTAATTTTTGGAATTTCTTGCCTAAAAAATAAGCATTCACAAAGTCTTGAGGTCTCTCATTTTGGCAAAATTAGATTTGGATTTAAAGCCAAACCTTAAAGCAAGCCTTTCTCGAAGTGAAAACTGCACAAATATCCCACATTCAGCATTTTTTAATGAAGTTCATCTCCCTTATCTCAGAAAGTGTAATTACTGATTATTTGGAATTTTCTTACAGGGTCCTATAGGTCCAACTGGATCAGCAGGTGTGCAGGTAGGGTAAAATTTTCTCTTTAATACAAAAACCGTTACTTTATTTTAAGAATTTTGCAGGAAATGTATTCTTATATCCTAAATGACCTTTTGTGCTCTTAGGGTCCTAGGGGACCTCCAGGATTACCAGGAACTCCAGGTACTCCTGGAATTAATGTAAGTGACAGTTTTATATCTATACAAGAAAAAAATAATGTGTACCTCATAAATGATTTAAGGCCATCAAGTTTTACGTTTGTTTCTAGGGCACTCCAGGAAGAGATGGAAAGCCAGGACTACCAGGCCCTCCAGGTGATCCTGTATGTATACAGGGAAAGCTTTTGTATTTGCTTTAGTGAAAATATTTTAAATTTATATGAGGTGAGATGGCATAGCAAGTCTAGAAGAACTAGTGATATGAAGATAAAGTGGAAATATTTCCTTGGGAAAGACAGGAAAACCGTCATGTTATGTACCTTGGCCCCAATAAAACTGAGCCTGTCTTCATGATGTTTCTTTAAGCAAGAAAAAATGCTTAGAATTAGTTACCATGTAGTTAATGCTTATCAAAAATCATGGATCTGAGTGTCTCTCAGCAGATTATTGTCAAACTTGGAAAGAGAGGTCTCTCCCATGCTCAGTTATTTTCAGTGACTTAATTTGATTTGGGTAAGTAGATAAAACTCTGAAATTGGAGTGGGAAAGATTGCTTGGTTTTTGAAGATATAATCAAAATTCAGAGGCTGTCTGAAGTCAATAAGATTTAACTCGAGAGAGATGAGGATAAAGGCCTTAATAAGGAAAACCTAAAATTCTGAAGTAGAATATGTCTGGAAGGCACAGCACATTGTAAACTAAATGTAAGTAAAATATTTGATGCTGCTATTAAACAGACAGGTCTAAATGGTAAAACTCACAAACAGCATAATTATGGCATTTTGCTCTCTTGAAATACTCTTCTCTTTGGAAAGAACATTTTTTTGAATGAAGATGTAGCAAGCAGGAGTGAATCTGGATAATTAGGGCCATTTTAACATTTTCAAAATCCCAGCATATATTATACACTTATTCAGAGATGAGCACACAGAGTTATGGCTCTACAGAGTGTGTTTGCAGTCAGGCTGGAATTGCCTTACACACAGAGAGGAGGAGCTGTGTGGCACGAGGACTGTCTGCTTGCACTCGTACATGCATGCCCTTTGCAGCTGGGGTTAGGACCCTTTCACACTGAGGGTTTGGGGTTCTGTGCCATACAGTGATAGAGCAGCTAAAATAAAAACATTAGAAAAGAGGAGAGACTGAGGAAATTATGCTTCTAGTCCAGTCAGAAGACCAACAGGTGACACAGTAATAGCCCATCTATCATAAGGAGAAGGGTGAAAAGTCAGGCCATGCAGGTTGTTGTTTTCAAGTCTTGTCACAAGATTTAAGAGCAGGTGATCCTGTCTGTGTACAGTTTACCTCTGTGTGGAGGATAAACTTCACACCTTACATAACCATGACCTTAAATTGTGCTAGATGGTGTTGTCTTACCCTAAAAAACACCTCAGCATGCTCTCAAAGGTGGTTATGCCACCCTGTAGATGGTGTACTCCTGATCATATTTCTGGTTAATTATGTTCAGCAGTGTGTCTCTTGAGCTGATATTTGACACTCATTGTTATTAACTGGCAGTTTTTAGAATACGCTAAAAAAAGTGCTTATGTTTTATTTTTCTTCTTCAAGATAGAAAGAATTGAAACAGGCTGAACAAAACCAGTTAACTTATTTTGAATATGTCTAATTTTATAGTATGCCCAGGATGATTTTAGATTTAGCAATTGCCAGATTAAATGAGAATTAGTCCTTGGAGAGTCTGTTTGTGAATGAAGCTGATGATAACCGGGACAATGAGTTTTTCACAGGGAGTCTTTAAATATATGTTTAATGGCAGGTCTTGGAAATCTGGTATGTGCTTCAGTACAGTATAGATCCACTGACTGTTCTTTAAATGGGTCAGCTTTGGTATTGGTAGCAGTTTAGCAGTGGCACCAAGGAGTTACACACTAATTATGAATGTTTAAAGGCAGGAAAAAATATTCCATATGTTGCTCATGTTGCTGTAGCTGTATTATTCCCAGTGTCTGAGATAACTTACTGAAGTTAGCTTTGGCATCTCCAGAATTTATGCTACAGTTGACAGTAGAGTCAAAGCCTAGGAGAAAGGAGGAGGAAAACAATTGACGTTAATCTGGTGAGAATACAAGACATTCCAGTAACATTAAGTTGCTGCTGATACGCTACAAAACCAACAATATTAATATGTTCAGGAGTTATGCTGTTGTCAGGGTTTGAGAAATTTCATTGAATTTGTAGTGAAGAATTACAATTGATAGGTTGGATAGACTGTGATATTTAACTGTCTCTGAAAACCTGCTTTTTCTTTCGAGTTTTCATTAAAAAATAGCTTCAACAAATATATATATATAATCAGCTCTATGTGTAACAATATAAAGTTTGGAAGCAATGAAAACATCAGAATTAGTAGTGCTGAGTAAAACATTAACTGCTGATGCCTTTTTTAATTTCAGGTTGCACTTCCACTTGTGGGAGACATGGGTGCTATACTGAAGGTAAATTTTTCAGAGATTAAACATCCTTTTTTGCTATAAACATGCTTTTTAAACAAACATGTGCAGTTGAGAGCTTCTATAGGTTCAGTTTTGATTTACTGGGCTAGCCTAGAATAGTATTGTGATTTTTCTGTTGATTTTTTGTTTTGTTTTTTAAAGATACACAGTAAAATGTATTTTACAGAAATTATGCAAAATAGTGTTTGAACAGCATGTGAGGTAGTATCCAGGAAGTGCCTATTCAGCACATCCGGTCCACAGTATGAATTGCTAAAAATATGCCCTGTTCTCCACCTTATTTTGTAGCATTAACTTCAGTAATATACCACATGGGGAAAATAGTCTAGATTTCCTAAGACATTATTTTGAAAAATAATGAAATTTTGAGTGTTCTCCAATATTCTGAAATGAAAATTGTGCTCGGGAGGATTTCAATATGAAAAGCACACACATCATTTCTACTGCCCTTTATTAATACTTGTACTTAGGGTTTATTGACTTTCTCATTTCCAAATCTGATTTATTTTAGGTCTTTCTTTCTGTTTGTAATTGTACTCTCTTTCTGCTGTACATGCTCTTTTCAGAGCTCTCTCTCTTGCTGATTCTTTATGCTTCATTCTTCATTTCTTGGTGTTTTGTGGTTAGTACTTCTGTATGACTGTAATTTAGCTGGCAAATGCTTCTCTCAGCAATGCTGGGGTCATTTACTTTTAAATAACTGTAGATTTGAAGCTGCAGAGAGTAGCAAGTAGCCTTCATCTCCACCTAATCCTTAAAAGGAAGATGGTCTGCTCGAACCTAAACAGAGGTGCGTCTGGGACTATCCAAAGCGAAGCTAAAAACGTGTTAGCACGATTCGAGTATAGAGTGTGAGAGGGGGGAAGGAAAACAAGGAAGTCTCCCTGAACAAATATATGGTTTAGAAGAAAGCAAGGACTGAAGAGAAGGCTTTGGGGTAAAATTGAGGGCTGGTCAGAAAGGCAGGAAGGAAACAGTGTGTATGGATCAGTCTGCATGGATCAGATCAATGTCATAAAAATATTTATTTGTCACTTTGTTTTCTGTCTGCTCCACAGGGCGATCCTGGCACAAGAGGTCCTCCAGGCATTCCCGGTAGAGAAGGACCAAAAGTAAGTTTTGAGGAGAGTACTTTTCATTGCTTGGTTGCTCGTTAAAAGCAAAAGGTCAGATTCTTCCCTTTACCAGACTTGACTTTTTGTCCCTATGGCATTGAGCAGCCTAAAGGTTCAAATGATTTTTGTTTCAGGCCTCTTCATGTGTCAGTTTGCCTCTTCTCTAGGCTGAGTGAGCAAAATAGCCTGAGTTGAGTCCCAGGCCTGGATAGTTTTTCTGTGTCATGCCTCCATTAAAGCTGGCTCAGATTGGACTGTCCAGCAGTGCGTTGCTATCTATAGACTCATTTTAGGTGAGTCACTCACACGAGAATCCTGCGGTGAAAAGGCAAACCTCCCATGTCTCCCTCAAGTGTGCAACACAGCTGGACCACCCTGTGCCTTTGCTGTTCCCATGGGAGTAATGCAGCCATTTCCCTGGGACTTGAAGTTTCACTGACATCAATCAAAGTCCTGTTTCACTGGAATCGGATCAAAAGCCACATGGTTTGGCATATAGATATCTCCTGTCGCTGAGCCTAATTCCATGGAAGTGAACTTTCTCCATTTCAGCAAGCATTTAAGCTCTTTGGTGCTAATGTCTCCATCAGGCCTTTTGACTAGTTTGCCTCCTAGATACAAACCAGTCACTTCATTTCACCTTGATGGAAGGTATATTTTAAAGCTTTCAGATAATTTTGAGCCTCTGCTTTCTGTTTTAGGCACTATGGCTGTAAGGGCATCATGCTAGCATATACTAAATGTGGGTCATAAAATGCCCTACAGAGCATGAAATTCATTGTTCTCTAATAGGAAGTATTTGTTTGAATGTTATGTTTTCATAGGGAAGCAAAGGTGAACGTGGATTTCCTGGGCTTGCAGGAGAAAAGGGTGATGAGGTAAAATTACTTCATTTCTACAGCAGTTGCATTCTTCTTACCTGAACTGAGTAAAGACCTAGACTGAAAATGAAATGCTCAGAATGTTATTTAGTTCTTTAAAATTGTTGAGATAGTCATGTATTGCTATAAATAGCCCTCAATTCTGATGTTTCAGAAAGATTAAATGTTATTATTCAATTAAATAACACCCTTTAATTTTTGTCTGCGAATTTTTGCTCATTTGTATATTTTAAAGCCTCACATACATTTACATGCTAATTTTTAAGGATATAGGATAGAGCAATAAATAGGCTAATGACAACTATTTTCAGAAAATGCTTCATGTCTATAACATCTTTGCTTTCATTTTGTTGGTTCCCCTTTAGAATTCACTTTTGAAAACTTTCCATTAAGCAAATAATCTGATGGGAATAGTAATAGCAGCAACTACTATTAGGTAGAAACTGAAAAATATTTGAATAGGCTGAATTTAAAGTATTTAGAGTATTTTGCATCTCATATTACATTCTTGGAGTTATTTTTATGTCTTTATGGAGAAGGAAAAAACCCAAATGACTTCTGGTGCCAAATCCAAAATAGCTGCTATGGCTTTCATTTTAAATTGAAATATTTGCAGTTAACATTTCAAGAGCAATATCTGTGCAAAAAAAAGAAAAAAAAAGAACATCACCAGAGCAGAAACTGTTAAGCAAATTAATCTGGATAAATAAATTAATTTCTTAGTGGTCTTAGCCAACTGAGGAGTTAAAATAAGTAGCCCATTAAAAAATATGTGGTGAACACTTCAAAACCCTGAAATACTTAACTGCATTAAACACATACTACTCTCTCGTCATGTAGGAGTGCTGGTTGCAAGACACAGAATCTGGAAAATATGAAAGCAATTTAGAGTGTATTGATTGAGGGGTTTGCAATTCTTTATAAGAATTTCACGTTTCTTTGTCACTAAGGCCATGATATCTTAAGAATTTTTAAAGAGTAGTAGCATGAGAGACTAGTTAAAAAAAAAAAAACTGTTCAGAAGGATGCTTGGCTTACAAAAGTAAAAAATTATATGAGGAAAAAAAAGATGCAGTTCCTGCTACTGTTTTGCCCCAGAATTTAGCATGTTGTCAGCCTAAAGTATCATGCTTATTTTTTCCTTTGGTTTTACATGATATATAGAGCTTATTATGTCTCTGATTCTTATAGAAGCAAGTGCCTCCTGAGATGGAATTCAGAACATATTCTATAAAAGGATGGGGCAGCCATAAGGAAATCTCATACAGAATTTTACTTAAAAAATAAATGGGAAAGTAACACATGCTTTGTGAGCCATATAGGATACCTCTACCAGTTAACCCTAGCAGGATGAAGCATTAGCAAAACAATTTTGACAATTCAAATACTATTAAACAGTTGAGACCCAAATAAGATATTGCAGGGAATTAAGAAGGTAATAATAAGGTAAGACCAAGTTTATGACTGGCAGATATTTTAAAGGAGTATAGAGAAAAACCACTGTATGTTTGTCATTAATGCTGTGTTAATAAGTCAGTTACTTACACATTTCCTCACCATTTGAGAGCTGGTTAGCTGCCTTAGCTCTGATATTTTTGATGTTTTAGAGCAGCTTTTGAATATGACATCATGAGGGTGCAAGTGGATCTTTTTTTCAGAAACATGTATGAAGAGGTTTTAAAAGTAACTTTTTTTACAAATTTTAAAACTTTTATTTATATTATTTTGTTGGAATGGGAAGAATTGGGAAGAACGTGTGAGAAGCCCACGTGAAGCTCTTTGAAATATGCTCGTTAACTTCCATATGCTTTCCAGTCACCCTTTTGCTGAACTTGTTATCTTCATTTTCATAGCACTTCTTTTTTTCAGAGGAGGTTTTTTTTAATATGAGTAGTCAGAATACAGAAAATGTTCCTTTGGCTTCATATTAATTTTCCATGTAAATGTACCATCAGAGTAAAGGAGTTCAAAAGGAACAGAGAGCACCTTAGCAGTTACCTTGCCACTCTGAAAAGCTGCAGAGGTGGATCAATGTCCTCTGTGCACAGGAGCAAAAAAGGAAAATCAATGTCTCTCCATCTCTACATTTTTGTTGATTTATTTCTCTCTGAAGTTTTTCCCTCAGTCTCTCCCTCTGAGCACCTATTTCCAGGCTGCTGACTTCTGTGATTTTCTAGGCTGCCTCCTTTGCCATTCCTTCTTAAACACTGCGTTTAAAATGAGAAATACACCTTTTCTGAGGGGATTTTTCTTGTCAAAGGATGGACAGATTAAATTAATCATTGCTTGGAAGTATCTATTTCTCTTTGTGGGTTATAGAGAGAACCAAGAACATCAGCTCTCGTTAGTGCATGACTTTTACATGTCTAAAATTGCACCTAAGCCTGGCGTGGCAGAGGAAAGGCTTTCAGTGACATATAGGATTTTCCCAAATCCCATCTCTGTGAGTTGCACAGCTGTATGTTTAGTAACTGGATACCAGAGTCCATTGATTTTGGGACAATCAAACAGAATACAAGCAGGAAATTAGATCATTAAATATTATGTAAAATGTCATGTTCAATTATCAAAAAAAGCCAAACCAAAAATGAGGCAGAAAGCGCCATTTCATTTAGATAGCATTGGGTAATATTGAGAAGCCTGAGTAAATGTCTTCTCACCAGAAAAAAAAGCCTTTTAGTAAAAGAAAATGGAAAATTAGTCTCTAAGGAAAAGCTAGTCATCTCCTCTTATCTGCACAACTAAAGACAAAACTATTTACAAAATATAAGCTAACAATGTGAAAGGTTGAAGGACAAGTGGTGTTTATCACTCATGCAAGGAGCTGCCTCTAACCTGGTTCAAAGGATAACCTGATTCTCTTCCCTGCCTGGTGGGGTGACAACTTTTAAACCATTACTAAAAATAACGTCTACATTTTAGAAGAAAATGCACTGTAATATAGTCATAGTACTGCTAAACATGCTGAATATAAGTATTTTTGAGGTATAAGTGGGAGAGGAAATAGACATGTGCTCTTTTAATTTCCAGGGTCTTCAAGGTGCTCCTGGACTGCCGGGTATACCAGGACCAAGCGGCCCATCTGTAAGTGCCTGGCATCACCTGTGATCTAATTTATTTCTGCAGGAGTTGCTATAACTACCTAGTTTCTTGTCCTTTCTTTTGTCTTTGGGAGAGTAATAATAAAATCTTACCCATTCTGGCTCTAGTAAAGTAAACTATACTGGTGTTGATGTTACTGAAAATACCATAATTGTCTGGACCCAAAGTTTATGTAACTTAAACAGGTTTGAAGTTTTGACATTACTAGAATCTGTGAGGTTAAATGATTTATAATGTGCAAACTTGCAGTGAATTATGTATTTTTACCCAAGTTAGCGTCATGTTAGCAATAAAATCTAAAAATAATTCCAGCTAGTCATTCTGAAAAAAAGACTTGGTGCCAAAACAAAGTAATTACTCAGTTTCACAATTCAAAAACGAAGTATGAGAAGAAGCTGACCATATTTAAAGACACGGAAATATATCATTAAAATTGTTGGTATTACTGAGAAAAAGTTCTCTTTTAAATGTTTTCAAATTTTCTTTTCTACATATGGGATGGAATCACCTTAGTTAGTGTGATCATTATTCTTTCCTAGGTTTCATGACAATACTAATACTTCTTTCAAAAACTGTAGCACATTTAAGAAGTTTAATGTGGAATATGTGCCAATAAACTGGCATTTAGCAGTAAAACGTGATTCTCAGCTGTATCAAGATGTGCCAGTTAGGGTCAGCACATTTAGTTTGCCAAGGTGAAAATGCAAGAGCAAACACAAGTTTTACCCTTCAAAGGACTTATCAGGAGGACACAGCTGTTGTGTCAAAGAGAAGAGAAATATTTAAACCTGAAGGAGAAGCATAATTAAGTTTACACGACCTTCAAAAAGCACATGTTTTAAAAACTTAGTGACACTGCAAAAATACTGTGTTTCATTCTTCCTAACTTATATAAACAATTCCATGTTGTGCAGGGAGTCCCAGGAAGACCTGGACATCCGGGTCCAGCAGGAGCAAAAGGAGAAAAGGTATTCCTTCTTTTAATTCTTGGTAGAGGTCCGTGAAGGTTTTGCAATCCCATTACAGTGTGTTTTGGGCTTTTTTAAACAAGTCCAAGAGTGTAACAAGAATTTGGCATGCATTTCAAATTTTTGCTTGTGTTTCAATACAAGTACTTTTCCCAAGCAATGCTGTGCATATGGGCTTGTATCTTGAAGTGCAGTCCTTGCGGTATATTTAAGTTGCAGAGAATTTTCGTCAGGTATAGCACATTATATAAAGTTTAGGAAAGTGAAAGTATGTTTCTGGAATAGAATATGACTAGCAACTGCTTGCTGTGCTTCTCATTCTTTTACCAGTATTATACTCAAAAGTAATTACACAAGTACTGAAAGTTATTGGGTGTTAGTTATTAAGCTTCCTTTATACTTAATTTACACTCTTGTAGCACTGCTTTTTTTCAAACTTTTATGCACTCTTATCAGGAACTTGATATTATCCATTATAACTAAGAGGTCAAATTAATTTCTTGGGCACCTCAGGTCAGTGCAATACAGAAGAGACAAGCTTTATTTGCTGCAAAATACTTTCTGGGACAAGTTCTACATTTTGTGTAAGAATACAGATTTTTTTTTTCTCAGTAGTACTCTGGAATTTTCCAGGAATAGCACTGCCACATCCATGTGTGGGATCCTAATTCCCTACAAAACTTTGGTATGAGTAAGAAAGAAAACTATTTTGTAAAGCTCTGAAATTATTTCAGCATAAAATTTGGAGAGTTGTCTCCTTGCTGATCACAGTAACAAAAATTTGCTCCACTTATTTCCTTTTTATGTAACTGAAGGCAAAACACAAGTCTTTGCTAGTTCCTAGTTCGCAATTCCCACACAGGTGGGAATGAGAAGCTCCTGCTCTACAGCTTGTGTTTCATCCTTCTAAAAGGGCAGAAGTCATATGGCTGAAGAGTAATGAAGTAAATTGAAATATAGCCCCAGTAAATTTCTCCTCCTTCCTTCATCTGGGACGCACTTGAGAATTGATCACATAATGTGCTTTCTAACATAATAGTACTTTAATTCCCCATGGAACTCTCCAAACCACTCTTGGGAGGCTGGCAGTTTCTAACCATTAGCAGAGGCATTTGGAAATTATCCTAATATAAATGTTTAGTAAGAATTGTATTTTTCTGCTGAGATAATTACTGGCATTGAACATTTAACTTGATTTTTGACACCATAGTAATTTTAAATTTGTGACTTAGTGTCTCACTGACATACATTTAATAAGATCCAACGAAGTCAGTGAAAAATTCTGACAGACTTGTTCCAAATTATACAGTGTATTTATCTGAATTGTAGTGATGAGATTTTGAAAAGATTGTTTGGGAAATCTTAAGTTGAAACCTTTGAAGCTCTCTACTATTCACAGACCCCATGATTCTCCTGGGGAAAAGTCTCAGCAGCTCTGCTTTTTGAAAAATAATCAATTCAGTTCACAACAGCAGAACAGGCCAGAGATATGGGTAACAACGGATGAATATCTTACAGTAAAAAACAAAAAGGTATTCATAATAGAGATATTAATAAGGAATATTCCTTAAAAAAAATCCTAATTTATATTCAATATGTTTCTAAGTAAATTGGACTTCTGAAACTTTAGTTCTTCTTTATTTGAATATGAATGATCAACTGAGGACTGGCTTTTGCAAAATAATATACAAAGCATAAAATGAATGCTAGCTTTTATCTGCCAGTTGCTTAGAAATGATTATTAACAACTCTTTTTTTTCTTCTTCTTCTTCTCCCTCCTGGTACATATGATATGTTTCCCAGCCCAGGTTACCCCTGCTATTTTGCCATAAGGAAGTTACTACACATAAAGCAGCAAGTAACAAACAAAACAAAAACTAGTGCAAAGTAATGATTCATGCCTTCCCTAAAGCTTAAGCAGGAACATTGCAGGAGAATTTATTCTTGACATTACCTGCTCTTATTGACTGTATCTCTTGTTTATTGTCATTATGGTCATCATAGCTTGAGTGTGGAATAGATGTGGCCAGTTACAGTAAATGAGTTACATCAATCTCTTGCTGTACTAGGGTAGTGAAGGTTCTCCTGGGAAACCTGGACCACCTGGGCCTCCGGTGAGACATTTTGTTTTATATCTTGCATTTAGATTAGGAACAATATACTTTTGAGTAAAATGTAATGTAATATAAAGAACTGACTGTTGATCTAATGAAAATAAATATTGCAGGAAGGTAACAGTGTCTTTTTTCAAAAGGTTTCTGTGTTCGATTTTTTTTCCTTGCAATTCATCACTGAGTAAATTCAGATCACTAAAGCCATTTTAGAAATCTGCTCAAATTAGTTAATCTTGGTATCCAATATTATTAGAGTAAAATTGACAGCTTGTATACCTGAGATCAGAGAACCCAGGCAACCTAGAGAAAGTCTGTGGAGTTCACTGGACTCCAAATTAACTGGAATAGTACCTAACACAACATTTACTCTGGAGAATTATAATATTAAATATCAAAATATGACATACACTCATTTACAGGTTTCTTGGTTTATATTTTTAAAAAAAGAAGTCCCAAGCTGTGTTGGTGTGTATCTTACATTCTTCTGAAATCTGGAATCTTTGACAAATTGAGAACAAAAAGGATACCACAGGTTTGCTGAAGTACTGGACTTGAACAGGGCAATAGTGCTGCCTTAATAATTCATAAGTGACACTTACTTGGTTTTTATGCTTTAAAGGGTATGCCTTACAATGAAAGAAATGGAATGAGCAGCTTATATAAACTGCAGGTATTTCTCTTTAATGTTAATTGCTTTTTTTTCAATCCCCACCTAATTTTAGCCCAACTCAACTTTTAAACTTGCTGTTACAGGGAGGCGTGAGTGTCGCAAGTTACCCAGGTCCACCAGGACCTCCAGTAAGTGTTACCAGAAATCTGATTTCTAGTAGCTAATTGACATAGAAACAGAGGATGGTTAGTTTTTGATTTTATTCGTGAAAGATTGAAAAAATAAGGATACAATTGGTATGTAACAATGTCTGTGATTTTATGAGCCAAGCATTTTAGCCCATTTTGGAGAGCAATTTATTTATTTATTTATTTTGATTAAAGTATTTCATCCTAGCAAGTAAAGACTACTGAAATGGTACATAATTTGGTATTGGACTTTTTGTGAAAGTATTCTTATATCTAAAAATGTGTAATATTTTACTTATAGTTTGTGAAGGTATAGTTTTTTAGTGGATGAGATTTGGTGCCAGAAATGAGAAGCTCACGAATTCTGGTCTGAGTTCTTTCACCGGTTCACTACATGTAGCTACAGTGCAGAAAAATATGTAAAACAAAGAATTATATTGTGGGTGTAATACAGGGCTGGTGTCTTTCACACTGCAAATGCAGCACCTTGCAGCTGGACACTGTTGCTTTGGTTCTATGGAGCCAAAAATTCTGTGCACTTATTTACATTCTCCTCTGTTTTAGCATCATAGGCAAGTTCTGTTTTGAAGTGATTGTCTCTTTGGTAACCACAGTCATGGGCTGGCACCAAACAACAGAGCTGTCTTTCTCTGTATTCTGGAACAGTAAAACAAACCCCAAAATATTACTAAGATTTTATACTAAATTAATCAGCTGAGAGGGCTGGAATTGATCATGATTTCAAATGCGCTGCATTAGCAAAGTGTATTCATAATTCAGTCATTGAAATCGACATCTTATTGTGTAACTGTTCTTCTTTAACTGTGACTTGTGTGGTTTTATTTTTTGCAGGGTCCAAAAGGAGATCCTGGAACAGCGGTATGTACCTATTTTTTGGTTTTGATAGAGAATTCCCCAAGTAGTTTGACACATGGTACTTCTCAAGGACAATAGGAAACCCAAACCAAAACCTCTCAGCACTGACAGCAAAAATGGGGAGTTGTGAGACAGTTTTCTAAAACAGTTTAGTAATCTGTTTTCAAATAAATTCACAAAGCCTTTTTTTTGTTTGTTTCACCATAATGCCTGGAAGCTGAATACATCATTCTGAGCCAGCATCCACTTCCTACTCAGAAAACACCAAGTACCAGAGTTTAGGTGGGAAAACTGAGATTTGTCAGAGACTTCAGGAAATCCAGACAGCAATTTGCCATGATTTGATTTAACTGAGAATTGCTGAAATACTGGAATTGTTGGCTGTAGTTCAAATGTCCATGGTAAATTACCAATTTTCTTTCAAAAAATAATTAAAAGGACCTCTCCACTCTACATGATAAGCTGATTTCTCCAGTGGAGCATGTTTACAGCTTTCTTTCAAAACTTGAAGACCTATCCAGGGATCCAGCATGTGTGTCCCTTGCTGCAGAGTAACCTTTTTTTAGGGAACAGAGCACAGAATTGCTTGGAGCTTGGTTCTCTGATTGACAGTGTATGCTTACAGCCCAGGGCTGTACTGCCTGGAGGTGCTTCAGAGGTGACCTTGGCTTGCAAGAGCACTGGAATAGAGTCTTCTGTATTACATCTTTCATCAAAATTAAACCAAAATTAAACCAAACTCACACAGAGCCTCTGGGAAAAGCTTAATTTGCAGATTAGTAAAACAGGGCATAACAAAATCTGTTTACCTGATAACTGGTTAGTTTTTTTACGATCTCAAATTAAATAATCTCCTGTTGCTTGCTGTTCAACATTCCCCATTTTGAGTAAAGAAATTCTAATGGATGCAATCTTTTAATTAAAAAAAAAACCCAAAACAGGGAGACCCAGGACCAATGGGATTGCCAGGACTGGAAGGACTCCCAGGGGAAAAGGTAGGACTCTTAAAAAGAAGTTATGACTTCTTAGTGGCCACTATCTGCAACTAAATGTCTTCTGAAGCCTTGTTTGATTTATTTTTCATGTGTAAGTTAATGTTTCTGTGAGAAAAACCCTTGCATACTTATTTATATTTTTCTTTATTGCTTTAGCGTGGGTGTAAATAATATACTCACTGAACATGAAATTTCATTTTCTGCAAAGGAAAATTGTGTGTAGGAGGTAGAATACTACTATACTTAAAAGTAATATAGTTAATATTTTCCTATGTATGGTTCTTGTTCTCTCTTGAATATCAACTTATGCTTACCGTCCATCTGTCTTGTTCTCAGCCTTTTGCTTTCTAATTGTGGAGGCTGATTATGAATGTAAAGATAAGCTTTTCATAAAGGGTTAAAAAAGTCAATATTTTGGTATTCATTTCTAAATATAGCAAAGTACAAAACATTTAGCAGAGAAATTTTTAAAAATCTGTAAATATGTTTTCTGTCAGCAAATACAGTTCAATTTTGCACATAACTTCTAATTCAAGAAGAAAAAAGAGTACATTTTTTTGCAAATGAAATATTTTCCAGCTTTTTGAATTATGCTATTAAATGACTTAATGCAAAAGTATTTTACTGAAACCTATTTTTCATCACAAAGAAATGTAAATTAAAAGTTTCCCACTCAATATCACTGTGCATTCCTCCTACTTGTTCAGTCAGTGACAAGATCTAAGGTAGGTGTCTATACTAGGTGCTTAAATTACATGAGATGGTTCTTGCTCTGGAAGTCTACAATTTACAAGCAATTAAAGACTAGTCTGATTTCAAAATGAACAAACACAGGGAGGTTTTACAGGTCTAACTGAGACAAAGTGGGAACAGGAATTAAATAAAGGGAATAAGCAATGGATCAGATCATATAAACCAGCTAAGTGAGTGTTTGGCCCTCTCCCAAAGTAAAAATATAGTTTCCTTAACTAAATTTGGTCAAAATTCCACATTTGTGGTGCAAATAAGTGAACAGTATCTCAGAGCCTGCCAGTCCCAGCAGTAGAGTGCATGCTGGGTTTTAATTTAGAGCGATTATGCACCTCTGTGTAGCAGAATGCCATCTTCTACAGACAACATTGGCTGTAATTCTGTGATAATTTCATGAACTGCCTTAAGAACTTTGTGTCCTCTGGATAAAATGTCCCTTCCCTCACCTGTGCTGACAGTGTTTGGTGCAGCTGTGCTGCAAGCCACATTGCTGAAAGGATCAAAATAACCCTGAAAAGAAAAAAAATGTTTCAAGGGAAGTGTTAGGAATTTCTAGCTTAACTGTCATAGCCAGCATACAGGGAAAACACCCCATGTTCTGAGTCCAGAATAACCACTGGGGCAGAGGGCAGTGCTCCAGACAACATGCCCTGCCTGCTGCAGGCACTCAGTGCTCCCCACTCAGTGCTCCCCACTGAGTGTTCCAGAGGTGCATGTTGCATTCCTCACTGAGTGACTTCTGCCAGCCTCCAGAGCAGGAGAGGTTGAGCGTGTCCTGTAAGCTGCTTCCTCCAGACATGAGGTCAGACATGTAACTTGTCATCTGTTGCACTTTGTGTAGGGGAGTTAAGTGTTTCTAATCCCTAGCAGCATCATTGTGCACCTGAACAAGATGAGGATGAGACAAACCACCATAACTCATAAGAACAGGAGCCAGAAATCCCAACATTTCCCGGGGCTCTTATGCACAACACAACGTTGCTCTAGCTATGTTATCAGAGTTTTAGTAAGTCTGCTCCAGGTAACAAACTTACCTCAGAGAAGTATTCCCCCGTTCATACGGTTTTAGCAGTGCCAGGGCTTTTCTGACATGAAAAAGAAATTTATAAGAAACAAGGAGCCTGATTTTTTTCTTACATTTTTAACTGGCGTTACATGAAGAGAGCAGAGTGTTGCAGACCAACATGTCAACAGTGGGTAAATACCTCTGTGCAGAGTTTTACCACTTGTTGAGCTCTGTCTGTCTGCTTTGGATTCCAGTTCTGTTGAGAAAGATTAATTTGTGCCTGTAATTCATCAATTTCAGCCAAAAAACAACACTCTCCTAGCTTAAAGCATAGATGAAGGTGGCTGTGTGCTATAACGAGAACCTTTGCCCTGAAAGGGCCATGGCACAAGCAAACAGAGGACGTTGGCTTGTAGTAAATGGATGACTGGGTAGCAGGAAAGCAAAAACTTCTTTGAAAAGTACATCTTAAATATGGGAATGTTTATATGAAAGTGAATTACTCTGTGTAAATTTTGGTCATTGTCATGGCCACAAATTACAATTATTTGGAGAACTACAGATAAGTCAGGGACTTTCCATCTCTTTTCAAGGGAGGCCTCGAGCAGACTCAAAGGGAAACATTATGTGAGAGAACCTAAACAAAGGATTTTGGTTACTTGCTTAAGTCTGTAAAATGAGCCAGTGGCACAGATAAATATTAGCATTTAGCCTGGCTCTTGTCATCATTTTTAACTCACTGAATAATCCTTTCTCATGTTTTAATGAGAATCCACCAAGAAACTTCTGTATTGATTGTTGTCGTTTAAACATAGATTTATCTTTTCTTCAGGGTGACCGTGGACCAGCCGGCGCACCAGGAGTATCAGGGACACCGGTATGTATATTCTTTAAAGAAAGCTCAGCTTTTTAGAAGCTGAAAAAACAGTCAAGCAAGGTGCTGAGCTGCAATCTCGATCATTGTGGAGCACCAGTGCTTGGCTTGTGCTTTATACACAAGTATGAAGATTGTGAGTTTTCCCTAAAGAAATTAGAGTTCTAATAGCAGCAAGGGTTCATATTATTATTAAAATGACAAGTGAGTGGCATGAATACATGATAAAGCTGGAATTTGAAGCTGCATATGCTTAGTTAAAAATGTGAGATTCTTCTCATTGCCTCTGTTTAATATAGATAAAGATGTTTTTTGTGTTCTTGGGAATGCACAAATTTCTGAGCGTATTTCTATCACAAAGAAAAATTATGAACATTGGTTATTGCAGTCTACAAGGATTTGCATATCGAGTCGATCAAACATTTGCTTTAGGGAAATGCTTTTTCTGCTATTTACGTGTGGTATTCAGAGAAATTTCTGAAAGTCATCGAGAAACTTTGTTGTAGGTGAAAGAAAAAGTAGCTAATGATAAATTGAAATTATAATTATTCATTTGTGTTCCTAAAGGAAATGAAGATATTAGATTGCATTCACAGTTTAATAAAAAAGTTTATCCATATTTCAGGAGGCAATATGGAGTTATTTATATGCAAATAGATTTATTATTAAATTTGGGCAGCTACCAATACATTCAGGAGCTGTTTAAATTATAAATATGTGTTTCATGAAATAAAGAGACGTTTGTGTCTATGCACTCCCATTTCCATTAGCCACTGATTTAGTCTGTTTACTGTGAGTTCCAAGAGAGAACATCATCTTAAATAGCCTAATTTCATTGGGTTTTCCTAAAAAAATTGCACATTAAAGGGGAAAAGTATTTCTCTGAGTTTTATAGCAAATATAAGACTTTCAAAGTTTGTTGTTCTGAAACAGATTTTGCACTGTTAATAATAGCACTGTAGCTGGTTAGAATGATCACAGTTGTTCATTTCCTATGAATTTCCCACTGGATATATCCCAAGTTATTGGATGTTCTCTATTCAAGTTGGATAGGAAACACTTAATAAGGTCCCTTCTTCACTGATGGAGTTCCATTCTGTTGATTATATTTAGTTCTAATAAAATCCACTGAAATAAAATATTTTCTCCTGAAATAAAGTGTTTGCTTTTACATTTTATGCTGAGGAGTTTTAATCAATAAAGTAGTAGACACGTGACACAAAATTTTTCAGTACTCTAGGAAGAGTTTGAGACATATCCATATATCTTGCTGGAAAAGAATTTGTCTTCCTTACCTGTCATTATTCCCTAGATTGAATAGTGGACCCTTTTGCCTATCCAGGAATATAAACCTCTTATTTTCTCTTTGATGTTTTGCTGAGATTACTGAGGTTGTCAGGGAAGCTTGCACTGAGATTCTGCAAGCATTCCCACTGATGCCCATTTCCTCAGCACCAGCCCTCAGTCCTCCTGTTCCCAGAGTTGTCCCTGGTGTTGACGGGTTTTATCCCTCACTTGTACAAGTCACCTGAGGATCTGGTCTAAGGATACTTTCAGGAAATGTAGATTCAAGTTGTTCAAAGAAAGGCATCCTACAGAAAAGAGACATTTAAAATCAGCATTTAAAGGATGTCATAAGAGGGGATTGTGAATTCTGGCAGGCTGAACATAAAATGACAATAAAACTGGCCAAGAAAGAGTGTGAAGAAAATTTGGAGAGGGCCTTAAGTCAGTGGAAAAGTCATATTTAAAAAAAAAAAAAAATCAGGACTAGAAAATACCTGAGGGAAAAAATCTTGATTTTACATATATATTGAAAAATTTTGATCTGGCTATGGCTTCTCAAGATGGAAATCATGGTATTGTAAAAGAAAATTTCATAAAAACGTCCCAGTATTCAGGAATGGTAAAGAAAACCAAGCAATTAAGTAATGTTTAACACAAGACCCTGTTCATTAAATATGACAAAAATCTGGTAAAATATTTCTCTTTCCTTTTGTAAAGCATTAATGAACAATAGCATGAATATTTCACTCATATATATATATACACATCTATATATTCTCTCTTATTTTTGACATAGAGAAAAATTTTATTTGGCTTCCTAATAATTTCAATCTGCACTATTCTCTTTCTGCAGGGAAAGCCAGGATCTCCTGGGTCCCCAGGGATGCCAGGAGAACCTGTAAGTACAGATTTGAGTTCTGGATCCTTACGATAGCAAACAAATATTTCAGACTCTTAATGCAAGATTTTTCATGCAGATTTATATGTGTGTTTCCTTCTTTCTTAGGGTGAAAGAGGACCTAATGGAGAGATAGGCTTCCCTGGTCCAGAAGGGCCGCAAGGAAAACCAGTAAGCAATTTTATACTGAGTATATATTTTGTTACAAAAGGATGTGTCTTAGTTTAGCAGAAGTTACAAAAGAAAGGACGTTACATCTTGCTTTGTGTTAGAGTAGGTAACGCGTGAAGAACACACAGAGCTGCAGAGCTCAATGTTAACCATCCAGAAAAGAATTCCTGGTATTGTGGTGTTTTAATAGTTAATGTAACCGAGATGTTGCTTTTAAAGGTCTTATGAAGGTCATTTGGATCTTGTTGACATAAAGGTTACTCTTGTACTTTTTCCAGGGGGAGAATATGAACCCAGACACTCAACACAGTCAGTAAAGAATGGGGTGACAGAATAGGTTCTCAGTTTCAGTTTAGATAGAGAAGCGTGTGCTTCACGACTGAATAAACTTCGTGACTCTTCTGTATACAGGTGATGCAACGCTGCAGCTGAGGCATTTAGTGTTCACTTAGGAGATGTCTAATCTGATCTCTTTATGTAATAAAAGTGTGACAGCAGTGTAGTCAGCACTGTCTGAGCTGCTTTTGAAAACCTCATTGACATTCTAGAAGGGGTTCAGCAAGGGTAGTGCAGGGCTCATTATCTCCCCTGAACCTTGGTGTTTTGGGGATGAGCATGAGAAGTAGACCTTTGCAGCTTGTCAGCACATCTCCACATTTCACTTCTGCCTTGAAAGAAGAGACAATTTCTGTAGCTACAGAAGCAAATTAGCCCAAGGTGCCTAATCTGTGCAAAACTCCACTTTGCAGTATATGAGGAGAAAGAAACATTCCTGATGTCTCTGCTCATGCAAGTTGTCCTTTCTCAGTGAAACAGCTGTGAGTTTGCCACATGTGCGGATCCATAAATATCCTACTTAATTAAACACTGCCAGAGCATTTATCTTGCAATTAGCTGGCATTGTGCAATCGTTAATATACTCTCTGTCATTATTTTGGCCCATACCAGCTAGGACTCTCAGATCATGCCCATTCCATTCTGGAGGATAATGTGGGCCTGGAACAGTTTCCAGCAGGTGCTATGAATGCAAACACCTTCTTTGGGGAAGGAAATAGCTTTAGCCCAGGAGACCAAAACTGTGCCATGCTACAAGTCCTAAGGCCCAAAGGATGGATCTGGACACGTAATAGTAAGGCATAATCTCTATAACAACAGAAGGGTAATTCAGCATCAAGGCTAATATCTAGAACAAAAGAAATCTCTCCCATGGTTGTATTATGATTAGCTGGGACTGAAAAAGTGCATGTACGTGTCCACAAATATTCCCCATTCCAAATTTCCCTATAATTTTTCATTTAAAGTTGGGTGTTTGTTAGATTTGATGCACATCTTGATGCTCTTTGCATTTCTATATTGTAGCCACATAAACTGCTGCTTCTGCAGCTTCAGAACATTTACTGATATTGCACTAAACACTGTGCTTTACACTTTATATTTTTAAAATACATAAACATATTAATTTTTTTTTCTTAGGGAATCAATGGAAAAGATGGATTGCCAGGTCCTCCGGTAAGAGAACATGGTTCTGTGTATTTTATTCTTCACAAATACCACAGCTGTTCGTCCAGGGCAGTTGCTTGCTGTTCTGCTAACACATGAATATACAACAAAGCCTTTAATTGATAAGTTTATGTTTTCTCAAAAACCATTTTTCAGGGTGCTGTGGGGAGACCAGGAGACAGAGGACCCAAAGGAGAACGTGTAAGTCCCTATTATGATAACTTTTTCTCTTTTTACTGAGCATCTAAACACCTTTTCAGCACCTATCTTATAGGCAAAATCAAGAAATTAATTCTCTGTGAACTTCAAGCAGACACCTAGACATGTAAGAGGTTTAGTCCTAGACACCACTTTAAGGAATTAGAGTCAAATTGTCTTCTGCATTTAGAGGAAAAACACATTTTATAGACTTTCTAACACAGTTGGCCTGGAGAGTGTAAATTGATCAATAGGTTGAAAATTGGAAAGTACCTAATTCTGTTGTGTTGTTTTCAGACTTTGCAAAAGCTATGAACTTGCCCTGTTGTCATCCTTTCTATGTCACAAACACAAATCATGTTTTATATAACACAAGCTTGTCACACTTAGGCAACAGGAATG